>NC_034594.1:118496920-118510482 GCF_900095145.1 Mus pahari | reverse complement strand
GTTGTTTTGATTTGCATTTCCCTGATGATAAGAATGTTGAACATTTTTTCAAGTGCTTCTCAGCCCTTCAATATTCCTCATTTGAGAATTTTTTGTTTAGCTTTGTACCCCATTTTTAGTGGGGTTATTTGAATTTCTGGGGTTCAGCTTCTTGAACTCTTTGTATATATTGCATATTAGTCCCCTATCAGATTTAGGATTGGTAAAAATTCTTTCCCAATCTGTTGGTGGCCTTTTTGTCTTATTTATAGTATCTTTTGCCTTACAGAAGCTTTNCAATTTTATGAGGTCCCATTTGTTAATTCTTGATCTTACAGCACAAGCCATTGCTGTTCTGTTTAGCAATTTTTCCCCTGTGCCCATATATTTGAGGCTTTTCCCCACTTTCTCCTCTATAAATTTCAGTGTCTCTGGTTTTATGTGGAGTTCTTTGATCCACAATACTTGAGCTTTGTACACGGAGATAAGAATGGATCAGTTCACATTCTTCTACATGATAACTGCCAGTTGTGCCAGCACCATTTGTTGAAAATGCTGTCTTTTTTCCACTGGATGAAAAACAATCTTTCACAATGTTAAAATGACATTATATTAACAGATAAAGTTGGCAATCATCATTCTCATTAAAAATAAAAAACAACATGCTTTATCTCTAATAGGAAAAGCCTGGTTTGTACTAAACTCACAGGTAGCTGTAGATAATGTTATTTAGATGTACTATGCCGAAAATGACAGTTACACGAGCAAAGAAGATGGTCTACCAAGAACTGCTAAGAACTATACTGGGTAGAATACATGACAAAGTGTTTGATCAGGGGGAAAAAGTTAGGTAGAAGAAAGAAAAGGGAAGAGCAAAGGTCCCCAAACACATTTAAACTTCAGCAGTTAAACTTTATTCTGAATACCCATTTTTTATTATCCAATTTAAGGTCATTTTTATTAACTCAAAATCAAAAAATTAAAGTATCTATATATTTACAGATAATATTATAAGTAAAATAGCAGGATTAAAAAGATAATATTATATTTTAACATCTTCAAGATTATGAAACATCCTATAAAAGGGTTCTAGAAATATGAGGTGTTGCAATTCATATCATAAATTTAGTCAAAAATACAACATGTGCAGAATAGATACTTGAGTTAAATGGTTTCATTTTTATAAGCAAAAAGAAGACATTAAGCATGACAAGATATTTAAGATGCACTGTAGAACTATCAGTTTCAAAGGTCAAGTTAAGACAAAATTAGTTAAGGGAAAGACTTAAGTCTTTTTTTTTTTATTTTAAACAGGAAATTTAGTAGGTGCTATTATACCACATGATAAATGATAAATTCATATAAAGATGCAGAATCAGACTAGAGAGATTACATCCTTGTCCCTAAGGTATTCATGACCCTGTTTTATTTCCTGTGAGAGCAACCCTGCTGAGGTCAGATCTTCATTTCTAGTTTAACAAGGAGTTTTTCAGTGCAATCATTCTCTGACATCCCTGAAATGTCGAGGTTCTTCTGTTTTTGCATCTTCATCCATTGGCTTCATCCTCACTTCATTTATTTCAACTGAGTGCTGACATTTGTCTAATATTACTTCTAGGTTATCCCTCCCAGGCTTTTGACCTTTATCCTCCAGTCTGAAATGTCCTTTTCATAGGTCATCCTTTTATAATAGAAAATCTCCACCCAGTAAAATCCTCCCTTCCTCACACTTTCTCCATAAGGATGGCGGACCTTTAGCATTCTCTGTGAGTTTACCAACTCACTGAATATTGTGTCTGCATGTAAATGAAAACTCATCATGATAGTTAAAGATTCTTATAGAATGTTAAAGAAAAGTTGTTTTTGCTCTTGTCAATGGTGTAAACAACATGGTATTAAAATGTCAAGCATAAGATAATCAAGGCTGCTACAACAATTGAGAAAGACAGAGCTTCTTTATAACAGGAAGTGGTGCTTCATTGATAGCACACAGGACAAGTACATTAGTGGGAGAAAAGTTGCTTAGAAGATAAACCAATGGTAGAAGAGGTTAAATTAACCAGACCTATTTCTCAGGAGACTTATGACAGGGAACAAGTACAGGGGAACACCAGGGCCAAGATGGGGGAGTGGGTGGGTAGGGTAGCAGGGGGGGAAGGTATAGGGGACTTTGGGGATAACATTTGAAATGTAAATGAAGTAAATACCTAATAAAAATTGAAAAAAAAAAAAAAGATTTGAAGGGAAAGTGAACTTCCAGTAACCTGAGCAAGCAAATTCCTAAAGTCATGCTAGTCTGATGGAAAACAGGTCCAGGGGTTCAGCGCAATTAAAGGTAGGTTAAAAGGAAAATGATTAAAATTAGGCAAAAGAAAGAGAGAGAGAGAGAAAGAGAGAGAGAGAGAGAGAGAGAGAGAGAGAGAGAGAGAGAGAGAGAGAGAGAGAGAGAGAGAGAGAGAGAGAGAGAGAGAGAGAGAATAAGAAAGGGAGAATAAGTCTGTAACTCTCCTTTTCTACGAACAATGAATCATTTATCAATTAAAACATCAAATCTTTTGTGAAAAGTCTTTTTCACCCAATGCAAAGTGAAATTAATTAAGAACACTAGATTAAAATCTTCAAGTACCTGGTTATCTGATGACAATTTTAGATTCAACCTTTACATTTTTATTTTTTGGTACTTATTTTCCACTCCATAATCTTATCTTTGCCAAAAAAGTACAAAATTGTATATTTCCACTTTATTGTCATTCTTTTTTTTTAATTTTTCTTCAGATATTTATTTATTTAAATAAATTATTGAATTGTTACCTTTAAAATTGAAATGGCTTAGAACAGTTTTGTTTTTCTTATGAAATCATTAATAAAAAGAGCAGAGTTTTACAATTAAGAATTTTTTATTCACTGTAGAGAAACATTAATTTCTACTTGGTAATGTACCATTTAAATGAAAAACAAGGTCATTTAAAATGTATATACAAGATAATATTTGTGACTGCAAAATACTATTTCCAACTTCAATTAGGAAAGTTACATATTTTTTCTAGTGTTATTTAGAGTACTTATGCAGAGAACAACTAATAAGCAATAGTTAGAAATGTGTATTTGTTTATAGTATAGTTAAAGAGGACTATAGGAACAGATGCAAAATAATGTAATAAAACTCAACACATTGAAATTATTTGTGATATCTATACATAGTTTCTAACTCTCTACGCATATTCCCTGACATATACATATATTTCTCTGAGCTCCTCACATCTCTCCGAAATTCATAGCTGATCTTCTATCTTTTTCATCTTCACCTGATTCATTACACACACTGATACATCTTTGCTTATGGAGCATGTCCTTAGTCCAATAGTTAGTGATTGTGCTGGCAGCCCATCTTCAAACTTCTTTTTTAAATCATTTCTCTCTCTCTCTCTCTCTCTCTCTCTCTCCTCCCTCTCTCTCTTTCCCTCTCTCTCTGCATCATAATTAAAAGAATATATGGTTTCCTTGACCAAAAGCACATACTTTCTACAAAATCAGAAATAAAATTCTAAAATTACTTTATATCCTTATTATGCACCTGAAATTATACAAAATGTACAACAATCTGCAATTTTATATATTTTTTGTGCTACACTACTGGGCTTAGTAAATCCTGACCTATGGTATTCCTGGTAAGCTGTGTAGCAGAACTTTCATAAACATTTTCTAAATCAATATTGAATAATGTCAAAGGCTACAGTTGGATGCCCTTCCTTCCCTGTCATAAAATGTCACTGTTAACACATTCTGTATCACTCTGCTGGTCATTTAATCTCCTTCCTATATATCACTAAAATCAGTAGGAAACATTTTTCAAAACCCCTAGAATCCTTTGTTTGTATACAAGCCCATTAGATGAAGAAGCCTTTTTTTTCTTTAAAAGCTTTTGTGAATGATTACTCAATTCTCCTTAGTCTGCTAATACCAGTGTTTCTTCACTTTTTATCACTAAGCAGTCACATATGTATTACCTTTAACTGTTGTGACCCAGCCTTCCATTAACATCAAGGAAACATGAAAAAGTTGTTTTCCATTTCCATCCTTGCCAGAATCTTAGCTAAATAGTGCAGCTGCTAAAACAACAAACCAATAAATATATACTTTCAATCCTTAATAAATGCAAAAATCTAAATAATTTGACAAAAAAAAATTGTGCAGAACCAAGACTGTGTTTTCAGAAATCTACAGTACAGCAAAGTATTTAAGCTTGCTCTCTTCTCCTGAGGTAAATTGAGTTTGCGGGATTGCCTTTGGTGAATACTTCTTCAGTACCCTTTTGTGAGGACTGGGTGATCCATGATTGTGACATTCACATTCTTAATTTCAGACCCGTCCCCTGCTCCTCATCCTGCAATTGCTCCCACAGTGCTTTGTTCTAACACCAGACTCTTCAATCCTTTAAGTGTTTCGGTAATTAGTATCTTACTACCACCAGGAACTCATTGCTTGTTTCTCCATTCTATACAATATGACATGAGAATCTGTGAGAGTGTTATAGTTACAATTATTTTTTTTTCCTCAGCAATGGCTACTCAATTAGTTCTTTGAAGTCAGTGCCATGACAAGTGTGAAATTCCTGAGGGGACAGATTGGGAGATTTTGTGAATGAAGATGAATGGAAAGGGGAGAGAAGGAGGAAAAGATGACTATGACTATATAGGAGGATAGATGGAGGGGAATGAAGATAAAGAGAAGGAGAAAGAAGAAAGAACAGAAGTAGGAAAGTGTAAAGAAAAGGCGAATTTATTTTAGACTACTAGGTGTAGATTACAGATAACCTATTTGTATTCTACTATACACTTTCATCTCAGAGGTTTTGCAAAACTGAAATTCCTATGTGCCTAGATCCTGCAATTTTCCCTTCCTTCAACTAGATGTTAGCCATATTACTTTTATTCTTTTTGTTGTTCATTCTCTTAATCTTACACCAGTTCCCTTTGAGTTTTCAGCAGTGACCTATTCTGAACTGTTCTTTGTTATTTGGTTAAATATATTTATGGCTAAAAGTCAGAAGTAGGGGTCTGCAACCCTATAGGAGGAACAACAATATGAACTAACCAGTACCCACAGAGCTCGTGTCTCTAGCAGCATATGTAGCAGAAGATGGCCTAGTCGGCCATCATTGGGAGGAGAGGCCCTTGGTCTTGCAAAGATTATATGTCCACGTACAGGGGAACGCCAGGGCCAGGAAGCAGGAGTGGGTGGTTTGGGGAGCAGGGCAGGGGGTATAGGGGACTTTCAGGACAACATTTGAAAGGTAAACGAAGAAAATATCTAATAAAACTTGTTTTAAAAAGTCCAAAGTATCATTCATTTGCTTATCAAAACTTCATTAAAATCATTATTAGCAAAGGGACATGGAGACTATGTTAGTATAAAATTAATAATATCATTTGTGAATGCTCTGCAAGAGGCTGTCAGCAAGTGAGCTTCCTGAAGCTGTCTCACCATGTTACCCAGCTGCCCTGGATGTACTTCTGAGAAGCTTGTACATCCTGGGGCTTGCGTCTCTGGACTGCCTCTTACAGCCAGCTCCTGTGCCTCCTCCCACTTGTCATTGCTATAGTCCTCCTGCATCTAGCAAGGTGTGAATAGTCACTGGGAGACTTCACTGCCTATAGTCAGGTGTGATTGCATCATGGGAGACAGCCCACTCTATTGGGCAACTTTCCTGCAGATTAATATAAAGATGAAATTTCATAGAATAGTGCTGTTTAAATAAATTAGCTACATTACAAAATTCTTGATGTGATTTCAATATTAGGAAATTAGGGTAGTTAATAAGGAAAATTCAGGATACTGTTTAGGCTGTTTTGCCAGGAAGATATAAAGATAGAACTAATAGTCAAATGTTTTCCCAATTTTTTTAGAATAGTTTGGGGCTTGCAGGCTTAAAAAGGAGCACAGTAGGCTTTCATGCATTCCAAATACATAGTTTTAATTGGGGAAATGAAAATAGGTTTGAGATAGGTTAATTAAAGAAAACATTCTAGACTAGATTTGAGTTCCTTGATCCTGTCAACTAAGTATGCGGTCACAGATTTCAGTGTTGACCATGATAAAACAAAGTTATGAACAAAAAGTAAATAATTGTATTGTGAGTATAAGAAAAGAGAATATATGATTATCCAGTTTATATAATAAGGTTTCAAAAAATAAGTGAGATGGATGGTTTATTTCTTTGTAAATACAAATATTTAGAAAATTAAAAAAATAGAGTTGGTTTGCTTAAACTTTGTTAATCAATGACAAAAAATTGTTGTCTTGGGGTTATGATGAATTTGTGGAAAGAAAGATATATGGGAAATGTTTCTTAGGTATGGGTTTCAAAGGAAGAATAAAAATCAATAATCATTAAGTTTCCTTTTGTGTAATCATTTTAATCTGTTTCTGTGGTGCTTAATTTTGAAGAATATGTAACTTGTGTCTATGAGGTGATTTTTCTCCCCTATCATAGAGAATTTTTGTCTTAGTGGGTATAAAAAGGACTAAGGAAAAAATTAAAGTTGTTCCAGCCTTGCTTCATCTATCAAGTGTGTGTGTGTGTGTGTGTGTGTGTGTGTGTCTGTGTGTGTGTGTGTGTGTGTGTGTGTGCACAAGTGCACTGTTTTGTCCCCTTTTCCCCAGTTCCAGAGAATTAAATTTTGTTCCCACAGAGAAAAGTCTGCTCAGCGATGACTCACTGGCTCCACACACCCTCCTTAGTGCCTATCTCCTGTTGAAACTGGCCTGCAGCAGCACCCCATATCTAGAATTTCCCCCCAAACTAGAGAAAAATATGATTGTTTAGTTATAGAAAGCTTCTAAAATGTCAAATCTACAAGCCAAAAAAGGGAAAAAAATGCATTGTTGTATTACAATTAAAGCAATGAAGATAGGGCTAAAAAGAATATTGGAATTGGACATTACTTATAAACACAGCTCTATCATAATCAAATATTTGCCAATGCAGAAATGAACAGTCCTAACTAGAATAGCAAAGACACCTAAGATCTCAACCTGACACAAGAAGTACAGGCAACAGAATAAAGATGAGAGTCAGAGATGTAATACTCCTCAGGGAATCAGTTGCTCTCTAGCTCCAAATGGACTGAAAACATTCATATGTGGAATATTGTATGGACTCAAGAGGTTATATTTAGGAATTCATATGCATTTGTGTGTGTGTATTTGATGAAAAAGAGGTTACGAATTTGAAGAATAATGGAAAGTGATATATAGGAAGATTTGGAGGGAATAAATGGAAGGGAGAATTGTTTTACTTAAATTAAATTCTCCAAAACAACAAAATAGAAACTCTTGTGCCAAGAGTGTGGAATATCATGTGTCCAGCTGTAAAGAACAGAAAGTACTAGCCAAGACTTCTGTATCCAGGACAGCTACCTACATAACTGAAGCAGAAAAATATCCCTCTATGGTAAACAAGAATTAAGGGAATTTATGACCAGGATTGCATCACATCAGCAGCTATTTGAAGAAATCTTACTCTGAATAGAGATATATGCATCCATGTCATACTCCTCAGGAAAGAGGACACCTATTGTCTGTCTAGTTCCAAACTGACTGAAAACATGCATACAAGGAATACTATACAGACACAAGAGGCTATATTTAGTAATGCATAAATGTGGTGTGTGTGTGTGTGTGTGTGTGTGTGTGACAAGAAATTCAAATTACACAAGAATAGTAAAGAATATGTGATGATTGAGTTACCAATGATTATGAAAACATGCAAATGGCAATAATTAATACATGCCTTTTATTAATGTTTCTGAATTGATTAAAGTAATAATCCATCAAGAGAACACATAACTTTATACGTATACGCACCAAACAATATGTTGTAGCAAAGTTCCTAAAATGAATACACTAGCTATAAAGGTGTAGCTTGATCTCAAAACTTTAGTAGTGACTAAGCTGACTATTCCACTCTTACTAATATAGTGGTCATGCAGACCAAAGAAACCAACAAAAAAAGTATCAAAGTTAAATTACATCATAAGTCAAATGGACTTAAAAAACACCTACTTGCTAGCCCACAAAACCATTTCAAAAGGCACATGACTCACAGTGGCCTGTGAAACTATCCCCAAATACAATATGTTTTAGACATGAAACAAGAAGTCTTTACAAATAATAAAAAAGTGTTATGATTTCTCATATTCTATTCTAGAATAACACTGGAAGTCAAGAGCAAGAAAGTATTTAGAGAAAAGTGTACAGAGAGTTAAAAACATACTGCAGAATATTGATTGGCTCATCAAAAAATTCAGAAAGGAAAGTGAATACTTTTTTTAAGTTGAGGAAAAATGAAGACATACCATAATTTTTATAATAGAATGAAAATACTTTTAAGAGATAAATTTACACCTGTAAATTTCTATAGAGAAACAAAAGATGCTGAGTCCATTGAGACATAGTCACAAGAGCTTATACTTAGGAATATACGCAGTTCTTTAAAAACATAAGCAATCCAAACACAAAACCAACACAGAAGACAAAAAGTAATAATAAAATTCCAATACAGAAATTATATAAAAAGTAATAAGAAGAGCAATGGAAAGAATGAGTGAAAAATGCATTGTGAAAGTACAAAATTGTAAACATTTATTTAAACTAACCAGAAAAAAATGCAGAACTAACCCAATTAACAAAATTAGGAGTAAAAAATTAGGTATTGCCAGAAGGTAGTGGCACACACCTTTAATCCCAGCACTTGGGAAGCAGAGGCAGGAGGATTTCTGAGTTCGAGGCCAGCCTGGTGTACCAAGTGAGTTCTAGGACAGCCAGGGCTATACAGAGAAACCCTGTCTCAAAAAACGAAAATAATAATAATAATAATAATAATAATAATAATAATAATGATAATGATAATAATGATAATAATAATGTATTATATAATTCAGCAGAAGACATCTCTTAGCTGTTTAAGACCATTTTCCTTCTCCAGAGTAGATGATCATCATATTTCATATCCCTGGAAGCCTAGAACTTACATGGGTATCATGTTCTGGGGGTAATCAGATAACCCCTTTCCAACTTGGAATTCATGCTTAATGAGGCTCACCAATAAACATTCCTTGCTGAAACTAAACATTAAGAAATACATTTCAATAGCCTTTCTTTCTTTCTTTCTTTCTTTCTTTCTTTCTTTCTTTCTTTCTTTCTTTCTTTCTTTCTTTCTTTCCTTCTTTCTTTCCTTCCTTCCTTCCTTCCTTCCTTCCTTCCTTCCTTCCTTCCTTCCTTTCTTCCTTCCTTCACTCCTTCTTCCCTTCTGCCTCCCCCTCTTTTTTCCTATCTTTAAATCAGATAAGTTCCAAAGCCAAGCCACCTCTAGCAACCCTCCAGAGCTCACATACCTTCTTTTCTTTTTTCTTTTCTTTTCTTTTCTTTTCTTTTTTCTTTTCTTTTCTTTTCTTTTCTTTCCTTTTCTTTAATTTTCTTTTTTGTATTTCTCTTATCATTTGGTCTTTTTTTATTAGATATTTTATTTACATTTCAAGTGCTATCCCATTTCCTAGTATCCCCTCCAAATATCTCCTTTTCCCTTCCCCCTTCCCTCTGCTCCCCAACCTGTGCACCCCCATTCATGGTCCTGGCATTCCCCTACACTGGGGCATAGAGCCTTCACAGGACAAAGGGCCTCTCCTCCCATTGATGACCAACTAGGCCATCCTCTGCTACATATACAGCTAGAATCACAAGTTCCACCATGTATTTTCTTTGATTGGTGGTATAGTTCCAAGGAGCTCTGGGGGTACTGGTTAGTTTTTATAGCCAATAATTTCCTATGGAAGGAGGGGAGGGAATTAAAACATCTGATGGTCAGACTGAGTGGACACACATCCTGATTCCTGATCAATTGAATTTTTTCTAGCCTTTTTTCACACACATAAGAAAACCATTTGCATTTTACCCTGTATCTATTGGTTATGGACTGTAGAAAATGACTTCATGCTACATTAAAATGTAGCAGGGGATAACAAAGGGTAATGAAAAGAAAGTCTGCCAATAAAATGTTTACTTTTATATTGTGCCACTCCTTTTATAAGTCATCATGGTTTAATTAATTCACTAAGCAACAACCAATCCAATCATATTCCAATGACATTTCATCTAAACACCATTAACATAAGTACATAAAATTTGGGGAATGGATTGTGCTGACCAATTTTATGTCTGCTGAAAGGCAGAAACCTCAATTGAGAAAATGTATCTATAAGAACAGGCTGAGGGCATTTTCTTAATTAGTAATTGATGGGAGAAGATCCAGTACACTGTGGGAAGTGCTGTTTCTAGGCCGATGGTTCTAGGTTCTACAGGAAAACAGGCTGAGCAATCTATGATGAGCAAACTAGTAAAGAGCATTCTTTCATGGTCTCTGCATCAGTTCCTGCCTCCAGGTTCCTTCCAAGTTTGAGTTACTGTCCTGACTTCTTTCATTATTAGAATATGATGTAGAAGCGTAATCCAAATAAACCCTTTTATCCCTAAGTCGGTTTTGGTCTTGGTGATTCACCACACCAATAGTAACCCTAACTAAGACAAATAGAAATTATGGCAGCTCAGCTTTGTAAAGTCTACTTTGTTGTTGTTGTTGTTGTTGTTGTTGTTGTGGCCGCTGCTGCTGCTCATGATGATGATGATGTCCTACTCTGATCAGAAATGGAACTAATAATGTGACTTTATTAGAGACCTTTCAGCTTTTCATCATATCTTCACTAAATCAGGAACTCAACAGTTGTTTTAAAATAACTCACAAGTGCTTTTAATTAAGAACCTTTGCTCTTTGTCAGTGTGACTCATTAACAAAAATAGGCTCAAATCTATCTAATTAGAGCAGATTCAATGACTCATAAGTTACACTCAAAGTTGATAGTGAAATCTATCTTTCTCAGTACAACTGTGATAGTCCTGAACTTATAAGGGAGTTTGATCCTAGTATTCTCATCAGAAGTTAAAAATATTTTAAGTAGAAAGTCATTTTAATCATGCTTCTAGTTCCACTTCCATTGCTGTGATAAAATACTTTCGAAAAAGTCAACATAAGAAGAAATTGGTTTGCTTCAGCTGACAATCCTTTCATCTTACAGTTCATCACTGAGGGTAGGTTACAGAAGCAGAACTTTGAGACAGCTGATCTTGCCACTCTGATCCTAAGGAGACAGTTATATCCCAATCTTCTAGGTCCTGTGAAGGTTCTATGCCCCAGTATAAGGGAATGCCAGGACCAGAAATAGGAGTGGGTGGGTGGGTTGGGGAGCAGGGAGCAAGGGGATAGGGGATTTTTGGAGGGGAAACTAGGTTTGCTGTGGTAGCAATGGAAAATTCCTTAATGTACTTAGTATTTGATAGCTTACTAGTATTTATAATAAAATACACGTAATTCTTCAAACAAAAAAAAGAAAAAAAGAAAAAGTTAAGATAGGCTGAAACAGACATCTCGGATGCAAAACAGCAAGTTATGAATGTAACAAGAAAACTCTTGAAATAATTAAAAAGTGTTACACTATCAACATACAAATAATAAGAAAACTAAAACAGATGTATTGATTATACAAGGAAACATCCACAAGTCTGGCTAGATGATCAAAGTAGTCATAGCATTTCCATTAAGTAAAAATCTAGCCAAAAGCAAGCCACTAATACTACTAATTTCTATAAAACTTCTGTTGTGATGATACCTCAGGAAAAAAATAAACCTAGAAAGAGGTTCTACTGAATTGACTTTTATGCATGTTTAGAAATGACAACAGATTTATCCTATTATATGTACTTATTTTATAAAATATCAATAGAATTTGAGAGAGTTAACATTATGTTTAAAAGAAGCACTGCTGTAAATGAAATTCCACTTGTGTTACATGCTGTAAGCAAAGAATACTCAAAGAAAGATACAATAATTGATGCAGAAAACATCTTTGTCATTTCATGGTAAAAACTTGCTACAGTCTCACTATTCAGTTTCAGTAGCCACTACTCTGATAGTCTGTAGCCATCAGAATGGACACTAGGAGTTTTCCTGACAAAGATTTGAACACACCTAAGTCTCAGGAATCTGTTAAAATACAGTTCAAAATTGATTTCTTGGAGACTTTAAATCTTGGCAGCAGCATTTCCCCACCATCCTGATGCCTCAACTTCCTATCCTTATCAACCTCAATGATCTGTGTTTTCTTCTTGAGTTTTCTGAGCCAAAAAATGTCTTTCTTGAATTACAGCATGTTTCTTAAGCAGACTTTTTGGTTTCCACATTAAATATCACCTTGCTTCCTCTCAGCATTTCTCTTTCACCGTACAGCCCTACAAACTAGTAGGATGTTGTGTTTGTTGTTTTTCCCCTCTATGTGTGTGGCCACTGACAAATGCATGATTCATTTCTACTTAGCTAAAACATCTGTGAAGGAAGTATCTCCTGCCATTTTCCTGATAATGTTTTTAATGATTTTCAGATTCTAAATTATTTATGTATTTATTTCATATTTGTTTTCAATAAATAAAGGTATATTGTGCTGTCATGTTTTTCTCCTGTCACATACAAAAGTAGAGAACAATGTATCTAAGTTAAGCAAAAAGTGATAAACATATCAAGTAAATATATGACTACATATTTATTAATATATTCACATAAAACTGGTACAGTTATTAAAAGCAATTAATCAGACAAATAATCATGAAAGTATTTGTGGAGAAGATGAAGGTATTTCTTTCTGACATATTTTACTAAATATTCATGTGTAGTTATTAATGAAACTAAATAAAACAAACAAGCCATTAAATGGAAGGTATTTATTTAACAAAACTTTTGTCAATGAAGTGGTTGTTTTGATTCATCCCATATAATCTCTGCTCTAATTTTTATACAACTGAGGGTGGCTATTTTTCAAAATAAAAATTATATAAAGTCATCAAGATTAATTTTGTACACATTTTAGGCATAAGTTGGTATACTAGAAAATTATTTGGAATTCACCTGTGACGTGAAGCAACACTGATAATAGATTATCATCTTAAGTAAGAAGCATTATGAAGTAGAGTGCCATGAAATTTATTCCAGATGACATACACATAAATCATTTCATGATGGCAGAAAGCTCTGAAGAGAATGAGGGGAACACGCTCAGAATGTTGCAAGGATAGAGGCCCTTGTGTTGCTGAATGACAGATTTGACTTAGCAACAGTCAGAAAATATGAGACAAGGAAAGAGAACAAGGGCTGCTCCTCCCACTTATGTCCATCAAGGCCATCCTCTGCCATGCCTCAGAGTAGGGGAATGTCAGGGCAGGAAGGCAGGAGTGGGTGGTAAAGAGGTAGGGGGAAGGATTATGGGAGGGGTGGTTCTGGGGAGACCTGGAAAGGGGATAACATTTTAAGTGCAAGTAAAGAAAATACTCAATAAAAGAAAAAAAGAAAGAGGGAAAGGAAAGAGAAATATATAACTTTCTTCGGAGAAATTTTGTGTCACTATTTCGTCTTCCAAATAAATGAATGAATTGATAATGAAAGTCTTGAACCTTGTGTATTCTAAGTTTCTGGGCTAATATCC
>NC_034594.1:118471947-118496262 GCF_900095145.1 Mus pahari | reverse complement strand
CGACGGGTGGATACTTCATTCCTCCTTAGAATAGGGAACAAAATACCCATGAAAGGCGTTACAGAGACAAAGTTTGGAGCTAAGACGAAAGGATGGACTATCCAGAGACTCTCCCACCCGGGGATCCATCCTATCATCAGCCACCAAATGCAGACACTATTGCATACGCCAGCAAGATTTTGCTGAAGAGACCCTGATATAGCTATCTCATATGAGGCTATGCCAGTGACTGGCAAATACAGAAGTGGATGCTCACAGTCATCTATAGGATGGAACACAGGGCCCCCAGAGTTCCTGTCTCTAGCTGCATATGTAGCAGAAGATGTCCTAGTTGGCCATCATTGGAAGAGAGGTCCCTAGGTCTTGCAAACTTTATATGTCCCAGTACAGGGAAATGCCAGAGCCAAGAAGTGAGAGTGGGTGGGTAGGGGAGCAGGGCAGGAGAAGGGTATAGGGAACTTTTGGGATAGCATTTGAAGTGTAAATAAAGAAAATATCTAATAAAAAACAACCTAAAAAAAAAAAAAAGACAGTCTTGAACCCGAAACCAAATTATGACTCTGTTATCCCTTTTTAAAATAAAATTGCACGTGATATTTTATTTATTTATTTATTTATTTATTTATTTATTTATTAGATATTTTCTTTATTTATACTTCAAATGCTATCTCCTTGCCTGGTTTCCCCTTGGAAAACCCCCTATCCGATTCCTCCCTCCTCTGGCTTCTATAGTGTGTTCCCTCACCCACCTACCCACTCCCACTTCCCTAGCATGTCATTCCACTACACTGTGGCATCAAGCCTTCACAGGACCAAGGGCCTCTCCTCCCATTGATGTCCGACAAGGCCATCCTCTGCTACATATATGATTGGAGCCATGGGTCCTTCCATGTGTACTCTTTGTTTGGTGGTTTAGTCCCTGGGAGCTCTGAGGGGTGTAGTTGGTTGATATTGTTGTTCCTTCTATGGGGCTGCAAACCCTTTCAGCTCCTTCAGACCATTCCTCTCAGTCCAATGGTTGGCTGTAAGCATCCATCTCTGTATTTGTCAATCTCTGACAGAGCCTCTCAAGAGACAGCTATATCAGGCTCTTGTCAGCAAGCACTTGTTGGCATACACAATAGTGTCTGGGTTAGGTGATTGTGTATTGGATAGATCCCCAGGTGGGGCAGTCTCTGGATGGCCTTTCCTTCAGCCTCCGCTCCACATTCTGACTCTGTAACTCCTGAACCTCTTTCTCAACCTACCTAGTTTTTGTTTGTTTCTTTGATTGTTTGTTTGTTTTTTCTATTTTTGCAACACAAATTTATATACTGAAACATATATTTCTGTGTGTTTGTGTATCCAAATGTTTATGAGGGGGAATATTGTAGCTCCTAGTAGGAAAGTGACTGCAAATTTAAGTAAATATTGTGTACATTGGAGTATTAAATCTATACTTTAATTTATGAACTTCAAAGACTTTCTAATGATTACTCCAATAATTGCCTCAGATAAAAGAATTGGTCAAGTTATTTGAGTATACTTTATAAGAAGATTTGTGGCCATCACAACCTGACCAATACAGGCATCTCCACAACCTTAGGTAAAGAGCAAAATGTACTTTTAGAATTTTACACATGCTACAAATAGTACTCCACAGCACTGTGTGATTTTCTTCAGCATGTTTTTCTTTACAAAGCCTTTGGAAAAGGAATACATTAAAGAGACTTTTTTCATCTTCTTTTTATGTGAGGAGGTAAGGGAGAAAGGATTTTTCTTTTCTAATAAAAGCAGAGCTAATCTTGGTAAATATGATTCTCCCTCAAAAGTCTAGAAAGAATCATGAGTTTATGCAATTTAAAAATACTACAAGAAATGTTCATCAATATCTTTTAATTCCAAGTCATTGAACTAGTATTTAAACATGCTTGCCCTGTAAAATCATATTGGAAATTTCATTGATACAGATGAAATAGAATTGAATAGTTTGGAGTTTGGGGAAAAGAAAGAAAATTAAAATTGTTGCCTTTAGAAAAAAGACACTTTTATAAGAGAAGAAATGTATGTAGGCTTGGGTTTATCTACCTCACTTTTAAGAACCTATTTCAAAGAATTAGTGGAGAGAACAGTGTGAGCACCTTCCCCTACCCTTTGTTCATTAGCTGACTTAAAGCAAATCAGGTAGCTCTTCCCAGAATTACCTTGCTCAGATATAGACCAAGATGTACATACCATTTTTCCTTATATGTTATTTGTAGCTTAAACATGAACATTTACTTGAAGTGATTGGCATCTTGTACATGCACAGCACAAGCTACTTGCCCTCCTTGATATTTAAATGCACTATGCATATTATTATATGTATAAATACCTAATGACTAATTGATTCATTATTTATTCAGCTGATATAAGAGGTCGCCTGGGCACCTTTGACTAACTTTCTGCTCTCCTGACAAAGGTTTAATGCAACTTCATGAAACTTTCCCCAGGATCTGGCTTCTTATATGTTGGCCCTGTTTTAATTAAGAAAGGTAAGCCACAACAGTTTACTAGAGGTAGGCAAAAGAAAACAATAGTTCCTTATAAAACATCTGATCTTAAAATAACATAATTATGAAGTAAGCATGTCTCATCTTGAGTTACAGGGGCATGACAGCCCTATCTTCATGTATATCAAACTACCAAGAAGCTGTCTTCTGCAACTCCAGTTTGACTGGGTTGTGGCTATGTCCATGAGAAACTAATAAGCTGGACTTCAGAAATTTTAGAATTTAAATATAGGGATGGGGATAGATTTATAACTGTAGATCATTTTCCATACAGAGGATCTACT
The DNA here is from genome assembly GCF_900095145.1 of Mus pahari. Classification (NCBI taxonomy): domain Eukaryota; kingdom Metazoa; phylum Chordata; class Mammalia; order Rodentia; family Muridae; genus Mus; species Mus pahari. The sequence continues at coordinate 118,493,447 of NC_034594.1, read as the reverse complement.
TCAACTTCAGGTCATAATGGATGGTAGAGATGGAGGTGCACTTTCTATCTATCTATCTATCTATCTATCTATCTATCTATCTATCTATCTATCTATCTATCTATCTATCTAAATATCTATCTGTCTGTCTGTCTATCTATCTATCTATCTATCTATCTATCTATCTATCTATCTATCTATCATCAATCTATCATCTATCCCTCTTTCTCTCTCACACAAACACAAATGAGAATAACTCATCAGTATGTGAAATATTAGAATATCTTTGGAATGCTACATTTAATGAACAGCTTAAAGATTGCTGTTAGAGTTGCTGACGTAAATTTCTTTTAAAAATTGTTAAATATAAATTTTGGCTTGAGATTGGGAATCTACAACAATTTCTAAAATGGTCTTAAGCATACTCCTGGCACTGTGTAAAATGTATTTATGTAAAGCAGTATTCTTAACAAAGATGATTAAAAACTCAAAGTATCAATCTATTCTGAAAAACATTTAATACATCCTACATTATCTTTAAGTAGCCCACAGTCAGCTAAGATTTAATATTTCATGTAAAAATAAATAAACACAAGTGTTTTGTGATGCAAATTTGTTTTTCTTTTTAATTGAGGTAAAATTATAGCTAGATCACAGAATTTTTCTAAAATGAATTTATTTACAGTTTATTATTAATTTTGTCTTATGATATATAATATATTGTATTATCATATTCAAACATATATATGGGATGTATTTAAACACTCAAATACATACACACACAGACACACACACACATATAAAGACATAGACAGCAAGAGATAGAGATAGAGATACTGAGATCTTTTGAAACTCAGGTAGAAAAATGAAAGAAAGAAAGAAAGAAAGAAAGAAAGAAAGAAAGAAAGAAAGAAAGAAAGAAAGAAAGGAAGGAAGGAAGGAAGGAAGGAAGAAAGAAAGAAANAAGAAAGAAAGAAAGAAAGAAAGAAAGAAAGAAAGAAAGAAAGAAAGAAAGAAAGAAAGAAAGAAAGAAAGGAGACAGAGGAAAGAGGAAAGCTAATAATAATACAAATAAAATAAAAACAAACAAACCTGAATTCTTACATATATGTGTGTTTCTTTTGCTTTTCCTCTGGTTCTTTCTTTTTCTGTCAACTTGTTTGTTTTGTTCTATTCATATCAGAAATTGTATATTTTGGAACGTCTAGAACTCTTTAAAAATCAAATTTTAAAACCATGAACACCCTGTCGTTGCAATCTACACAGTCTTGGGCTTGCATAAAGTCCTATGTGCTTAATCTTACATCTGTGAGGAATAATATTTTGGTTTTGTACAGAATGTTTAAACTTTCTTTGGAGAAGCATTCCTTAAGCTTTGCTTACGCAGCTGACTACACTGATGGATATGAAAGAAGAACCTTTACGAAGAACTTCACCTTTGTTTCTGTGGAAGCCTCACAGAAGCCACTATCGTGTCAAATTGCGCCCTGCCCAGAACTGGGCATCTCTTCCCTACACACGTCGGTAGCACGCAGTGACAGTGATTTGCTGACACACCCGTGCAGTAGCTTCCCCATCCACAGTACACGACTGCAGAGAATATGTGTCATTCCTTTCCCTAACCTTACACCCAAATATCATCCAACAGTGTTCAATGAAAATAATATAAACTTAGAACTTAAAAGGAAAAGACAATCCAAAAGTGTTTGTCCTCTAAGTAAGAAAAGTATAAATGTGGTGTAATCATCACTAGTGTATATTCTGTGTACACACACACACACACACACACACACACACAAACACACGTGGATAAATACTTTAAGATATCTATGCATACAACATGTGCACATATATTTAAAAGAAATGAAGGCATTTCTAGTATTTTGACAGCAATAACTGTAAATATTAAATATAATGTGAACATTAACTGGTCTAATATAACTAAATGTCTTCAAATGTTCCATTTTATTTTTGTTGATTTATGGAATTTATTTCCACTATAAGAAATTATTTAATATGTTTAAAGTCCTTATTAGCCAGTGCCAGTAGGAAATAAGGAGAGGGACAGTGACCTCTCCTCTATCAAAGGATCTGCATATAAGTTTAGAAACCACATTTTAAATTATTATCAATTACTCAAAAAAAATGGACAGGACTATTAAAAAGATTGTCAACAGAAGTTCAGAATTCTAAGTAAAAGTGACTTCTTCAATCATACTTGTTACATATTCCTTTGTTTGAAAATAATTTGCATTCTTTTAACCTACATATTGTACACAAGTTATCTCTATGACATTCCTTAAAAAGTAGTATATACTGAGTAGGAATCAGCAATTTGTACTATATATCTTTAATTTCTCAGGAATATTTCCAGTCACTGAAGACTGACACAAATACAGCTAGTTTGAGTATGAGGAAGCTTTCTTGTTCTAATGTTCATGTCAACAATAACATGCACTTATAATAAAAATGTAAAAGATGGGTTGTTTACTTAAGGTATTATGAAAAACATAAGGACTTAAATTTACCCACTCATTAATTCATGTACTAATTTTACATTTTTTTCTGGCATATGACACCATGATTCAGACATAAAAATTCCATAGTAAGCAAACTTTAATCTATGATTAGCTTATTCTTCAAACCTACATCGAACATGCTAAAATAATTATAGTTCTACAAAAATTACACAGAATCCTTGTTTTCCCCCTAAATCTAGATCTCCATGTGTTGGCCAAGACCCATTTTTAAGTTAGTTTTAGTCGAATATCTACGTGTAAATGTACATAATTTTCCAGTTAATGATATGTTTGCAACCTGAGAAAATGATCCAAAATGCAAATACACACAGATTATGTTCTCTTAAGACCATTTTAAAGGTTTCTCTTCAGAAAATAAAATAAATTGAAGGCAGTACACGGTTTTGGATATATACAAATATTCTACATTCTCTCTACTTCTTTTTACTGACCTTAAATGCTCAATTGGCTTTTGTGTTTTTCCTCATACCAGTGTCAGAGATATCAAATTTTTATGGACCAGGGAAAACTAGTGTAAATGTGTAATTACAGGTGGCTCTTACTACCCTATCTGCAAATACTTTTTTTTTTTTAACTCCACTTGCCTTTTGGAAAGATAATTGTATGTTGTGAACCCTGCATCTCTCTATGCCAACAAGAAAAACAACGCCAGAACAATGTGAGCATGCTGACTTCAGACTGATGCCACTATAGTTCTTACAAGAGAGCCTTAGAGTCAGCTTCCAACATGGTGTTTGTGTCATGAGTATACACTCATGATGTTCTCTAGTCTCCACTGGTTTTCCTGGAACAATGAGGTGTTTGCTCTACATGATTCATCACAGGGTCTCCAGTAGAGTTGAATTTCTATTGGCCATAAGAAAATCCCCTTATGGATACAGACCTTATTCTATTTCCTCCTAACTAGTTCTCTTACAGTATGTGTGCGTTCGGTGATCACAGTAAAGAATCCACTTCAAAGTCTTCACTCCAGAGTATTTTACATGATGAGATAATGGCACTGAACTACAGAAACATACTTAATTGAAATTAGGCAAGCCAAGGGCTGGAGAAATGAAGAATTATGTCCCAGTTTGTAGCTTTCAGACAGGAAGTCCAGAAAGTTACCAACCACATATGTATTCACGCATGCCTCTATCTCCCGTGTATTGTTTTCTATCTGAAAGAATCTTCTCCAGATTCTTCACTTGGAGAACATCTGATCTTCAAGAAGCAGCTCACATAAACTCCTACTAGATGCTTTTGACCTCCAAGCCAAGCTTTTCCTATAATATACAGCACAGACATTGTGCTCTGACCCTTCACACATACCCATTTCCCCAGATTATAAGTTATTTTAGGATGAAACAAATAACTTGCCTGCCCTTGAGACTCCAGGAAGTTCAATGCTTGGCATGGGCCAGGCACTTAAAACAATAAATGAGTTAATATTTTTCTCCCCCACCCCAAAAGCACTTAGAAGATGCCAGGAAAAGTTTTAATGGTTATAGCTATATTACCTCCTTCAATCCTCGTGACAGCTCATGGAGCTGGTTACTATTATTATCACCATTTTAAAAATGGGGAAACTAAGGTGAAATGAGGCCAGGTGACCTCAGTCACACAGCTGTCAGTGGACGAGGCCAAGAGCGAGCAAGGCTAGAAAGTGTGCACCTCATTATCATCTGTCACTACATTTCTTGAATTAAATATTAAACAACAACATTGGCTGATATAAAACACAAGCTACACTTTTTACTTTACACTGATATTTCATTATCTGGGGGAAATTCTGGTTTGTCTCTAAATAGTTTCCACAGAAACCAAAATATTCAAAAATACAAAATCATTATCATCATCCTAATGCTAGCAATAAAGTATTTTCATTACAAAACTAGAGAACTTCAGATTTGCCAGCAACTAATGCAGATTTTCTTTCTGACTTATCAGAAAATCAATCTGATAGTGTAGCTGACCCACAAAATGCAAGGTGCCCTGCTTGATTGTTAATAGATTCCAAAAATTAACATTCTTTGATAAATATGTAATCATTATTTATGAAAGGAGTATGACAAATGTCAAACTCTCAGTATATTGTTTGACTATGTAAATTGAACCAGACTGTTGGGTGCCTAATGTACATCCAGTTAATGGCAGTAAAACTGGTAAATTTCGTGGAAGAGCCTCCAGTGGTGCTACAAGCCATGTTTCCCACTGAGTGCATTTCATCTCCTGTCGACAGTGGCTATAATAGGCAGGAACTAAAAGTTACGCACTATTTAATCTGTAAATGTTCTGTGTCCTTAGCCCTTAGCAATGGAAATATGCTGTCACATTTTTCTTATATAATCTCACTTTACTCTCAGCTTTGATGGAAGTTTAAGTATTGTGAAAGTATAAATTGTTAATATTATTTCTGGGTTATAGAAATCTCATACCTACCTAAGCAGACTTTTGTCATAATTGTCTCATTAAAAAAAAAAAAAAAACTTCCAGAAAACATGTAAGATATATTCAAACAAAGGAAGATGTGATCTATATTCTATGTAAACTTGGAAACTAACTATAAATGGAGAAACTTAAGGTAAGAATTTAACTGCAAGATAAAGCACTTAGAGTCATGCACAGAAGGGTGAAAAGATCTTGACTTTCTTAGTTAAACTGCTTATTGTGATGTTTACCTTTTACAATACTAAATAAATTTATGTTGGTTACATGGTTTGCTTTCCATACTATTCTGTTCTAAGTAAAATTTTAACATGCGATCAAAGATTATATATTTCTTAAAAAAAATTCCAATTTCTCCTGGGTTTTTTTTTCCTTCTAGTACAGATTCTTGTCAATAGATTTAGCAAAGCACAAGAATCTGAGGAAAAAGGCATACTCAGGAGAAGCTCTGATACTCTTTTATACTGTGTCGCCTACTGAGTGTTCTGAATTTGTGAATCCCACCAAAGGTGGTCTTTGTAAGGCTGTTTTCCTGAGAAGTCTCAATAAGCTGCAGTATATCTCCATCCTATAGAGTTTGGTAAAACTGTTCTTCAAGATTAGGTGATCAGCAGAGCATGGAGATGCTTAACAATTGACTCCCCTTCCTCCAGAGGTTGGGTTTATCACAGATGAGCACATGACTTCTTCAATGCTTCAAAATCCAAACAAGTTTATGTAATCAAAATATATTTAGTATCATTTTTACTTATATATATATTAATGTATATAGTAGATGTATGCATGTGCATGTGTGTGAGCTTCTGGGCCTATAAGGAGGGTGTGTGTCTGCCATGCAATTCATATGAAGCCCAGAGGAAAACTTCTGGGAGTTGCTTCTCTTTCTCTATCATCTAAGTTAAGGCATTGAACTCAGAGAGTTATGGCTGGCAGTAAGGACCTTTACCCACCAAGCCATCTCTCTGCAAAAATTTTATTGTGAAATTTACAAAAAAAACCACACCTTGTAATCTTTATTATGAGAGCAACAGCTAAATTGTTGAGGCATTTAAATGAGTATACCTTTTTCTGTATTTTAATTTAATCTATACCTTTATAGCACTTGCTAGAGAATCATATAAAACAAAGTTGTGTTCATATTTCCCTAGACACTTCTGTATAGATTTAAGAAAATTTAGATGTTTTTCTTCTTCAGCTAAAGGATCAAAATTAGGTAACAGCATTTAAAAATCATTAAATTTGTTCAAAATAGCTGTTGATGGGATTATAAAGATAGATTTGAAGGCTTAGGGTTTTTAAAAAGTAGTCTAAAATCTTACTTGATGCAGTTTTTTAAATTCAGTGTTATTACAAAGGTCCTGGGTCCCTGTGCAAAGACATATACATAAAATAAATGTATCATATTATATCATGCACTAGTATATTTCACTGTCTGAAACATATGTATGTGCCACGATGAATAATGTACCTACTTACTTAAAGCCATTACTTAAAATCACTGAAGTTTTACCCCAAATCATTTCTCACACAATGTATAATGCAACTCACAACTAAAATGATATAAATATATATTTATTCTCAAGACATTGTGTTCCAATCAGAAAAGATACATCGTTGTGGAAGGTCTGCTGCTGATGTGAAAAAATTATTCATATTCTCTAATTCAAAATATTTATCATCTATTTGGCTGTGACTGGAAGGCTAACTTTAATGGACCATTATATCACAAAAATAATCATGTTTTCTAAGAATTGGGAAGACAAAGAAAATAAATTTATTTGTAACCCCCCAAAAAACTATTTATTACACAACTATATTTTCAATAGTAATTTAAATATTACAGAGAAGTATTTCTCAGAAACACCAGCTCATAAGGCTCTCTGAATAGTAAAAATTTCTCCTTTTTTATTAATTGACTAGTTTATTTACTTAAATTCCAAATGATGCCCCCCCTTTTCAGTCACCCCTCACAGAGTTCTTTCCCCTATCCTGTCGTCATCACCTCTGAGAGGCTACCCCCAAATTCCCCCACCAAGGCATCAGGATTAGGTTCATCCTCTCCTACTGAGGCTAAAAAGGGCAGTCCTCTGTTACATATGTGCCAGCGGCCTCAGACCAGCCCTTGTATGTTCATTCTCTTTGGTTGATGGCTCAGTCTCTGGGAGCTCACAGGAGTCCAGGTGAGTAGACATTGCTGTTCTTCCTATGTGGTTGCAATCCCCTCTGTTCCTTCAATCCTTTCCCTAATTCTTTCATAGGAGTCCCAGACCTCTGTCCAATGCTTAGTTTTGGCTCTGCATTTGTCTCAGTTAGCTGCTGGTAAAGTCTCTCAGAGAACAGTCTTGCTAGGCTCCTGTCTGCAAGCACAGTATAGCATCAGTAATAATTTCAGGGATTGGTGCCTGCCCATACAATAGACCCCAAGTTGGACTGGTCACCATTCCTTGAGTCTTTGCTCCAGTTTTGTTCCTGAAGTTCTTTTAGACAGGAGAACTTTTGGGTCAAAAGTTTTGTAAGTGGGTTGGCGTTTCCATCCCTCCTCTGGGGATCCTGTCTGACTACCTAGTCTCTTCAGGTTCCATACCCCCACTGTTGGACATGTCCGATAAGGTTACCTATATTGAGTCCTGGAACCTACCCTTTCCCAGGTCACTGGGACTTTCTAGAGGTTTCTCCTACCCCCACCTCCTAGCAGCTACATATTCCCCTCATTCTTCTGGTCCTCTTGGCCTCTCTCCTATCTCCCCTGACTTAATCCTGCTTCCTTTTCATCTCTCTCTCCCCTCTTCCATCCAGGTCCCTTCCTCCTTCTTTTCCTTCCTCCCTCCTCCTTCCCTTCCTCCCTCCTCCTCCCTCCCTCCCTCTACCTCCCACGATTATTTGTTTCCCCTTCTAAGTGGGATTTAAGCATCCTCATGTGAGACTTCCTTCTTGATTAACTTTTAAGGGTCTGCTGGGTGTATCATGGATACTCATTTTGGCTCATATCCATTTATCAGAGAATACGTACCATGCATGTGCTTGGGGTCAGGGTTATCTCACTCAGGATGATATTTTCTAGTTTCATTCACTGCCTGCAAATTTCATGATGTCCTTAGTTTTAATAGCTGAATAATATTCCTTTGAGTAAAAAACCACATTTTCTGTATTATTCTTCAGTTGAGGGGCAGCAGAGCTGCTTCCAGTTTCTGGTTATTATAAATAAGGCTGCTATGAAAATAGTGGAGCATATGGCCTTGTAATATGATGGAACATGTTTTGGGTGTAAGCCCAGAACTGGAATAGCTAGGTTTTCAGGTAGAACTATTTTCAATTTTCTGAGGAATCACCAGAATGATTTCCAGAGTGGTTGTACAAGTTGGCAATCCCACTAGATATGAAGGTTGATGGTGCAGAGTACTCTTTCACAAAGTCTCAAAAGGGGACATTTCAGAACCACTTAGTCTTTAAATTGATCATCACAGCCAGGATTCTTTTTGGGGAATGGACAAAATAGCTTTGGAGAATTCGATTCTTACACAACTACAAGTAATTTGTGAATGGATCTAGTCATCCTTGTGGAAAAAAATCCTTAAAGGAAAAAATAAAGTTAGAACATAAATTATGACTTTGAAATGAAGTAGAAAGTAACTAGCTACAGTTTTATTAGTAAGAAGACCTCATAGTCAATTATAGAAAGGGCTATGCTATGGGCTTACTCCTCTTTGACCACTAAGTCTATGTGGACTCAAAATGAATCAGAGAATAAGACCACAGGAGCTGTCTACTTTCATCCATTTATGCTGCTATGACAAAAAGCCAAAATGGGTTATTCCATAAAGAATTTGCTCCTCACAGTCCCTGAGACTGTTTGGACACCTGTACTCCAGTGTCTGGTGAGAGCCCAGTTCCCACAAACTGTGTAGTCCAGGATATCTCACAGAGCAGGAAGCAGTTCAGGTTTCCCCACCTGTGCTGGTCCTTTAAGGAGGTATTGATGCATTCACAGAGATGCAGCCTTCACTGGTTTAAGACACTTTATATTATAGTACTTCTACATTAGCCATTATGCTTGGATACCTACATTTTGAGGATCATGCAGATCACAGTTTCCTGAAAAATATTTTATCTAAATATGGAAAATGGTTGATGAATTATCCTTACTCGTATTCTAATCTAAGTCCAGGGAGCTGAAAACTAATGTCACTTGAATTACTGTTTCTCTCAACTTGTTAAGCTGATCCAGAATGAAAATGTTAAACTTTAGTATTCAAAACATTTCTATGAACTTTATATGCAAGACTTAGATACCAATTTACTAAAAATGGTTAAAACACAAAATACTATTTATTTATTAAATACTAATTTTACTTTTATTTCCCCCATAAAGTTAAAATTCAGGAACCTGCAATTTGAGGGTTACACACACACACACACACACACACACACACACATCCATATACAAATCAACACATCTTGCTTGTTACTAGCTTTCTACTCAGTTTTATACCAACACTATTTTAGGCATTCCAATTCTTTTCCACCGATGTATTTCGAAAACCTGAAAACAGCAGGAGAGATAGTCTAATGATTAAAATGCTGGCTGAACACAAAGAAGCAACTGCATTCAAATCCCCAGCAACCACATAAAAAGCCAGGGAAAACAGCATCCATCTGTAACCTCAGCATTAGTGGGCTGTAGGAAGTGAATGAAAGAGCTTGCTGGCAAGTCATTCAAGCTGAAACAGTGAGCTCTAGGATATATGAGCATCTTTGACTCAAAATCTTGTAAATATCTAGTGATACGGCAGTATGGACAAAATGCCAGCCATGCAAATATGAGAACCACAGCTCAGATACCTAAAGAAAAATAAATTCAGTTGGGGCAGTACTGAGATTAGAGATTGGGATATAAAGAATAAATGAAGCCAGCAGCAATTTTTTTATATTAGTATAAGTCCAAACTACATTCTAAATTCCTATTCTTGTACTTGGATAAGTGTGACTCTAACTCCTTATCAAAGAAGCATCTGTTTTTCAACAGACAACAATCATCACAAACAACCACAATTGGTCAAAATGCTAATAGCTGGTCATAGTGTGATCAATAGCAACTGATATATTCACATCACAATCCCTTCTCCTAGGTCTCAGAGATCAAAAATATAGAGAGAACAGAAAAACTACAAGACCCCTATACCAGAATGTCTGCTATGAGACATTCTGTCTCCTTTATATAGTAGGGAAGCTATACCCACAAAATATCAACAGTATAGCCACCAAAATAAGATATGAATAATAGTTGACAGTATTGATAGGGTAAATCTCAAGATTTTCCATTCAAAGGTGATGAGATACAGGTGATTAATAACCACTAACAGAGCAAGCATTTTCCCTCAGAGATGTGCTCCCTTGTTGGTTATTCAGTGCCAACTAGCATTAAAAACAGATAAAAGCAATACTAGCTGGGCAATGGTGGCACATTCCTTTAATCCCAACACTTGGGAGGCAGAGGCAGGTGAATTTTTTAGTTCAAGGCCAGCCTGGTCTACAGAGTGAGGTCCAGGACTTCAGGGCTACACAGAGAAACGCTGTCTCCACACATACCACCCCCCGCCCCAAAATCAATATTAAAGAAATTCATCACTTTCTATTTATGTTTGTGTGTGTGTGTGTGTGTGTGTGTGTGTGTGTAGTTAAAGAAAAGAGGCCTTGAATTTGAGAGACTAGGTAAGGTTTGAGGTAGGGGTGGAAAGCATTGAATGATAAAATGAGGTATATTTATATCATTTTATCATATATATACCAATGACAAGCATGGGCTCACATTCATACAGACACAAATATGTACAAACACACACAATAACATTCACACGGTAAGACACATATTACAATAACACAAACACACACAGAGAGATATAGACACCTCAAACAAAGGGAAAAGACATTTTTCTATTATTATTTTTGAGAAATATGGCCTTGAAAGTTGCCATACTCAAATATTAGTGTAGAGTTATGACCAAGGAGGGTTCTCACTGTCTTTTTTGCCCAAGGTCATTTCTTTCCAAGAACTCCCCAAGAATAGTCACATCTCATCCGAGAAGGAAACTCCCAATCATAGGTAATTATGATAAACATCAGGACATACAATCAGGAACACAAAGGCAATGTAAAAACATGGCCAAGCAGCAGCTATCTTCACACTTGAAACCAGAGCAGTGTGAATAGGCGTATATGGAGCTGGGAGGTTTCATATTAAACCATTGCTGTGTTTTGCATGAAATGTTTGTAAAATTAAAATTAAGTAAAATCTCTAACAGCAGTGTGTACAATCACAGTACAATCTTAGTCATTGCTGAATTGCTTATTTACCACTCTTCTATAATAAACTGCACTGCAGACTTGTTAGGAAATATTTACATTAATAAATACACATTCCAGTGCTGTAATGACCTAGGATAGGATTTCATGGGTTTTCTGTAGTTTCTTTATAAATTCTCATGATACAAAATCATGGATGCTCTATTTGCAGATATCCACATCCATTAAAGCTTGACTGGTAGCTTATTCTTGTTTAGAGCAGAACTTGACAAACGATCCCTTCTCATGACATGGTTTTGCTTCTTCTTTCTTCTTTGGAAAAAGAAAAAGGCAAACCCATTTAATAAGATGAAACCAGTCACACATTCTCAATGTTTTTCCATACTCTTGCTATTGTAGTCTCACTTGACTCGAGGCTCCCATGAGAACTTTGGTTAGAGTTTGGACTTTACAAAAATTTCAGCAACAAACCACTATCATTATCATATGCAATTGACAGAGTGATAATGTAAAGAAAGGGAACAAAACCTACTGTCTTCTGATTCAATCTTAATAATCCCAGGTCTCTGCCATGAGGCTGTGACCATTGTAAGTGTTTCTACACTTACAGCTTTCTTTCCTTCAACTCCCTTCTTTAGTTGGCTGTAGCATTTATTCTTCACCAATTTTGTTCACACAATCCCCGATATCTTTGATTTTGTAGACTAGAGGGGAAAGCAGGACAAAGGAGGTTCCTTGTCATCAGTTTAAATAGTTTCAGACCTTAGCTGCCCCACAGAAAGTAGTGCTTTGTTACATTGAAGGTTCCATCACAGTCTATAAGCTGTGTTCTTTACCTTTTCTAGCCACACACCAAAGGAGATCTTTCTTGCACATACACTATAAAAACCATGTGCTGATCTTAGAAGGAACAGTAAAAATTTGTAGGGTCCCTGACAACAATGCCTCCAGAAACTTCCCATCACACACTAGTGTCTACTCAGGGTTCAGATTCATTAAAGTTATAACATATTATGCCTTTGCCAGCTCAGCTCTCCAGAAACATTTATTTCTTTGTAAGACCATTGGAATGACTCTCTCATTCTCTCTCTCTCTCTCTCTCTCTCTCTCTCTCTCTCTCTCTCTCTCTCTCTCTCTCTCTCTCTCTCTCTCTCTCTCTCTCTCTCTCTCTCTCTCTCTCTCTGTATGTATGTATGTGTGTGTATGTGTGTGTATACTCACCTCTGAATTTCAGAAGGTGTTTTGTCTTGTGACTTCACTTCTTAATGGGACTAAAATACCATGGTTTCGTGCCATTCTGGTTAAGATGAGAGGGATATCCTTCAAACATTTTAAATTTTTATTTATTTATTTATTTATTTATTTATTTATTTATTGGATTTTTTGAGACAGGGTTTCTCTGTATAGCCCTGGCTGTCCTGGAACTCACTTTGTAGACCAGGCTCGACTTGAACTCAGATATCTGCCTGCCTCTGCCTCCCAGGTGCTTGGAATAAAGGCATGCACCACCATGCCTGGCCCTTTATTGGGTTTTTAATTAAGTAGAATTACATCATGTTTCCTAATATTCCTAATATTCCTTTTTGAGTCCTTCTAACTATCTCAGTTGCCCCACATGCACCCCATTCAAATTTATAACCTCTTTTTCTTTCATTACTATTGCTGTATGTATGTATGTATGTATGTATGTATGTATGTATGTATGTATGTATGTTTGTATGTATGTATGTATGTATGTATGTATGTATGTGTTTGTATTTGTATGCACCAGTAGATACAAACATAACTTGCTGAGTCTGTTTGTATAGTTTGAAAGCTTACTACTTTACACTGTACAACCAATAAAGGGGCTCATCGTTGCAAGAGGTTAATTTGTCTTTTACAGCATTAAGTTGTCTACAGATTTTTATAGACAGTAGTTGTCTACATATCTTTGTCTAGGGATGAGATGGTTAAAATTACCTCCCTTTAATGTTAACATTTTCATTGACATTGCTCTTGTTTTAGTCTTGTTTATCCAACCAGTTTTGGGAGAGGCTGATTCATAGTGTACTTACTCCCTGGGATTTTTGGCTCCTACAATCTTTCTGTTCCATCTTCTACATTGGTCTTTGAGCCATAGATACAGAATTTCTGATACAGGTGTATTTGCTCAGCTGGGCTCCGACAATCTTCTGATTTCTGTATTTATCCAGTTCTGGTTTTCTGTAATGTTCTCCATTTTCTGTAAGAGAAGACTGTCTGATGAGTAGTGGTAACTGAACTTATCTGTGAATACAGAGATAAGATTTATGATGTAGCTACACAGGGGTAGAAAATCACTAGTTTCTCTTATTTATTCATTTTTTAAAAGACCCCTGACCTTGTTAGCCCCTGAACCTGTGTAGTTTTCCAGTACCAGACATGCAGACATGATTTCTCTCCTGTTGAATTGCGTTGTGAGAACTATGCCACATCTGTTTCTTGCCCCGATTTCTGAGTGCTTCTATTTTACTTTTATTCATAATTTGTCATGCTAGTAATTGTCATGGTTCATTGGTGTTGCAGCTGGGTAGGATTGTTTATTGGTACCCTTGCCTTGATAGTTCCCATAGTGTTTTGTAGAATCAAGGAAGCTAGACAACAAGAGATAGCAATGCAGGTCAAACCTAACTTGAACCATCTCAGTTTTGTATCTTAGGAAGTCACTTGAACAACTCTGACAAACAACTGGAAAGGAGGTGTTTTATGTCCAGTACTAAGATTTTTCTAGCTCTAATATTCTTCTGGGAAGTATGTAAACATATAAAATACGTGCAGATGTAGTATATATACTATATATACATATATGAGTATGTGTGTGTTGTTTATAATCTAAGGTAAATATGAGATATCATGATTCCTTAAGGCATTGTTAGAAAGCTTGCTATATTTGTACTCAATTCCTCCCTCTCTTTCTGAGTTGACCTCCCTCACTCCTCCTTCTTGGAGTACCTCACATTGTTATTCCATTTATCACTTCATACCATCTGTATTTTGCTATTACCCTTCCAGTGTCTGTAGTTACTTCATCTTATATACTCACATGAGAGGTTTTGTAGCTGGAAACCACAGGTTGAAGAACAGCGTTTTGTCTTTCTGGGTCTCTATGACCTCATTCAAAATTAAGTTTTCAAGGTCCATGATTTCATATTTTTACATAGGAGTAGTGTTCTTTTGTGTATGTGGGCCACTTTTTCTACTATCCATTTATCTTCTGAAGGACATTTAGATTATTTCCATTTTTAAGAATATTGTGAATAGGGCAGCTATGAATACTATTGAGCAAATATCTGTGGAATACAATGTTGAGTCCTTCAGACATACTTCAAAATATAATGTAGCTGCTTCATATTTTAGATGTAATTGTAATTCTTTGAGATTACCTCATACTGAGTTCCAAAGAGGCAGCACCATTTGAAGTTAGTTCCAACAATGAATGAGAGTTTGTTTTTCACCACGACCTTGTCAAAATTTCTTGTTAGGCCTTTGCTGACTTTGCCATGCTAACTTGGGTAAGATGGTATCTTAAAGTTGACTTTTTTCAATTGTTACATATGATCAACACATTTGAGGCCTTTTTATTGTAGTCTTATTTTTTTATAATTTGACATTTCAATTCATTTTTATTATAGTCTTTTTTCTCCCCAAGCCTTTGTAGGTCCTCTCCCCCCACCCTATTCACCCAATCCTGGACTATTTTCAAAAAGCAATTGAAAACTTAATACTATGCTCCTTAAACCTAGAAAACAAAATTTAATATAAAAAAACAACATAAAACCTAAAAATATCTAAACTATAACCAACTATAAGCACATACATACACACAAAACAAACAAACACCACCAAAACAAAAACTTGTAGATTCCATTATTTGTTGGTCAACTATGCATGACTATGAAACTGTCTCTGGAGTGGGATACCTGGTGTCATTACATAAGACAAAACTAATTTATCCCTATTTCACTAGGTATAACTGACAATTTCTGTGATTAGTCTGTACCATAACGGATAGGTTTACCTTTGTACATTCATTCTTTTTCCTTTAAATATAACAAAGTAAAATATAGTAAGTTAGTACAAAAAATTACAAGGCAAACAAACAGGAGAAGAGGCCAAGACAAGCATAAGAATCAGAGACACACCTTGTCACACACTAGGAAGTACCAGGAAAAATGCTTATCTGAAGGCCATAACAGAACAAATGACTTGGTATAGACCTCTGCTGGCCCTATGCATGCTGCTTCTATCTCTTTGAGTTCCTATGAGTTTTGTTTGTGTTGATTTATAGTTAGTTTTTTAACATCCTCCATGTGAATTTCTTCCTCATTAACTTGATTGTTTCCTCAGTTATACAGAAACTTTTCAGTTTTATGATCCCGATGTAACTGTTGGCCTTAATTTCTTGGCATATAGTCTTATTTAAAAGTTCCACCCCCAGATGCAAAGAAAACATTTACAAATTAAAAAAAGAAAGAGAGAAAGAACAAGAGAAAGAATTAAAGACCATGTATTCTAATTCACCAGCATCCAAAAAATAATATATATATAAGAGATGTCAAAAAAAAATATAATAAAATTTAAAAAGAATATAAACTAATGGTGATTAAACAGATCACATTATTTAGTTTAAACAATAAGTTTTTAAATACCTGGAAGTAAAAGATAATTAACATAACACAGCAAAATCTATAGGAAAGATTAATAGTAGCCCTCAGAAGGAAATGTATAGCATTAAGTACTTACATTAAAAAAATTGTAAAAAGCACAAATGAAAGATTTAATTATTCTTATATTAAGAATTTAGAAATGAAACCCATACCAATACACTGCACAAAATAGCAAAATCAAAAGCAAAAATTAATGAAATAGAAATAAACAATACAAAAACATCAAGGACTATAAGAGCTGATTCTTTTTAATATAAACTAAATAAGCAGACCAATTAATGAAAACAAATGTATCACCCCAATTATCCTAAATAGAAATAACCAGAAAAATATTTTATTTATTTACTCCTCCGTTATACAATAAATCAAAATTGCAGCTTCCCTTCCCTCTCCTTATACCAATACCTCCGACCTTCCCCTCTTTCCCAGATCTGCTGCTCCTCCATTTCCCTTCAGAAAACAGTGGTCCTCCAAGTGAAAGCTACTGAACTCAGAATAAAGAATAGGCATATACCCTCAAATCAAGGCAAAACAAGGCAACAGTAGGGGGAAATGGGTTCCATGAGCAAGCAAAAGGTTCACTCTCACTCTCATTGTTAGGAGTCCAACAAAAACCCCAATCTAAAGAACCACAGAATATATGCAGAGGACCTGAAGTATACCCATGCAGGCTCCATGGTTGTAGCATCAATCTCACTGGGCTTCTATGATCCTTGTTTAGTTGACTCTGTGTTGGGTAGTGTTCTCCTGGTATCTTTGACTCTATTGATAACTACAATCCTTTCATTCCTCTCTGCAAAGTCTCCCCAGATGTTCCTAAAGTTTTACTGAAATTCTCAGTATCTGCTCTCATTTGCTTCTAGAGAAAGCCTATTTGGTGTTGACTGGGCTAGGTTCAGATATAGCAGAATATCATTAGGAATCTTTTCATTTGCCTTAACTTTTTTTTTTTGTCACCTGTTTTTGATTCTACCCTTGATCAATGAGTGCTCCAGGTTTTAAGAAGATATCAGAACATAGAAAGATCTCCCGTGCACATGGATCAGTAGGCAAGATAGTAAAAATGATCATGCTAACAAAACAATCTACAGATTCAATGCAATTCTTTCCATGACAAAACCTAATTTACACAATATACTTCCACAAATCCAGCCCTACAAAGAATAATAGATGGAAAACTCCAACACAAGGAGGGAAACTACATACTAGAAAAAGCAATCCTACATCCAATAGAGGGCTAATATCCAATATATACAAATAACTCAAGAAGTTAGACTCCAGAGAATCAAATAACCCTATTTAAAAAATGCTGTACAGAGCAAAGCAAAGAATTCTCAACTGAGGAATATCAAATAGCCAAGACGCATCTAAAGAATACACATGGAGGGACCCATGGTTCCAGCCGCATATGTAGGAGAGCATGGCTGTGTCGGGCATTAATGGGAGAAGAGCCCCTTGGTCCTGTGAAGGCTAGATGCCCTGGTATTTGGGAATGCGAGAACAGATTTGGGAGTGGGTCAGTGGGTGGCGACACCCTCATAGAAGCAGAGGGGTGGATGGGATAGGAGTGTTCTGGATAGTAAACCAGGAAAGGGGATAACATTTGAAATGTAAATAAAGAAAATATCCAATAAAAAATGAAGATAGGCAATAAATTGAACCTCATGAAATTGAAAAGCTTCTTTAAGTTAAAGGACACCATCAATAAGGCAAAATGGGAGTCTACAAAGGGAGAAAAGTTTTTCATCAACTCTACATCGAATACAAGGTTAATATACAAAATATACAAAGAACTCAAGAAAGTAGATATAAACAAACCGAGAAATCCAGTTAAAAATGTTGTATAGACCTTATCAGATATTTTTTATTAAAGGTATCTGAAATTACTGAGACACATTTCAAGAAACTTTTAATATCCTTAGCCAGCAGGGAAATGCAAGTATGATTCAGGAATACTTTAAAAACTTTGACCCCACTAAATTGGGAAATCTAAAAAAAAAAAAAAAAAAAAAATGAAAAAAATGGATAAAGTTTTGATTGATTCATAACAATATCCAAATTTAAACAAGAATGTATAAACAACCTAAACAGACCCAGAACAAAAGAGTATATTGAAAACAAATAAAAAGTCTTCTGAATAAAAAAGCCAAAGTCCATATAGATCCACAGCAGAATTATACTAGACGAGTGTTCAGTGAAGAATACCAATTAATCACACCTAGATTCTCTAAAGAAATAAAAACAGGGATCACTCCCAAACTCATTTTATGATGCTGTTATTACTCTATAACTAAATCATGTAAAGAAATAAATAAATAAAACTGTAAATCAATGTATTTGATAAACAAAGATACAAAAAGTCTAAAATAAAATAGCAAAGTAAATACAAGAATGTATCAAGAAGATCATTCATCACAATCAAGTTTTCTTTGTCCTAGAAATACAGAGCAGGTTCAATACCTGTATACCAATGAATGTAATAAAATCATATAAATGAACTTAAAATGAAAAATATGTGATCATCTCTACAGATTCAGAAAATATCCGTGACAAAGCCAAAATACTTTCATGATAAATGTTCTAGAGAAAATAAGACTGGAGGGAACATACCTCAAAACAATAAAGACTGTATGTGAAAAATCCAGCCCCACATTATGATAAATGGAGAAAAACATGAATTAGTCCTTTTAAAATCAGGAATGAGACTGGTATCTCCAGTTTTCTTCAGTATAATATTGGAATCACCAGTTGGATTGATAACAAGAAATACAATAAAGAATTACAAGTGGAAAAAGAAGTCAAATGATTCATATTTTAAGATGATATAATATTATACATAAGAGACATAAATAGTTCTACCATAAAATTTAAATAAACATTAAATAATGTTTTCAAAAATGCAGGTTGGAAAATCAGCTTACAAAACTCAGTATCCTTTTGGTACACCAACAACAAACAAGATGAGAAGGAGATTATGGAGACATTCTTATTTACAGAGGTGTCAAAAACAATAATAACATATGATGAAATAAACCTAACCAAGGAGGAAAAAAAAACTTCTACAATGGAAATTTAAAATCTCTATAGCAAGACTAAGAAAAATAGTGAAATATAGAAAGACATGTTGTGTTCATGGATAGAATTATTACTGTGAAAAACGGCTTTTCTGCCCAAAGCAAGGTACAGATTCAATGCAATAGTAATTAAAATACACACAACATTCTCCACAGAAATAGAAAAAAAATATCCTAAAATTCACATGCAATCAGAAATGATCCCAGAGAGCTAAAGCAATCCTAAGCAAAAAAGAATATTGGAAGAATTGCTATTCAATTCAAGATGAAGCTATAGTGATTAAAACAGCATGCTACCAGCACAAAAACAGAGATATTGAATACTCACAACTACACTATCTGAAATTTGACAAAGAGGCCAAAGCACTGTACTACGGAGCAACGATATGGATACATCGAACCTGCAATACTTTCCCCTCAACTCGATGATGAATACTTCAGACAAAGACAAATCAAGAAATGTTCTGTGGAGAAACCGATTTTAAATCACGTAATTACTAAGGTCACAGAAAACGCAAAGACACATTAAGACATTGTCACTGATTGAAAAAACGAACAGGAAAAATAGATCTACTATGTATAATGTGGAATTAGGGTGTTAGTCCTGAGGGGGAGGGGGAAAACATGCCATTTTTTGATCAAATAGTAAAGTCTAAATAATGTCTAGTTTAGTCACAATAATGTGATAATGTTGGTTTCTTAGTTTGACAAATGTACCATAACCACATGGAATGGCAATAATATTAGAATTTGACTGCAAGTATTGGAAAACTTTACTATCTTTGCAAGCAAAAAAATCTAGAACTCTGAAAAAACGAAAAGCTACTATCAACTTAATGTTGTTATCTCCAACCCTGAGATCAAAACTAATTGCTTAACATGATATTACTTTCAAGTGGAGCTTTTGTTATGCTACCAGGGAATCATGGAGAACTGATGAAAGATGACCACGTGCTCTCTCAAAATTTCACCGCACAAATACCAGGTAAGACAGACTTTTGGAAGCGTCTCACCAGATCCTGAATTCTACAGGTCTCTAGCTTGGATTTCAGAGCCTCCAGGAATGTGTTAGGAAATCGTTCTAATGCTTTGTCGTAATTCAGCTTCCATAAACCACACTTCCAGACGCTGAGGGTCCCTGCCCCCAGCTGGCCTCGATTGGTAATAAAGAATTGCTGTACAGCCCATGGCTGGACAGGGAGACAAAACTGGGACTTTTGGATTGCTCGGGTAAGGTACTGAGAGAGAAGGGAAGAAGAGGAGAATCGCCACAACTCGGAGTGAAAGGGTTCAGATTTAAGACTTGTGGAAGAAAAAAAAAAGATCCAGTGACATGGCTGGAAAGGGAAAGGGGCCACATGGGGGGGGGGGGGCTCCCAGAAGTCAAAATACAGACTGAGAAGGTGTTAAGGAAGCAATACCAGAGGGGAATGTTTGCTAGCCAAGCAGAGGTTGAGAAGTGTCCATCCATTAAGCTACATTAGCTTAATTAATATCAAAATTAGCTGGTGTAAGTATGTCTTTCATTCTCAAATTCAGAGAGCTCTTGGGTGGGTTTAGCACATGCTCAACCACTGGGAGCCTAAGCAGATTAACTAATTCACCCTACAAATGGCGCCAAGGTAGTAGGCAAGAACTCCTTTTAAAAATTAATTGGAGATTCCTGAATGGGATACCTACACACCATGATATAAGATTAGGAAGACTGGCATAAGCAATAGTGCCTGGGTTTGGTGGTTTTTTATGGGATGGATCCCAGGGTTGGGCATTCTCTGGAAGGTCCTTCCTTCCATCTCAGCTCCAAATTCTGTCTCTGTAACTCCTTCTATGGGTATTTTGTTCCTCATTCTAAGAAGGAATGAAATGTCCACACTTTGGTCTTCCTTCTTCTTGAGTTTCATGTGTTTTGCAAATTGTAACTTGGGTATTCTAAGTTTCTGGGCTAATATCCATTTATCAGTGAGTGCATATCAAATCCTGATATAGCTATCCCTTGTGAGGCTATGCCAGTGCCTGGCAAATACAGAGTGGATGCTCACAGTCATCTATTGGATGAAACACAGGGCCCCTAATCAAGGAGCTAGAGAAAGTACCCAAGGAGCTAAAGGGGTGTGCAACCCTATAGGAGGAACAACAATATGAACTAACCAGTAATCCTCCCCTCTCCCCCAGCTTGTGTCTCTAGTTGCCTATGTCGGCCATCAACGGAAAGAGAGGCCCTTGGTCTTGAAAAGACTATATGCCCCAGTACAGGGGAATACCAGGGCCAGGAAGCAGGAGTGGGTGGGTTGGGAAGGAGGGCAGGTGGAGGGTATAGGGACTTTTGGGATAGCATTTGAAATGTAAATGAAGAAAATATCTAATAAAAAAGGGGGGAAGATTAGGATTGGCTTCTCAGTGAGCTGTGCAGAGTCAGACGGTTCCCACGAAAGCTGCAAAACTAGAGCAATGAAACACAGCAGTCAGAGCAGTGGAACACAGCAGTCAGAGCA
>NC_034594.1:118463704-118471437 GCF_900095145.1 Mus pahari | reverse complement strand
AGAGAGAGAGAGAGAGAGAGAGAGAGAGAGAGAGAGAGAGAGAGAGAGAGAGATTCAGATTGTAGACTGTGATTGCTTTCTACAAGCAAATAATCAAAGGATAGAGATAAATAAATTTGATTTAATTGTTTTTAAGAATAGAAGGGAGTATAATGGTAATTGTTTAAATGTTCTGAAATATACATGAAGTAAAGAAGTCCAGTCCTTTGATTTCAAATATAGGAAATAAAGACAAGGAGGAAAAAATAAAAGAATGAGAAAAACACATTTAAAATTTAAAATTTAAAATGTCTATGCCAGATCAGCTCTCTGGATCTTCTGGGATTACTCAGCTTAATATTACAAAAATAGAGCCTGGAAATAGGCTTATACAGCAAATAGAAAGGAATTTAATTAAATACATACATGAAAATAACTGAGGCTTTTGATCTTAAATTATAGGTCAGAGAGCAGGGAATAAATGGAAAAAAACTTATCTCAGATAAAGAAACTTACGTTAATTCAAGTTACATAAAGAGAAGGGAACATATGTACCCACAGAGAAATTAATATCCATAGAGGGAAGGATTTTAGTATACATAGATAAATAAATAATTGAAGCTTTTGATCTAGAATAGTAGATTAAAAAACAGGATATACAACCTATCCTATCACAGACAGTACAAACTCAGGCCTTGATCTCACTATTAAAAATTAATCCTGGAAAAAAAAAAAGGAGAGAGTGGAGGAGCACTATCCCAACAGATAATATCTGCCTAGATGTTTTAATTGTTTTAATTATAAAAATGAAGAATATTATTAGTTTATGGTATTCATGATATTAACAATCCTCTGGGAGAGCAGTCAAGCTACTAATTCAATTCATACTAGACCTTTAATGATTTCCAGTTACTGAACCCAGGACCTGTCATTTTGGGAGAGTGGCTCTGTATTTGTGTTGACAGGAAAGGAGACATATCTAGAGTGATAGGGATCAGATATGACAGGGAAAAACCCTTGAAGATCTTGGGTAGAGAAAAGAGAAATTTAAGAAAATCGACAGGACAGGTAACTGGATCTGCTGATTCCTTGACATGGGAACAACCCAATAATTGGCTTAGATATAAAAAAAAAGTCTCTAGCCAAAACTTCAGCTAATTTAGACAATAAATCTTGCTGTTTATGGAGTACTGGATATTCTTCATTCCCTCCTTCATAAGGCATGGACAAAGATTTATTACAATTAGTTATTGATCCATTTAACTCATAAAATGACAGTTGTCTTTTACCTGCTCAAACAAGGAGCAAAATGTCATATTGAACTTATCTATGCACGTTGAATGATCCATATGAAGATCTCAATAGTACTAAAACTTCGGTTGTGAGATTCACATATTACAGAATTTACAGCTCTGACAAGATTCATCTGTCGGGATGCTAAAATGTCCTACTGTTCCAGCCCCCTACCTCCTAAAGCTGTTTCCAGACAATTTCTTCCAAAATAGCTTCAAGAATAGTTGATGATTCCAGATGACCTTGTTTCATCCAAACAGTCAGATGGTCCAGTCAGAACTTTAGTCAAATCCTAAGCCTTCTAAATATACAAAGACTGGATAACAGATTCTAAAGCTAGCTTTCTTAAATCTAAGATTTTTTTTTTTTTAATTTTCCTACACCTCCCCTCTAAAGAATTTCTCATCACCCCTGTTTAGCAGGAAGAAGTTATGGAGAGTTGTGATCCAGATCCTTTGGGTTTGGTTGTCTAGTTATGGTTATTTTATAAATTATAAATATCTTGTCATTTTAAGAGATAATTTGGAAATGGTCATAATTTTGAACAGGAGGGAAATAGGATGGATTACTAAATTTATTCTTAAGCAAAGCATTATATAGCCACTATCTTACATTGGTAGAAATCTTTATAATTGATACAAATTGAAGTTATAATTTTAAATTGGTACAGAATTTATAGAACAATGCAGATTTAAGGTTCTCATTGATATACATTTCTTAAACTGATACACATTTTGAAACCAGTATTGTTACTCTTAGACAATCATTGTGCCTATGCAACTTATTTAAGAATGCAAGGCTTAGACCAAGTCCCTTTAAATAACTGCTATTACAAACTGTTTGGGATCACTAAGTAACACAAGTTAATGGGCAAGTAATAAACTCATGGTTATATTACATTCTGTTATAATTATATTAAGGTGCTTTCTATAATATTTGACTAGAAATAGCTAAGAGTAGTCAAGGTTTAAAAATTAAAATATACTTTATCTAGATATATAGTCTTCAAAGACATCAGAAATCCACAAAATATGACATTTAGTGTTAATTCATTATTTGACTAAAGACATGTCTGCTCATGATAATACCGCCTTCTTAGTTCAAAGAAGACACTGAGCATTAAAACCTCCATATGAACTTATTCCAGTTATATTAAGATAGCCACTGAACAAAAATTACCCTATTCATCTACAGATAAAAAAATACTGTCAAAGAAAGGACACACAGTGCAGGATAGTCAAAAATTTAGCTCCGCCAGACAGAATAAGCAATTTCTTCATAGATCCTGCTTCATTTCAAGTTCTGTCAGATGGTTCTGGGTCAGAAGGCTGAAGACAAATGCTCCAATGTTTTGAGTAATAAGGAACTACCCAAGTAGTCAGCTATTACTACAATTTGTTTAATTTTTGGAAGGTATGTTTTTGTGCTTCCTACATATTCAGATAATAATTCATTATTGGATTTCTGATGAGGTTGAAGGCTAATTATAGTCTCATAATCAAACCCAAGTTGTTTCACATTGAGTAAGATGATATAGAAAGTATGGTATTCAGATGGTAATACAAATTAAAGTTAGAACATAATTCAGATATAGAATTTTAAACTCTTTAAGTCAAAATAAATAATAGAGTACTTTATTTAATTGACAAATATGATATACTGTATGTTAATTGTATACCATACTTTGTAATTTACCTAATTGTTATGGTTATGCTCAATTTATGTTTTAGAGAAGAACCATTTTAAAGATTTGAGTGGAAAGGATGAGATATTGGAAATGGTTCTAAGGCTTGGTCCTAATTCAACACCCCAAAGCCACACTTCCTGATGCTGAGGGACCCTTTAGCTGGCTTTGACTGGCAATAAAGAGTTGGCTGGACAGAGAGACAGAGTCAGGACATTTGGATTGTGCAAGCAAGGGACAGAGAGAGTGGGGGGGGGGGAGGGAGAAAGGAGAACTGCCATGATTCACAGGGATATGGATCAGATTTAAGAACTGCATGTGAGAAAGGATTCAAGAATGTAGGCGGAAAGGGAATGCAGCCCTATGGAGGGTTTCCCAGAAGGTAACAGAGCAGCAAAGATAAAATATAGATTTAGAAACTGTTAAACCAGAAATATAGGAGGGAAGTGTGTGCTAGCAGCTGGGAGGTTTAGAAGTGTCCAGGCATTGTGTTAATCAACACATATCAAAATTATCTGGTGTGTGTGTGTGTGTGTGTGTGTTTCATTATTAAATCCAGATAGCTCTTGGGTAAGTGTAGCATGCACACCACCTGCCAGAAGCCAAAGTGGGTTAACTAACTCACCTCTAGAGGCTATGCAAACAAAAGTTTAGCATGCATAAAACATCCAAGTGTCTGCTATTTTATTATAGCTTGCTGAAAATAGTGATGAAAAATAAGTTAAAAATAAGTTTCTCATCAAAGTTAAAAATGATTGACAAACTATCTATTTCCTAGCTGTAGTTTAAGTATCTAAAGAGAAGCTCTGTACATGACTGAATAGTGCAAGAAAACCCTCAGTCTGGAGATCATTGAGAAATTAGAATACGAGAATTTTCAAAGGATGAGACCCTAATAAGAGAAGGAGGCTGTTATTATTTCCATTCTTAAGACGATGGAGGAGGAGGAGGAGGAGGAGGAGAAGGAGGAAGAGAAGAAGAAGAAGAAGAAGAAGAAGAAGAAGAAGAAGAAGAAGAAGAAGAAGAAGAAGAACAACAACAACAACAACAACAACAACAACAACAACAACAACAACAAACAGAAAGTATTATTAAAGGAAAATGGGGTCTCATGTAGATAGTTTAAGCAATATTTCAAGCAAGGTTCAAGATACTATAACTGAGACATGAGCACATTTCTCAAAGTGGTAGATACTCTAATATTTAATTCATCTAGTCCTATATAGACCATGAGCAAGTCATTCACTTTTCTCCTTCTGTGCTCTTTCAACTCTGAATTTCAGTTTATTCATTCTTAACTTTATAATTTTTTTTACAAATTTTAATTTAATTTTAATTGTCTTTGAATATGATGGAGTTTAAAACTTAAGTCCAAAAGAAAACAAGTTACAATATTTAAAGGAAATAATATTTGAGGGGATATTAGACATGCTTTAAATCCTTAATTTGTCAAATCACTGAATTTCAACAAAAGAAATTTCTCAAATAACTACAACTTGTGTTTCGAATTCTATGACTAATGTTAGGAATCTCTTTAATAACTGAATGGTTGGCTGTTGGATAAAATTTCATCTGTAAATACCAATTAGAAGCATTAGGACACATTGAAGTACCCTATCAAAGCACAATCAATTCAAAAGTTAAGATCTAAGAAAAATAACAGGGTTACTATCCTATTAGAAGAGAATTAAATTCATATTAAGCTGAAAATATAAGCTGAATAATATTTCAAAACTTTATTATTCTACGTTAAGTTTAGAGCAGTCTTCATCCCTCATCAACAAAATTTCTCTTTGCTAGAGAAATTTACAGAAAACTTCAGACAATAAAAATGCACACTCGAGACTTAGCAAAGACTGAGGGAGAAGGGGCAGAGAAACTAAAGTCCAGGGAGTTTGCTGTGAGATTGTGTCTCCTAATAAGGTCAAAAGATGAACTTGTAAAGGCTCACCAACATGGTTGTCAGAACATGGGCTGACGAGGGCAACAAGAGACATGTCAAAGTGGACGGTGTAAAGCATAGTAGGCCTAAGCCCTGCACACAAAACATAAAAGCAAATAAATAATACTGAAAGTGGGATCGTCTCCAGGATGAACATACCAGCTGGTTAGCCAATACTAGACCGTCTGCCCTGAAAACATATACATGCCTAACACTAGTCAGACTAAGCAGGTTATGTTTAGGGATATATTTGGATATATAAATTAATACATATTTTAAAAAACTAGTGAACATTAAATTGAAAAACAAATCAAGAGAGGGTATACATGATTTAGATGACAGAAATTAAAAGAAGAAAAATGTAATTATATTACATTATGAAAATAGAAAACAACCTAGCCATCATCTATAAAGAAATATTGTATCAAATATGTAATTTTATCATACTAATTGCCAAATATTGTAATATTTTCTTCTACTCTTCCCCATTTGCTTCTGAGCTTTCACTAATTGTATACCTAGACCTCTGCAGCATGAAAACATTATTGTAATACTTATCATTTTTGACTTGACACACAATCATCTGGGAAGAGACTCTCATGACTGCTTACTTTATGTTGCAGGTGGTTGTCTGTTGAGGATTGGCTTTATTAGTCATTTAATGTGAAAAGACCCAGCCTTAATGGAGAAAACATTATTCCTTTGATTTGAACCCTGGAATGTATAAAGAAATAAGAAAGTAAATTGTGTATACACACATGTTTTTACTCTCCCTGTACTGGACAAAATTGTGACTAGCTGCTCTCAAGTTCCCATCCCATTTCTTTAATTGATGGACTATAATCTAGAATAGTTCATGTTCTCCCCTAAGTTATTTTTCTCTGAGAACTTTTGTTAGAGCAACAGGGAATACAACTAAAACAGGTCATACATTTAGTTTTGGCTAGGTAAGCAAATTAATAGCTTTGGAAATAAGAAATATCTATATCTAAACTGTAGCATAAGGATCAATCAGTGTCTCCAAATGAATAACATATTGAACAAATCAGATTGATAATTTCAGTTATTTCTATTTAACATTTGAGAAGGTAAAAACATAACTATTCTAAATGTGTAAATAAAATATAGCTACAATTTGAAATAACCAGCTGATGATAATACTGATTGATAATCAGTAAGATTCTATGTGAGATTCCAAAGAAAATCTCAATAGACATGCATGTTAGTCATTTGGATTTTGGAAATTGATTTACTAATGTCACAAAATGCAGCAATATTCCTAAGACAGAAATCGAATACCTTCTCATTAGATTAATTTGCATTTATGTAAACAAGCTCATAAATGTTTAACAATTTATAGAATTGTCTAATAACCAAAAAGCTGTGAAAGAGTGAAACAGATACAACAGATGATCTAGACAGAACACTCAGTAATAATTTCCTCTTGTCAAAGACTTCAAAAACCTTTTCTGACAGAATAAAGACTGCGTTACAAAATATGCATGTAAAGAATTATGTGATGGTGGAGCTCTAGGGAGAGAAGAGACAAAACAGGTTAAACAGGTACTTAAACAGGTTAAACCGGTTTGTAGGTACTACCTCATGAAAATGCATTTGGCTTTGTTTGACATTAGGGAATGGACAGAAATACATCTGAATGAACACAGTGGTCATTCCTACTACTCATTCAATGTAGAGAGACTATTGCAAAAATTTAGAGTTAGCTCTGCAAAGATGTAGTCTTCCTTGAAGGCTATTCATTTGTAATAACAGAATTCTTCAACTAAGGAACTCCCATTGTTAAGTAGAGTCTTCTGGTATTTATACATATTCAAATTAAATCTGTAGGAGCGTGGTCTCTGTCTTGGAGCCCAAAGATGTCTATCTGTACATGATGTTATGTGCTTTTCTGTTCCTGTGTCTTTGAAGTTTCTTAATAACTCACAACTTAATATATTGTTAAAAATAAATATTATAATAATATTTATTTAATATTATATATTTAATTTAATATATTATATTATTAACATTTAATAATATAATATAATAATAATATTATGTTAAAATAAATATATGTTAAAAATTGTTTTCGTGTTTATAGTAGTGTCAATAACTTTTTTTTATGATTGAGTTCTTCAGTTATTTGTACTAGTAGTACAAGTATTAATTGACTTTTAAAAATCAGAATTACAGTACAGAAAGTTTCATAATTCTATTTGTTACTTAGGGGTAGTACATTATAAAAGGTCAAGTGTAGTTCAGTATTCAACCTGTCAATTAAGGGCTGAAAAGTAACCAAATTATTATAAATGGTAATAGTAATGAAATAATTGTTCAAAAAGAAACTTGATTATTTTTTAGTAGATGGGTTCCTATCATGTTTGCATTCTTAATGTTCCTGACAGAGTAATATCTCAAAATAGATAGTAAAATATTTACCTAAATTTGAGTAATTGTTTTATATTACAGAAGATGGACTTCGTAGAAAACTACAGACATTCAGTCTTTCAGGTAAAATCTACTATCCTTCATTTGCAAAGACAAATTTGGATAACTGATATAGCTTTCACTAAATCCATAATGGTAACCAGGAGTTGTCTTTTTTTCAGTTACATTTCTTTCCCACTCATTCTTGCTGAAGGAATGGATGACTAGACAAGTTTTTCCCACAGACTCAATCTTAGATATTGTATATTCATCATGAAGGAGCATTCATTTAGTCAACATTCTTGACCCTAAAAAGTCCACCAGAGAACTCCTAAACCTGATAAACAGCTTCAGTGCTGTACCTGGATATAAAATTAACTCAAACAAATCAGTGGCCTTCCTCTACAC
>NC_034594.1:118459775-118461304 GCF_900095145.1 Mus pahari | reverse complement strand
TATAGGTAACTTTCGGGATAGCATTTGAAATGTAAATAAAGAAAATAATAAAAAGAAAAAAAGAAAAAATCAGTATGGTTTCAGTATGGAATCAGTATGGTTTAATACTACTTGTTCATTTCCATTTGTATTTAAGGACACTTTTATGAGAACATTTCTTTCTGACCTCTATATTTTTGACAATGATAGAGTGAGCTACTAGAGAATGCAGAGTAATTTCCCTGAGCATTTACCAGTTTTCATGAAAATAGATTTATTATGTAATCCACACTAATGAACAATTCTCTTTTGATAGCATACTGTATTCAGGCATATAAATGCTTGCTCTATTTGATCTATTATTCTTATTAAACTTACTGATGCACAAATGAATTCCTTATGGTTAAAAAAAAAAGATTCACAAAATTAACTTAAGTAATTTTAAATTGACTATCACTTTTGATCACTTACTATTGTATATGACAATACTTATATGCTCAATTTTTACATTTCTTTTTGGTATTATATTATTTTTCAAATATAATATATTTACATCATTTACTCTTTCCCTTTCTTCCTTCCAAACTCTTCCATCTACTATCTTTGTTTTTTTGACATTTATGCTCTATTTTTCAATTAAATATACATTTAACACACACACACACATACACACACACCACATATAGAGATATACAGAGAGACTTAGTTTGTAATGTATATGTTTTCTTTTTTTTTTAGTTATGTTTTCAATAATATAAGAAAAATCTGAAAATAATCTAAAATATGACACTTGGAGCATGAATCATGATACAAATTACATAAAGGACACACATGTAACATGTTTAGTAGTACTAAAGTAGAAAAAAGTCATTCTGTAGTTCTATCCTCAGAAAATATCCCCTCCATAGATGAATATAAGGAAGAGAAATATCATCTGTTTTCACAAAATTTATATGTAAAAAATTAGTGAAATATTTACTAGTAGTACATTAGTAGATTTTTTTTACCTTCTTTTCCTTCCTGAAAGAAAATTATTCATGTGCAGTAATGCTAAATATCTCAATTTATTCACCCCCAAAAATAGATGTACAACATGCTTTGGGAATTCTGAATCTGAGAAAATGTGCTACACTACACATTTTTTAAGGAACATGTTCAAAAAGTGCCTTTAGAAGTTGACACCAGATGAAAACTCTTATCTACATGAACAAATAAAGAAACCAGGAAAATGAAACATGGGCACATAAAAACATGGCTGTGTTTTATTCTTTCTGACACCCATTTAGAAGACTGACTGTGTATAAAAGAGAGAGGACTAGGTGGAGTCAATACTGAACACATCTTTTTCTTCCCCACCAGCTCTGGCTCCATGTGTTCACATACACAGATCAACACACATCTGCTTTTGAAGTAATGTGCTTGCCCCAACAATTACAATATTGTTTACTTTCAGGGTTCTACCAGCTATTGTAGAGCTTATTTTCCACACAAATCGTATCAATTACAGGCACACACACACACACACACACACACACACACACACACACACA
>NC_034594.1:118432658-118459645 GCF_900095145.1 Mus pahari | reverse complement strand
GAGAGAGAGAGAGAGAGAGAGAGAGAGAGAGAGAGAGAGAGAGAGAGAGAGAGAGAGAGAGAGAGAGAGAGAGGCAGAGACTCATATTCAAGTTTATCTCTAACATTTTGAAAGTTGATGCTTAAATATGGGCTGATAGTGAGACGACATTCTTGCTGCTTTTTTCCTCCCTCACCTGAATTCATTTTGCACAAAACTTAGCTTCATGCGACTATACTGGTTACTCATCGATGCCAGGAGATATCACCGTGGAAACTACAAGCATTGTGGGCCTCCAGTTTCCAAAAAGTTATGTTGTAAACATTTTTAGCAAGAGTTTTTAAGCCGATGTGAATAACATTCATAATGTATTTGAAGAGGAGCAGGGCAGGGAGGGCATAATCTTATGGATGGGAAGCAGGGGATAGAGAAGGAGGATTGGCTGCGAGTGGAGAGGCAATCTCTAGAATTTTCAAGAGACCTGGAATGGGGTAAGCCCTTGAGGGTCTATAGGGATATCTCTAGCTAAGACTCCTGGAAGTGGAGATATGGATCTTGTAGATGCAACTTCTTGTAGGCAGGCAGGACTCCCAGAGGAGGGATAACGACAGCAACCCACTCAGAAAATCTTCAACCGGAAATGTGACCTGCCTACCAGAGGTGCCAAATTCCAAGAATATAAATACTTTAAACTGCAAAAATGAGAATACAGTATAAAATTTGCCATATTCCTTTTCTCATTTCATTTCATATACTTATCCAAAAAATTCCAATTTATTTTAGATCACTTTATGGACTACTGATGCTTTAAATATATTAAATTATGTGAGTTATATCCTACCTTTCACTCATAAATGGCATCTTGTCTTATGTTTATGCAATATATTAAGCAAATGTAATTAATCAACACCAGTGCAGTTTGTGAACAAATGAAATTTAAGTCAATTTACTAAAACTAAATGAAATTATAGTTTAAAGAGAGCAAAACTGAGCTGCTCATGTTTGATAATGCCTTGCCACAAAACATTTTATGTCCTTTGGTAAATGACAGCACCATTCACATTACTGAAGCTCCTTTCTCTGCAGGCTTGAAAGGGAAGTTGCGCTGTGGTAATACCAGCTTTTATCTTGAAGGCCAGAAGCGGTTTTGCAAATGTGTGGTATCATTTCCTTCAACAATTCAGTACAAGACCAATCTCGAGTTCCTCATTTCCAGACTTGCAGAGGCAGAAACACAGCTAGCTCTTCACTGTCTTTCGTGGTCTTTTCTCTTTTTGTAAGCTCTGTGGAAAGAGTCAGGATAGCGCTTTATTCAGTATGCTTTCCTACGAAATAGCATTCATCTGTAGGAGAGAGAAGGACTAAGGAAATCAGACCTCTCTTGGTCACTGGGACAGAATATGGAAATATCTTTGGTTTTCTTCTCTCAACTAAATATGTGTGAATCAAAAGAGAAAACTTTTTTCAAACTAATGCATGGGTCAGGGAAAGAAGAAACAAGCATCGAGGCCAAAATCAGGTAAAATTAGAGATGTCTTCGTCAACTTTGTATCTAAGCAGCAGGATTGAACAATATCTGTGAGCTCTTACTTTTTAAATACTTGGTTGAAAATATATTGATTGGAGTGCCGAAAATGACAGGGGAAGCTTTTTATTTTTAAAAATGTTTTGAAAATAAATGTTATTCTAATTTAGTTTCTTTTTATTTTTTTTTTAAAAAAAGTCAAAAAAATTTAACCACAGTTAAGCATTAAAATAATAATTAATGAAATATAATCTCAAATACTTATCTCTTGTTGAAGTAAGAAGGATCCTCTGGGGTGCACTCTATGCTAATTTCTCTATTTACTGTTTAACTAAATCTTAAGTAGAGGAAATGCATTTCTGAGTGATATGTGGGTGTTTATGAATTCCAAATTTATTTGGCAGGTTAAATAAGACT
Organism: Mus pahari; assembly: GCF_900095145.1. Lineage (NCBI taxonomy): Eukaryota > Metazoa > Chordata > Mammalia > Rodentia > Muridae > Mus > Mus pahari. The sequence continues at coordinate 118,457,724 of NC_034594.1, read as the reverse complement.
TCTGGAACATCAGAAATGTCCTGAATGTATTATTGCTTTTACAGAGTGAAAGAGAAAAGGAATAGACTAAGTCTTCTCCTACAGAGGCCTGACTTCCATGGAGAGACACACGCCAGTCGATCTGCCTTGTTCGCCAAAGAAACAAGGTGGGGAGCATCAATTCCTTGTGAGAGTAGTTTTCTTGTTCTCTAATAGATGATTAAGGGAAAAAGAAATAAGAATCTATATGCTACTGGAAATTACATAGTGACATGAATATTGTTCAATATTTTATTCCTGAAAACTGAGAATAGTCCTACAACTCAACCACATTCATAACTCAAGTCAAATTACCAGAAGCTTGAAAATTGTTCTCTTAAAATTAGTAGATCTGTCCATTTTAAATGATGATATACTTTATAGCCAATAAATTGATGAAATGCAACTTTATTAAATACTGTAAATTTATCTTGAAAATAGGTTATGTATCACTCTCCTCAAAAGTTTTTTTTAAAATACTTTATGGATGACAGAAAGGAATGCACAAATAAAGAAATTTTTGTAACTTGGCTTAGCATTTCCTTAACTTGAAAAAGTAGCCTTTTATATTAGCTTACAACTACTCAAAATTTTAATATGTTTAATTAAAGATATAAAAATATTTCACTCTTTTCTTTATCAATGTCTCTAATCATATAAGAAAATAGCTTTTATTACCCCCTTAAGACTAACTAAACTATGCATTATAAAAGAAGAAGAAAAAAGGAAAAAACAGCACATTGTGGTTACAAGTTCAAGGAAGGTTCATCTTTTTTAAAGGGTTTTGAAAGATACTGTGTGTGGTTTCTTATTTGTTGAATTATATATATATATATTTTTTTCTCTCTACCTGTTTTCTCTCTTTCTCTTATTTCTTGTATTTTTAACTTAATGCATGATTACATGTACTTAAAAACTCAAACAATTTTGACACTTTGGTGAACCCTAAAATATTTCATTGTTCAATGGGGAAAATCCAAAAGAAAAACTTGAGTACTGATGAAGGTTCCACTGTTTGACTTGGGAGTGCTTAGGCCATGTCAGTGGAGAGCACTGAGTGCAGAATCATAGTAGCTTGATCAGGAGTGAACATTTTGATCATCTACCATCAAACATTTTCTTTTCTGCACAGAGTCTCCCCTGAAGAAGCAGTGAAATGGGCTGAATCATTTGACAAATTGCTCTCTCATAGAGGTTAGTGGGACTGTCGCCAAACCCTCATTCCTTTATAAATATGAAGCACAGATACATGCGTTGGTAAAAAGTGAGTAGTAATCACATTTGTATACATTAGCAAGTAACTGGCAGTAATCTGAATTTTAGTCACCAGGGATAACTAAGGGAAAGCATAGTTGGCTAAAAGAAAATGTGTATTTAATTTTCTTACTTGTTCAGAATTATTTATTATTGATGAACTCTTATATCTTAATGTTCCAGTTAACAAATATAGCATTTAAATTCAAACTGTTTTATTTTGAATTTCCAGAAATTTAAAGATAATTAGTTTTATTAAATGAATATTCAATATATTTTCCACATTATTTCATTCTGAATGTTCAAAAAAATGAAAAAAAGTTTTTTGGTAGACATTTTAGGGAACCCTCACGAAGAAAGCTTTGTAAGAAAGTTCTTCCAGGTCAGTGTTCATTCAGAGGAGATGAACCTAACCTTCAAGAGGCCCCAGGGAGTTTAGAGGTCAGGTGGGATGGGATGTGGGGCACCCACTTGGAGATGGGGTGGGGTGGGGAGGAGGTATGGGACATGTAGCAGTCGGAGGGTGGATGGGAGGCAGAGAATGGAATATGGAGTGTAAAAAATGAATTACAAATAAAATTAAATTTAAAAAAATAAAAATTAAAATTAAAAATTCCTATGAATTCCTATGGTTGGTTCTAAGAAACATCCATTTTGAAAATTATTTCTTTCATTTATTGATATTATAATAAAACTATATTGTTTTCTCCTTCAATTTTCTCCCTACAAACACTCCCATGTACATAGGGAAGCTTCATTCCTTTTTTTCAAGTTCTAATTTTTTCACAAGTTTTTGTTATATGCATACATGTACAAGTATTTCTAAGGCAGAATCTTACAGAGAAGTTGAATCAGGTATGCATTAATGCAGAGCACTGTGTGCTTGTGTGGGCGGGGATAGAGCAGAATCAGAACAGGTTTGGTTCTTCAACAAGTAAATGTGGCTCAGGGGCAAGCCGCAAGGTTTTATGCTTTCTCATCTGTCTATCTCAAGTACCAAGTAGACAAACTTTGGGTTTTTATGAATTCACTTCATTATTTACTTTACGTTTCAAAGTCAACAGTTTGTACTTACTATTTGGCAGCAAAACATCGTTTATGCCGGGCGTGGTGGCGCATGCCTTTAATCCCAGCACTCGGGAGGCAGAGGCAGGCGGATTTCTGAGTTCGAGGCCAGCCTGGTCTCAAAGTGAGTTCCAGGTCAGCCAGGGCTATACAGAGAAACCCTGTCTCGAAAAACAAAAACAAACAAACAAACAAACAAACAAACAAAAAAAAAAAACAAAAAAAAATTAAAAAAAAAAAACATCGTTTATTTCTTTACATTTTTGTCACTTAACTTTTCAGCTGTGAAAGTAAAACTTTATCATGACCAAATAGACATACAGGAGTCCTCAGTCAGAGATTTTTTTTTTTTTGTCCATGCATTAATATTTTACCTTGCTTACTCTTTAAAACACCATATCTTCAGTGCTTCTCCTCAGACTATTCGAAGAACATGCTAGGCAACCACTTGACACCTAACCATGGCAAGACCCAGTGGGCTTACCATCCCTGGGTCTATGCTAGTAGAAATACTTCTCATGACCAGGGAAACTTAAAATGGAATATCAGAAATTATGTATTTTTCTCCAGTAGAAAGAAACAAATTCCCTTGTATTTCCTCATTTTCTAGTATAAGCATGTTGCCAAACATTTTCCTTGTCTATTGAGAAACAATTAAAACACTTTCTCCTTTGATAACAGTGTCATACCCCTATAATCCAAGTACTATGGAATTGAAAATAGGAAGATCATATTTAAGATAAGCATTGTTTACATAGTAGGTTTGATATAGTCAATCTAGGTCACATAATACCCTGAAAAACATTTCTTTTAATATTTATTGCTTTTTACAAAATATATATATATATATATATATATATATATATATATATATATCTTATTATATATAGGTAGATATTATTAACCATGACCCTGCTATATGTATAGAACTTATGTCATTCTCTTCCAATATAACTAAATTTATATTCAATCACTCACTGCTTTTGTTTTATCTGTGTTTATTTTGTGTATTCTACTCTCAATTTCTATTAGTGTGTAGTTACTAAAGTTCTTATCTTCTACTTCTATGTGATAAACTTGTTTATAGTACATGTGAATCTTCTGTCTTTATACCTGAATTATTTAACATCTTCCCAGTTTACCTGTGCTGCTGTAGATTAGACTCTTTCATTCTACTTGTGGGGATATTCCATTATAAATATGTATCACATTTTCTTACCTATTCACCTGATGATGGATACCAATGTTAATTTTATACCATGTACCACATTTTCTTACCCATTCTCCTGATGATGGATACCTATGTTAATTTTATACCTTAAACATTGTGTGTCTCTGTGTGTGTATGTGTGTGTCTGTGTGTGTGTGTTTGCTGTGAATATTTTACTTGAGACATATAAAATTTCTTCGTAATTCCAACTTATGTAATCGTTCCTTTTTAAAATTTCCTTTCAGTGAACATTTTGTACATACTACATTTTAGTCTCAGTTAATGAAAATCATTTTAAGGAATGAAATTATTTTTCTATAATTGAATGATGATTTGTTAGAAGTAGCCATGGATAGCTTCATCTGTGAAGATTCCTGGGAACATGCAGTGAAAAATATTAAGTGTTTATAGTAAAACTGAATTTGTTTCTAGAAAGTTATGCAGATGCTCCTCTAGGGCAGGAGATGTTCTGTATGTGGCTGTATAATTTCCGTTATGCTTCATAATTGCATTTGATTTCAGCTACCATAACTGTAAACTTATGCTTTTTAATTTCTCAAAACAACAGATTCAAAAAGTATTAAGTCGCATAATGAATTATAAAACAATAAATAGTGCCAATTACACAAATACAAATGAGTTCCAAAATAAATTGTGGTAATTATAACATTTAAACAATCATTTTCTGTTTCCAGTGGGTTATAAATTAAATAAAAATAGGGTTAAGATTTCAGTGAGAAGTGACGTTTAAATTGGATTTATTACTCTAAATCACAAATTGTTATTTAACAATTTCGACGTTCTCTTTCATCATCTAAACTGTAGAAATGCTTAAGACAAGGTTTATCGCTCATTCTGTAATTCTGTAATTCAGTCTGTGATTACCATTTACAAGCACTGAAAACCAAATGTGTTAAAATAAATCTAACACTGTTGTTTTATATTTTCCCTAGAGGTGGAAATATCAACAAGGTACAAACTACCCACAAGTTAAGTTCAAAAAAGGTAGTGTGAATTTTAAAATGTCATCATTCACCTACTTGAATATTAAAATCACCTCTTAAAAATAAAATAAAATAAAATCACCTCTTATGGCCAAAGTACTAAATAATTATATTAAATTCACAATTTATTCTACTAATATTACTTTACTTTTTAAATTATTTTTTTATTGCAATGATAATTGTAACACTATGAAGCTTTAAATAATTACCTAAAATACTTTGGTTACAATATTATAATTAGCTAAATTCTTATAATTTGGCCCTGTGATGGGAAAAATACATGTGCACATACATTTCAAGAAAGATCTTGGTCTTTAATATAATATAACTTCCCTTGAATTAAATGGGTTGATTACTCAAGTATAGCAAGCTATAACTGTACATATGTATTGAAATATGGAATTTAGTCAAACAGAAAACTAAGTTATGTATCAAACAAGGGGCAGTGGCAATCATCTGAATACAGTGTTTCATAAAATGAGCTATTCTGAAAACCAACTTAGACTAAACTAACTAGAAGTATTAACCTCACTAACAGAATCAGAGGATAAGCAACTTTGACTCAAGTTTCAGAGATGAATGAAAGTTCACTAGCTAGACAAAATTTAACTGAAAATCCAGGTAGGCAGGCAGTCAAGGCTTAATTAAGATTTTACATTGCCTGACTGATTTGGAGAATGTAAAACAAAGTATTTCATTACTGAAACATGTTACTTAAAACGGGGAGAGTAAATAAAAAATGACAAATAAAACTCACTAAAACAGAGAGGTCCCTGCACTGTTCTGTATCCACCCAGTATGAAAGGTTTAGATAAGTATCTTTTAAATTTTCCCTGTATTTATTTATTTTATTATTTATGTATATGAGTGTTTTGCCTGTCTGCAAGTATGTACACCACATGTGTAAGAATAGGGCATTCTTTTCCTTGAGACTGGAGTTAAAGATGATGAGGAGCCTCCATGTAGGTGCTGGGAAATGACCCTGCGTCCTCTGCAAGAGCTGCCAGTTTCCTGAACTGTTACAACAGATGTGCAAACTCTACAGGTCAACTTTGATGACTTCCTTATACATAGTTTAATTTTAAAAAGTGAAATACATAGAGAAGTTAAATTCAATGAAATGTTCATATTATGAGGATTTTAGTTAATATATAAAATGGTTTAATTTTATTATGTATCATATTAATGTAAAGTGTTGTTTGTAGGAGAAATTAAATATAGAGAATAAAAATACAATGTGTGAACATCAAAACTTTCCAAAACCACAAATGTGCTCTAAAATGAATTTTCATTTAAATGAGCTCAATATTATATTGTAAATTTTAATGCATCAAAACCCAACAATTACTTTTGTTCCTTATTTGTTTCTACAACAATGTTCAGACATGTTTATTCTGAATCTTTGTATATTGGAAATTTGTCTGACATTGAAAAATGAATCACAGAAAACTATAATTTAAACAAATGTATTTAGTAATTTACAAATGCTTTTAGAAAATCAAAATTTCTTCATGTATCAAAAAATTCTGTCAGTGTAGCTGACATTCATCATCATTAATTTCAATTACATTGACAATCTTTATAGAAGTGAAACCTACCAGTATGAATATGATTATTGTATACAAAATAATGCAAGTTAAATATTATGTATCTATATTATACTACATACACTTAGAAAATCCACTAATTCTATATAATACAAAGTGCACAAAGTTCAGATAAAATGAACAAAATGCTGAAAAAAAAAATCAATTTGAAGACAAACATTGGGAGAATTTTTTTTTAAAGCTGCCTCTGATGGACAGGAAGCTAGGAACTCAACAATTGGCTGCCCACTAGTTTCTTTCAAATAATACAATTTGTAAAACACATAAAACTCAAGAAGAAGGAAGACCAAAGTGTGGATACTTCGTTCCTTCTTAGAATGGGGAACAAACTACCCATGGAAGGAGTTACAAAGTTCGGAGCTGAGACTGAAAGAAGGACCATCCAGAGACTGCCCAACCCAGGGATACATCCCATAAACAACCACCAAACCCAGTCACTATTGCATATGCCAGCAAGATTTTACTGGCAGGACCCTGGTACGGCTATCTCTTGTGAGGCTATGCCAGTGCCTGGCAAATACAGTTGTCTATTGGATGGAACACAGGGCCCCCCAATGAAGGAGCTAGAGAAAAGTACCCAAGGAGCTAAAGGGGTCTGCAATTCTATAGGAGGAACAACAATATGAACTAACCAATACCCCCAAAAGCTTGTGTCTCTAGTTACATATGTAGCAGAGGAGGGCCTATTTGGACATCAATGAGATGAGAGGCCCTTGGTCTTGCGAAGATTATATGCCGCATACAGGGGAATGCTGGGGCCAGGAAGTAGGAGTGGGTGGGTTGGGGAGCAGGGCGGGGGTAGGAGGGTATAGGGGACTTTCGTGATAGCATTTGAAATGTAAATGAAGAAAATATCTAATAAAAAATTTAAAAAGAACATATTAAGAAGCAAAAATAAATCAGAAAAAGACAAAAATCTAAATATAAACTATAAAAAATTATATCCTGAGTATAGTACCATGTTGGAAGGAAATTTGATGATTTTGTTGAGATAGTGATTGTGGATGCATACTATAGGGTGGGAAGGTGAAGCAGAGAAGGACAAGCAAACAGCATCTGGGTGTTCTCTGTATTAATTAGAAGATGATATAACAGGCTACTGCTTAGTGGACAAAATGCCATATGAGTTTTTCAGAGTTTCATAGTCCCATATCTAGAATATGTAAGTGACTATGTGCAAACTCTGACAGAGGAATTCTGTGAGAGCAGCCTCTCAACTATAAAACATTTCACTGCTCATTTTAATATGCCACCTTTTCCTAGCCACTGCAAATATTCAAAATATGTTTAATCCTCTTCATTATGATTAGTTTATTGGAGACCTTTATACCTGCAGATGTGGCTGAGATAAATATTTTGCTGAAGACACTTTGTAATATGGAAAGATAAAACAGACCGTGTCCTTGGATTTAAAGATATGAACTGAAGAAAGTGTATAAAATATTAGTTTCAGACTTTGAGTAGTGGCAGCAAAGAAACTAATGCTTTACTTTAGGGGAAGGAAATGAGTTTTACTTCTTATAGTTTTTCAAGTCATTCTTCAAATTTCTACTTCTACCAATTTTCTGTAGTATAGGGAGCTCTAGTATCCCAAAAAGTTAAATTTCTGAATAAAGATGACCATTATCCGTAGTTTTATAGTCTATCTAAAGGATAGAAATTTTAACAACTCATCTTTAATTTAAAATGGATAACAGTCTTAAATCATTATTGCAAAGGAAATTATGCATTCTATGTCAGCTCAGACCTATTAACTCACATGTTAGAGGGGAAACTCTGATTACAGGGTACCTAGGCTTCCTGCTTCAGAGTTTCTTGACTTGTTGTTTCATAGGTTTCTTGGCATCTAAAAATATTACAACAGATGTAAGAGGTTCGATTTAGAAACAGAATTATAAGCATTTCTTGTTTGTGTGACATATGGAGCCTGCTTCTTCCAATGTGAATTCTGGTCCCAGGTTTCCTCAAGCACTTCTGGCAGCTATACAAGCCACTCCCACTTGTGGAGGGCTCCCTGAGACATTGCTTCTTCTGAGTGAGAAGTGGTCCTCTGTGGTCTAACCTAGGACAGCCATCCAGAGGAAGAGGAACAAGATGTTCAAAGTTACCAACTTTATCTGCATATAGTTTTTAAACACAACTTAAATTTCAAACAAATGAATGCTTCCCTAATTTTATGCACTCCTCCTGAGTTATGATTTGTTTGTCATGTGTATATTGTGTCACCAAAACTCATTCACTTGAGTGTTCAGGTCATGAGCTCTCATAGCAAACCAGGCAGTACTTTCTCTGATATTCTCCCTTAATTTGGGGTATTTCTACCAGTTCAGGACTAATCACTGGGACAAAGAGTTTTGTGCATTGTAACAGAGAACAGCAGCTAACAGAGCTGAACTTCCTTCTTTATGCTTTTGTGAAGGCCAATATGTGAAAATGGTTACTTTTTTTTTTCTAGAAAACTTCCGCTTAAAGATAATGCAAGCTGATTCCTTATGCTATTCAAAACAGAACAAAGTAACCCTTAAGTTATTTTTGCTTTTTTTCTTTGTTGTTGTTTTTATCCTTGGTAGACATATATCTGTTCTGTCTTTATATATCTATATATTTATCAACTATTAATCTTTGTCTTCACTACCACTTAGTGGTGAAATGATTTAATAATACATAAAATAAATCTGAGTTCAGTCTCTCAAGCTCTCCTTTTTTGAAAGAGGAAATCAGGTGTCTGACATCCACTTTATCTATAAACATATAGGGTTTAATCTTATATGATTTTATGGAATATATATAATTATAACAACAAAAGAAGCAACCATGCTTCAAGTCCTTAGCAATCCTTTGCAAGCAAGTCCTTAGAAGTCCTCAGAACTTCTGTTATAATTAATATTACTGCATTAGAGTGTCTGACACAGACCTTAAGTTCATACTATGTGACTCTCAAGATGGATCAAAGATTTTTCCCTTGAATAACAATTTTAGATATATTACCCAAAGATACTTTCTTTTAGATATCATTTCAAAGATGTTGTTGCAATTAAAACTATTAATATGAAAGGTAATTGCTCTGTTCTGAAATGAAAGCAGTACTGATTAACTGATATTATCCGTGCTTTAAGTATTCAGCCTATGTTTCTACATGACAAATAAAAAAGTAATTGGAAAAAATTATTACCCATTTACTGAAGTTAGAATAACTACTTGAAAAACAAATTGACAAACATTTAGTTTATTATTTCCAAATTACATAAGACTAGAATAGAAAATTTTATTAGTACAATATAATGAGTAGTTGATATTTATAAAATTTGCTTCCAATAGTATTTAAATTATAATAAAAGTATGAGTAAGAACCAGAAAAAAACACCTTTTTAGTATATAAGGAAACAGATAGAAAATGTAAAATAAACAGCATAAACCCACTATTTATAGCTATAGGAGGTACAATTCCATATGAACTTCTTTCAGGTTCATAACAACAGAAGATAAAGCCCAAACAAAGACAAAGAAGTGCAGCCAGCGACTAGACCATAAGGCTGTGGCTTTAATCATACAAACACAAAATGAAGAACTTGCTCTCTGTTGCCAAGCAGTAACTGACCGGTGTTTATATAACCTGTTTCATGTTATCACGTTGCTTTTCTCTGACATTGGATATATTGAGAGAAGGTTGCATTTTCCTTTCTACTAATTGGAGGAAGAAATACTTGCACAAAAGTAGTGACCCACACCCTAACTTTCAGGGAAGGAAAGAAATGCAAACAAGAACACTCATGGCAGCCAGTCAAACTAGCCAACTGCAGAAAAGCAGGACTTTCTGATGACCGATTCTGTTACTTCGTTTTAACAGTTTCTAGGTCTTAAAAATATTATGTCCAGATATCCATCAATTTTGCTATGGAAACTTGTATATTTTCCCATACTTGGACATAAGGTACTATTCATAAAAATTGGTCGAAAGCCTTGTCCATTTATTTTTTTCTGAGAAAAGCACATTGCTCAGGGTGAGAAATAAACCTATAAAACAATATACTGACTGAGCTAGCAAAGTAAATGGAGCAACTAAGTGTCACTCACTTGACCCTATTAGCTGCTTCTCTGTGTTTAGTTTACTGACCCATTCAGAAAACTCTGGCCTCTCAGCTTGTAAATGGAAGTTGCATTTAAACTGAAAAGTCTCAAAATATGTAAGAACTACATATGTCTTCTATATTCATACACAAGGTAGTTGAAATATCAAGGTGTTATCACAAGGTATTTTAGCCTGACTTTTCATTTCTTCCATACTTTTTTTATTAACATGTAATTACCAAGATGTAGTGGTCAGGGTCCCTTTGCTACAAAAAAAATAAATAAATAAATAAAATAAAGAGTCTTGCTTGCTCAGTGAAATTTCAGTGGAAGTACAGTAGAAGAAACTTAGGTTACACATTATCGTGAGTGTGGCCAACTTTCCATTGCTCTAGTGCTGAGTGATGTTGCCATTTCCCATGTCTTTTATGACTACTGATTTCCTATAATTCCAGTATATTAGAAAGATTGATTACAGCATGTCATAATATGACATAATATGAATACAGAATGTATGAATACATAATGTCATAATATTCCATGACAACACAGATAAATTCTGTGTGATGGATTGATAAATGAAAATTCATAAAGCAGAATTTAGGGGTTTAATTCCTTCCTGTTGTTACTATATCAATTTTCCAAATTAATGGTAAGTTAAGCACAGATCCATTCTGACAGTTCTGAATTTGAGAAACCAAGTATAAGTATCATGTCAACAAAATCAAAGTGCCATTAGGCAATTAGTCTTACTACCGGATCTAAGATAAAATCTCTTTATCACTCATTTGGGCCATTAACAAATTATCCAAGTGTTTACACTAAGGTCTTTGTTTCTTGCCTAACTACAGAAGAAAATCTCACATTTGAGATTCCACAAGTTCCTTGGTTCTTGTCTGCCATCTTCCAGTTTTAAGGTGGATAAAAGATATATAAATTTTAATTTGTTCTTTTTTTTTTTTTCCTCTTTCACGCTTAAGGACTGGTAATTAGCTTGGATCTGCCTGGCTACTCTTCCCTCCTCTGATTCTTAGCAAAGTCGCATCTTCAAAGTTCCTTTGTCTATGTCAGGTAATATATCTCTAGATAATGAAATGTTCATCTCTCTTGAGATCAAACCCATGAGTTTGTATGTACTGTACAGAGCTCTATCATTAAGATTACCAGTACTAAAATATAAACCCTTTGAAAATTATATACACTTACATTATAATTATAATTTATCAGGATAGTATACTTTGTACACTTGAAATGTGCTGGGTAGATTTTTATATAGCTGTCAATTATGTAGATTTAGTGAACAATTTATATGTATAAGCTTTGTGTATTGTCATTGCCTACTCAATCATAACTAACAATATATGTGAAATTTTATATATTTCTAGTGACTGAGCATTTAATAATTATGAGATGAAAATAGTCCTGCTTTTAAAGAGTTCTTAACTGACAAATATGATATTTTATTCAGTATTGTTGTGCTTAACTTCTGGCTGCACAAATCCTTTATCATTATCACTTTGACTTGTACACAGTGGCTGTTTAATCCATTCAAATGTACTATCAATAGAGATGTAATCTTATTTCATACCTTATTATTGAGGTTTGCCCAGTTATATGTTAGCAATATCATGCCCTCCTCCTCCATTTAACTTAATAACCATTAATTTATATTTCTATGTAATGATATTTTAAATAATAAATTAATGAGTTTTATTAGTTAGAATATTTGTAACATAGAATACAATAAGCAGTTTATCACTAACTTAATGAACTTTTCAGTAGGTAGTCTTAAATATAAGCAAGTATTTTTAATAGATAAATTGACCAACATTTTGTTTTCATTATAGAATTAGGAGCATGCCTATGTAGATCCCCATGATGTGCTAGGAGAAATAGTACAGTCTTCGAATTTGTTTAAAGTAAGACTAGTATACAATCATGGATTCTCTTAAATGTGATGTTTTTATTATGTTAGAATGTCAAAGGTCTAGGTCTTACTAGAAAATTCATTAAATGAGATCCAATTTAACAACAGATTTAGAATTAAAGTATCAACATTTTTTAATATACAAGAAAGATGTCCAGATAAAGTAAAACTTTTTATACTAAAGCATGGAATTCGAATACATAGTATATATATAGAAACATCAGATTAATAAAGGTTAATTTCTCAAATAGAATAGCATATTTTATGATTTTGTAATCCCAAAAAATTATGTTAATATCCTATGTAGCTTTGGTTTTATCAATCTCATACTTTATAGACATACTATTCCTTAATTTCATATTACAACATGGACATCAGTAAAGATACCAATATAAAAGGAGACTATCTCATGGTGCCACAATCTTAGACAAAGACCTACAAGCAATTAAGAAATGTTGAGAGTATGGGAAATAGTCTTTCACAAGGAAGATTCTCTTCATAGTTATATAATATCAGGTGGTCAGTGCTGACATTAAAGACTTACAAGTAACATTATACTGATTGAGCAGGATAGGTTGTATTTCTATACGTAGGCATATATGTCAACAACCGAAGTAAAAGAGATCATGGAATCTAGAGAGATAAATGGAATATACAAGAGTTTGAAAGGAAAAAGAAGAAATGTACTTTATTTTGATTTCAAATAGTTAATTTACACAATGGAGTACTACTCAGCTATTAAAAACAATGAATTTATGAAATTCTTGAGCAAATGGATGTATCTGGAGGATATCATCCTTAGTGAAGTAACCCAATCACAAAAGAAGTCACTAGATATGCACTCACTGATAAGTGGATATTAGCCCAGAAATTTAGAATACCCAAGATACATTTTGCAAAACACAAGAAAACCAAGAAGGANGANCATCNTGTGGATACTTCATTCCTCCTTAGAATAAGGAACAAAATACTCATGAAAGGATACAGGTACAGAGACAAAATTTAGAGCTAAGATGAAAGGATGGACTATCCAGAGACTACCCCATCCGGGAATCCATCCCATCATCAGCCACCAAAAGTAGATACTAATGCACATACCAGCAAGATTCTGCTGAAGGGACCCTGATATAGAGGCCTCTTGTGAGGCTATGCCAGTGCCTGGCAAACACAGAAGTGGATGCTCACAGCCAGTTATTGGATGGAACACAGGGTCCCCAATGGAGGAGCTAGAGAAAGTACCCAAGGAGCTGAAGGGGGCTGCAACCCTGTAGGTGGAACAACAATATGAACTAACCAGTACCCCCTGAGCTTGTGTCTCTAGCTGCATATGTAGCAGAAGATGGCCTAATTGGCCATCACTGGGAAGAGAGGCCCCTTGGTCTTGCAAACTTTATATGCCCCAGTACAGGGGAATGCCAGGGCCAAGTAGTGGGAGTGGGTGAATAGGGCAGCTATGAACAGGGATGAACATTTATTTTTAATAATTGGAAAAAGCCATTAGGATATCTGGAGAGGAATATAAAGCTCTGTCATATGATATATGCATTTCTAGGGTTTTGTTCAGAACTGATTTCTGTAGTAGCAGCACAATTTGCATTTCCATCAACAGCAAATAAATGTTCCCTTTTTTCATATTCTTGCCACTGTTTGTTATCTTATGATTTATAAATCTTAGCCATTTTGACTGGTCTAATACAAAATCTAAAACCAGTTTTCTTTTGTATTTTTCTAGTGGCCAAAGAATGTGAATAGCCTACTATTAATTCAGTCACTTGTATTCTAGTTTAGTTTTTTTTGTGTTTGTGTATAAATATAATAAACCATTGTCAGATGTACTGAAGGTGGAGATTTCTCACCATTCTGTAGTCCAATTCTTAAATCAATGAACATTTCTCTTTTCAGGATACAAGATTTTTAATACAAGGTTCTCTCCAGTTCTACTGTTCCTATTCCCTTGCTACTTAAGTCACAAAATTCTTAAATGAGCTTAAATCCTAAAGTATATACCCTACACTTTCTTCTAGAATTTTCATGTCTAACAGTGAGATATTTGACCATTTCAATTGATATTTGATCAGCTTTAGAAAGGGGTCAACTTCCATTTTTCTACATGAAGATATCTAGTTTCCCAGCACCATTTGTTAAAAGTGCTATAGTTCTCCTGTATACAATTTTGGAATTTTTTTTCAAAATTCAGGTAATTATTAACTCACATACTCACACCTGTCCTCAATTTTATTCAATTGGTTAACGTACCTTTTTAAAAACTAGTATTATGCTGGGGTTTTTTTTGTTGTTGTTTGTTTTTGTTTGTGTTTTAGTATGGCACTTTGGTATAATTTAAATCATGCTTGGTGATGTATCCATCAGTACTTTTATTGTTCAGGGTATTTTGCTTATACAGGATCATTTCGTGATTCCCATATTAATTTCAAGATTGTTTTTATTTTAAATCCTCTGAAGAATTGCATTGGGATTTTGACGGAAATTGCATTGAGTTATAGATTGTTCTGAGAATTGTGACTGTTTTCACAATATCAATCATATCAATCCATAAATGTCTCCTTCTTCAATTTCTTTGCTTGGACTATTGAAATTTTGATTTCATAGTTCTTTTATTTTCTTTGTTGGGTTTATTCCAACATGTTTTTAGGCTATTATGAATAAGATTGATTCCTTGAAGTGGATTATTATTATTATTATTATTATTATTATTATTATTATTATTATTATATTTGCCTTTGTCATTTTGGAGGGATACTGATTTAGGTAGGGCAAATTTGTCATATATGATTTTGATAAAAGTCTTTATCAGCTGCCTCATTGGACGAAGAAAACTTGATGATGGTATGTGATTGCTTGGATGAGTTCTTCATTTTTCTTTGTTTGTTTTTATTTTTTGCAACAGGGTTTCTCTGTAAGGCTCTGGCTGTCCTAGAAGTCACCCTGTAGACCAGGCTGGCCTCAAACTCAGAAATCTGCCTGCCTCTGCCTCCCAAGTGCTAGAATTAAAGGCGTGCTCCACCACAGTCCAACCGCTTCCATAAGTTCTTAAACTTGGTTTTTACTTATTAACAATTTTTACATCTATGTTCATAATGCTCATTTTTAAAAATGTATGCTCTATAAAGCTCTGTGGTTTATTGGTTTTCATATGGCTCTGTCTATATGTGGTTTCCCATGGTTTTGCCTTTATCAAGGTCATATGGCTCATTCTTTATATGGTTTCTTTATATCCAAGTAGTATCTGATTCACAAAAAGATTTTGGATGTGCTCCTTCATCCTGTATTTTATGGAATAATTTAAGTGATATTGGTGTTAGTTATCTGTAGAATTTTAGGCTGAACCCATCTACTTCTAGGCTTTCGTTAGTTTGGAAATATTTACCCGATGCTTGTATCTCATCAATGGCCATTGATGTGTTCAAATAATTTACATTTTTTTTAATTTAAATTTGGTATGCAACATACCTTTAGAAGTTTATCCATTGCTTTACATTTTACAACTTATTGAAATGTGTTTGTTAATATGTTTGCATGATTCACTACATTTTCTTCGTATCTGTGGTAATATCTTCCTATGGATAAATTTTCTCTTTCTTTTAGTAATTTAGGTAAGAGTTTTTCAATTTTACTTATCTTAAAAGACAATTCTTTGTTTTATTGATTTTTTATTAGTAGTTTTAATTCTACTAAATTAATTTTTCTACAACATTTGTTATTTCTTTTTATGCATTATTTTTGTAATTGGTTTGTTCTTGTTTTTTGTTTGTTTGCTTTTTGTTTCAATGCCTGAGAATTTAGCATCTGGTAATTTATTTAATACATCTTTAATATTTTTAAATCTGCATACTTAGAGCTGTAATATTTATTTTAGAACTGTCTTTATTGCCCCCTGGCTTCCCAGCGAGATCAACTAAATACAGTATAAAAAGATGCAATAAGAATCAGCACAAACCCTTAGATCAAAGCTGAATGAGCCAAATTAGTAGAGTAAAAGAGGTCCCCAAACAAGACGAGAATGTTAGAGATAACCTCACACTAACAGCTAGGTCAACAAATACCCCATGCTAAGCAATCACATCTATGTAGAGGACTTACATAACTTTTAAAATCTATGAACTCAAATGTGTGATAATCTTGACTCCACCTCATCCAGTATGTCCTACTTACTAAAAAGGGGGCAAGAGAATGCAATAACAGGTGATAAGGTAAGACAGAATGGAGACAGAAAGTTGCAAAGAATCATAAATGATGATGTAGAGCTAATTTTCTTACTAATTACAATTCTTTAATAGTTTTCTATTCTTTTGTCATGGATAAGTACATAAAATGTTAAGTAAATTTTTCTCTTCATTAAAAATATTTTTGTTCTTAAATATTATTGTTTCTCCTCCTTCCACTTCTCTCAGCCCAGCTCCCTTCACAGCCTTTCTTTCTATTGCTAAAGAACAAACGGGCTTCTAAGGGAAAATAATGAAATAAAATAAAATAGAAATAAAACAAACACATAGAAACTGGATAAAAGCAAACAAATAAAAGTAAAATGGCTCAAAAAAAGACATAATAAACATACAGATGTAGAGGCTTAGTCATTTACACACTCACAAAACCCATACATATAAGAAGAAATAATATAAAGATGCAGAGACTTAGTCATTTACACACTCATGAAACCCATACAAACAAGAAGCCATAATATATACCCAAGAGACCTAGGTGGCAAAAAGAAAATAATAAAAGTAAATAATATATTTTAAAGAAAAAGGGACTGTGACATGTTATGAAACAAGAGATTTCCAAGAATGCCATTGAGTTTTGTGGTCTGTTGTCTGTCTTCTGCTGGGTATGCAGTATACACTTAAGAATAGATTATTTAGCCATGTGGTGTTAGTGGTACGTGCCATTCAAGGCCTGACTCGAGTATAGAGCAAGTTCCAGAACATCCAGGGCTACACAGAGAAACCCTGACTCAAAACAAAACAAAACAAAAACAACACACACACACACACACACACACACATACATGCACGCGCACACACACACACACACACACACACACACACACACACACACAGACAAACACAAACCAAAGAAAAGAATTGTATCTTAGGTATTCCGAGTTGCCGGGTTAATATCCACTTATCAGTGAGTGTATACCATGTCCTATTGGGTTACTTCACTCAGGATGATATTTTCTAGTTCCATCTATTTGCCTAAAAATTTCATGAATTTGTTGTTTTTAATAGCTGAGTAATTTTTAATTGTGTAAATGTACCACATTTTCTGTATCCATTCCTCTTTTGAGGGACATCTTGGTTCTTTCCAGTTTCTGACTATTATAAAAGGCTGCTGTGAACATGGTAGAGCATGTGTTCTTATTACAAGTTGGAGCACCTTCTGGATATATGTCCAGGAGTGGTATAGCTGGGTCCTTTGGTAGTACTATATCCAATTTTCCGAGTAACAGCCAAACTGATTTCCATAGTGGTTGTACCAGAGACTGATATTGCTGTCTCCTGAGAGGTTCTGCCAGTGCCTGACAAATACAGAGGTGGATGCTCTCAGCCAACCATTGGACTGAGCACAAGGTCCCCAATGAGGGAGCTAGAGAAAGGACTAAAGGAGCTGAAGGAGCTTGCAGCCCCATAGGATGAACAGCAATATGAACCAAGTAGTAACCCCCTCACTCCCCAGAGATCCCAGGCCTAAACCACCAATCAAAGAGTACACATGGAGGGATCCATGGCTCCAGCTGCATATGTAGCAGAGATTTGCCTTGTTGGGCATCAATGGGAGGAAAGGCCCTAGGTCCTGAGAAGGCTCGATGCCCCAGTGTAGGGGAATGCTAGCACAGGGAAGTGGGAGTGGGTGGGTTGGTAAGCTAGGGAATGGGGGATGGCATAGGGGGTTGTTGGAGGAGAAACCAGGAAAGGGGATAATATTTGAAATGTAAATAAAGAAAATATGTAATAAAAAAGTAAAAACTTCAGATAAAAAAGGAAAGAAAACAAACAATCACCCAACCTAACAAACAACAAATAGTGTCTTCTTTCCCCAGAAAGACTTCCTTGGGGAAATTAAATATCCATTTGAAAGTAGTTACCAGAGATATCATCGGGGTAGGGATGGTGACATGTGCCTACCTCTTTTATCTCTGGACCCCCATCTAAGGAGGAGCCATATAGGCCCTTTGCATGCTGCCTCCATCTCTCTCAGACCCTATGTTCAACAATCCTGTTTATTTAGAGGGCCTTGCTTCCTTGAAGTCCTCCATCCCCTCTTAGTTTTGAACTTGTTTTACTTCCTATCAACCAGGTTCTCTTACCCCCTGTGTGGATGGATTTGATGGTGACATTCGATTCAGATCATACTATTTAGGGCTGTCCATAGTTAGAACTGGCAGTGTTTCTTTGTTGGATAGACAGGAAAAGAAGGCCATGTTGAACTAGGAAATGTGAAGACAGTGGAAAGAGAATTTGAGGGTCTCCAGTACAAGAGACATGATTTTTGTAGTGGGCAGAATGGAATACAAAAGAAATGTTTCACAAGTCTGTAATATAATCCCTCCTCCTCTTAGAGAGACATGAATAGAAGAGATGTAAATTAAGGTATGCAGTATGGTCCTTTTTACACTTAGTGTTAAAGATTTAGTTTGAAGTGTGATTTAGCCTTATTTTATAAAAAATTATATCCTTCTTTCTACTGCTCAAAAAGATAATTATATAAAGTCCCAACATATACTGTATAAATGTGTGGATCCTTATTGAATTAAAAGGAGATTTCAGCTTTGGGGTTAGTATTAGTATATGATTTAAAATCAGATATGCCATCTTCCCAGCAATACTGTTTTATAGTAACTTATTATTATTTATTTTTGGTAGATGGAGTGGATGCTTTTACCAGATTTCTTAAAACTGAATTCAGTGAGGAAAACATTGAATTTTGGGTCGCCTGTGAAGACTTCAAGAAATGCAAGGAACCTCAACAAATCATCCTAAAAGCAAAGGCAATATATGAGAAATTCATTCAGAATGATGCCCCCAACGAGGTACTGTGACAATTGGAAACACTTGCAACCCCTTGCACTTTCATAGGGTCTGCTTTGACCAAAGCAGACTCCTCACTCATTCCATCAAGGAACTCAAGATTTTATATTAAAGAAAAACTGTTTCTACCACTAACACAATCAACAGAATACAGCATATTATGATTATGGATTAAAAGTATAAAGACACTCTCAGAATTAGATGAAGAGTGATTAATGCTACGACGATTTGATTCTTTCTCTAATGTATATTAACTATCTTCACAGAAAAAAAAAAAAAACCTACCCATTAGACACTAAAGATCTCTGAACAAAATAAACAAACATAACAAACCCTCTCCTTGTAATGCTTTATAAAGTTAAACTGAGCCAGCTGCAGGTTTAGTTGGTTAAAAGTGCTTATCTCCAAACCTGAAAACTTAAGTTCAATGCTGACGTCTCAACATGGTTGAAAAGGAACCAGCTAGCTGTTCTCTGATACTCACACTGTGCTGTAGTATAAATGTCAGCAAAATAACAAGTACACTTTTAAAATAAGATTATCTTATACAGCAATGTAAGGGTTTTTGTTTGTTTGTTTGTTTGCTTTTTGTTTTTGTCTGAAGAAATTATTTCATCAGTCCGGGATAGGCTAAAGAAGAAAATTAATAGACAAATGATGTGTTTGACAATGTTTCAAATGTTGTTTCCTTTGATTACAAACTAAATGAGTTGATCCTGTGGTATACTTGTTTAATAGACTATGAGTTTAGCAGATA
Organism: Mus pahari; assembly: GCF_900095145.1. Taxonomy (NCBI): domain Eukaryota; kingdom Metazoa; phylum Chordata; class Mammalia; order Rodentia; family Muridae; genus Mus; species Mus pahari. The sequence goes on along the minus strand of NC_034594.1, from coordinate 118,437,765 downwards.
TTGCTAGACTGTCATAAAATGTTAAATGGTTTGATGTTTCTATTCTGTACTCAATAGATCATATAACATTAGGAGAAGAGATGCTATCTCACTGTTCAACTACAAATTAATACTATTGTACTAGATTTTCATTCTGTAACTAAGATCATTCAAATTGAAAACAAAAAGAAAATGTTTTATTTCACATATCAGAAGAAATTTGGTCCTGTTGCTTTGAGCACTATAGCAAATCTATTTGTAAAGGCAGAGGTGCATGGCAGAAGAACTTGCTCACTTTCTTATGCCTTGTCAGAGAGATGGGAAAACAGGGAAGGGTTGAACATAGACACAGGGAGAAAGATCAGAGTTCCAATATTCAATGTGCTACAGAAATTCAATGTAGCATTTCAATAACCTAAGTTCTTTGCACTATGCTCAAAAGTTTCATCATTCTCTAGTAGGCCCATAGGGTGGCAACTAAATCTTGATTGTGTAACTTTCTGTTAAATCTGTAAGATGGAAGCAACTACATAGTTTATAATGCAATGTTCTTTATATGGATACAGTACTCTAAGAAAGTGTACTTGTTTAGTTATGTAAAAATATAACATTATATGGCCACTTAGAGGTAGAAAACAGGATAGATACCCAAAAATATATTATTATTACCAGATATATGAGTTGGGACATAATAAAAAATTAAAAGGTATTGTATGTTTAAGAAAGATTCATATGTTGGCACAGTTTTGTCTGTAGAAAAATACCATGATGAAGAAATCAGGAACCTGAACAGAAAGGTCTTACTGATATCACAATAATGCCCCAAGCATCTCATTCTCTACAACTTAAACACTTTAACTTCTGAGATGTTAGTTTCCCACTGTGAAAATGAATGAGTTGATGTAATGATCACATGATTGTTACTGTTGCATTATTCAGTGGTATTGTGTTAGAATAAGCATAACTACTAACAAAGAGATAAAAGAGCCAGAGAAATACCAGCCTCGAATACAATGTTGGATTGCTAGGTCCTAGGAGAAAATACCCAGGAAAATACCCTTCAATATTTTAAGAGTATGAGATAGTTCTCAAAAATGTTGTCCAGAGACTACCCCATCCGGGAATCCATCCCATCATCAGCCACCAAACCTAGATACTAATGCACATGCCAGCAAGATTCTGCTGAAGGGACCCTGATATAGAGGCCTCTTGTGAGGCTATGCCAGTGCCTGGCAAACACCGAAGTGGATGCTCACATCCAGCTATTGGATGGAACACAGGGTCCCCAATGGAGGAGCTAGAGAAAGTACCCAAGGAGCTGAAGGGGGCTGTAACCCTGTAGGTGGAACAACAGTATGAACTAACCAGTACCCCCTGAGCTTGTATCTCTAGCTGCATATGTAGCAGAAGATGGCCTAATCGGCCATCACTGGGAATAGAGGTCCCTTGGTCTTGCAAACTTTATATGACCCAGCACAAGGGAAGGCCTGGGCCAAGTAGTGGGAGTGGGTGGGTAGGGGAGCAGGGGCGGGGGTGGGGTATAGGGAACTTTCAGGATAGCATTTGTAATGTAAATAAAGAAAATAAAAAAATAAAAATAAAAAAAAATGTTGTATTAGGTATCCTAAAATCATTCCTTTTTCCTGTCTCTGCAGGTTAACATTGATTTTCATACTAAGGAAGTACTTGCTAAGAGCATCTCCCAGCCCACTCTCCACAGTTTTGATGCAGCACAAAGCAGAGTACACCAGCTCATGGAACATGACAGTTATAAACGCTTTTTGAAATCTGAGATCTACTTACATTTGATAGAAGGAAGACCTCAGAGACCAACAAACCTTAGGAGACGATCACGATCATTTACCTACAATGAGTTCCAAGATGTAAAATCAGATGTTGCCATTTGGTTATGAGTAAAAGTCATTTGTCTTCTTTTGATGGTGTATGCGTATATCTGAAATATATACTAATACTAATGTGTACTTCTAAAATATAGCTTGTGTATAAGAAGAAATGATTTCACTTTTAAAATACACCAGGCAAATATATTTTAAATGTAAGAATTTTTATATTATACTAAAATAATTCATCATCTATCTTCCAAAATATTTTATGAAAATCTATCTGATATTCTATCCTAATAAAAATCTTTATTTCAACAATAACTGTCATTAAGAAGAAGCTTTGTAGATTGTTAAAGTAAAATGAAAACTTTGTAGTAATGTCACAGGTAGTTTGGATTATATTTCTAAGCAAAAGTAATGTATTTAGATAACTGTATATACAGATGATATTTTATATAATGATGTTTTGGGGCATATAGAAATGACCCATTTGTTATGATGAGGAAGCATGGACATTTGTTGTTGCATACTAATTTTGACTACAGATTAGCTGTTTATCACTTCTGCCTTTAAGCAAACAAAAAGAAAAATTATAAAATTATAAAGATGAATTTCTCTCTACATATTAAATGGGTTAATCTTAACCCAGGTATATATCTGAGACTTCACTTTGCCATCATATGTACTCTGATGAACATTCCCCATTAGATAGAGCAACACTTCTGTTCACAGGAGTGTGTTCATGCTACATTTCTCCATATGTATCCGTAGAGTAAACCACCTTCTCTCCCAGTAAATGAACGAGCCACTGAAATTACACCAACAGTGCTTAAACGATGAAGATGTCATAATTTCACACAAGCATTTATTTATGTCTCACATTTGGAATTTTAAAGTTGGTATAGAAGTTTAAACTGAGAGGTGGTGAAAAACTTCATCCACAAATTTGACAACTTTGACATGAGCAAACCCTTTTCTCTCATTATGTTCTTTCAATTCTTGCCTAATACTATATTATACAGTAAGATTATACTAATAAATATTATCTCTATAGTACAGTAATGTTTAATTTCAATGCATTATATGGCATATAAATGTCTGTATTAAAGATGACATGCTTTCAGATTAGTAAATGTTCTTAATGTCATAGAAGTGTATAACAAATTTAACAACTATAATAATAAACTGTTAAAACGTATTTATCAACAGTTATCTTTATTTCACAGGATATCTCTCAATATCTCCACGTTCTTATCTTTGAATGACATTGAGATAGAAAAATCTTATTTATCTATTGTGCCATTGGTATTAAAGTTAATAATTTGTACATTTTAACATATAGAAACAAATTGAAAAAATGGAGATTTTCATTTTTCTCAGGTTGATTTATATTTCTTATTGGAACATGTCTCTTCCATAGAATATAATTGTTTTTTATACTGAATTAAGATGATATATCCTTTCTAATCTGCTTATAGAATTTTTGGTTTGATTTTACTAGGATTGTTTTTAACACACACTCACACTCACACATAGTCAGAATTTACCAAGTCACAGTCAAATCACACCTTAGCCTCTGAGTATCTAGTATTCTGTCCTCTAGGCTGGGAGTCTCAACATCTAGAGTAGTCTCAGGACAGGTGTTAACATTAGGGAGCCACGGACTGGTAATTATTCAGTTTCCAAGGGAGGATGCCTCAATATGCTCAATCTTGCTCCTAGATCTGAAAAATTCCTAGAAAAGTGAAGGTCCTCTTTGTAGGATGAAAGTTTGGAAACATTGGTTCTACTGCCAGTGAAGAAATTAGCTGCAGAAACAACAACAGGACACATCAACTTGCTGGCAAGAGGGGAGGGAGTGATCAAAAAGCAAGTGGGAAACTTCCTTTAAAAATACTTCCTGTTGGGCAGTGGTGTCCTGGCAGCACTTGCCTATAATCCTAGAACTTGGGAGGCAGAGTCAGGCAGATCTCTGAGTCCAAGGCCAGCATAGTCTACAGAGTGAGTTCCAGGACAGCAGGGGATACACAGAGAGACTATGTCTCGAAAAAAGAAAAAAGAAAAAAATGCCTCTTAAAAAATCTAGATTCCTATGAAATGATGCTCCTCACAATGGGGTGGTCCTCCCAGTTAAACAGGAAAATTCTTCAGGTAAGGCTCCCTACTTAGGTAATGCTAACCTGTGGCAGATTGACATGAAAACCATCCATATAAACGTTATGCTTTAAAAATAAGTCAACGTTTGTGCTAAATATTTAGGTCACTGTGCAAAATACCCGACAAACACAATGTAACTAGAGGAGTCATTTTGTTTGGCTCACAGTTTTAGTCCATAGTCCTTTGCTCCATGGATCCTTTGGAGCATGGTTCAGTCTATGACGATAACCATGGACTAGATTTAGGGAGCAGGAAAGAGACCAGTTCTAACTCATGCCTTCAGTGATCCACTTCTTTCCATAAGAACTCCTCTCCCGAAAGAGCATCAGCAGCTGGGGACTAAGCAGTCATGAGTGTATAAAGAACATTTCATATTCAAACCATAGCATTTTAAATTAAATTATAAAACATTTCATGACTTGTGTTGAAATCTAATATGTCTGGATTTCAAAGGTTTTGCAATCTCTAAATGGATATAATATAAAAAAAAAATAAAGCAATGCTTAAAGAAATGGAAGAAAAACATTTATAGCCAGCATTGAGCTCTGGCGGAGTTAATGGCAATGAGCCCAAACTGACATGGGACAGTCCACAGAGATTCCAGTCTGAGGTCTCTCAATGACTTTCTGATTCCCTAGAAACTCAAGCAACATGTACAAAACTTCTGTACTTTTATAGGAAAGGGCTTGGGACTTCTAATTACTTCTGTTTTGGGGCTTTAAGGAAACTATGACACACATATGATCTCATAGAAACTGTGGCAGCATGCACAGAGCCTGCATAGGTTCAAGTCAAGCAGGGTCCCAGACCTGAGACGTAGAAGTGGCCAGGAACTTCTATCTCAAATCCAGAAGTTATCTCCAAATGATAGTCACTTGCAAAGGAAACATTAGTTTTTTCCAATGGAGGCTTACAGATTCAAATCCATACTGAGGGGTAGGTGATAGTACAAAACAAATTCAGTGGTAGTTTTTAGATCTTTACTATTTTGTTTAAAATGGCATTGATTTGAGAGTTATTTAATCTTCTTCTGGCCTTTAGCTTGTATATTATGGATTCTTATTTTGTAGTTTTATGGTGTGTGTGTGTGTGTGTGTGTGTGTGTGTGTGTGTGTGTGTGTGTGTGT
>NC_034594.1:118424054-118432162 GCF_900095145.1 Mus pahari | reverse complement strand
CACTATATATATATATATATATATATATATATAAATTATATATATAATTTTTTATGTAAAATGAATCCTGGAACTTCAAGTTACTCCAAGACTAGACATCCTCTCGAAATGAGGCCAGGCAAGTCAGCCCAGATAGGGGAGTAGGATCTATAGTTAGGCTACAGAGTTAGGGTAAACCTCAGCTCCAGTTCAGGGACCCACACGAAAACCATGCTGCACATCTGCTACAAAATGGGGTGGGGGAGGTATTTAGATCCAGCCCTTGTGACATACTTTGGTTGATGGTTCAGTCTTGGAGTCCTCATGGTTACAGCCGAGTTGACTCTGTTCAGATTATCGTAGAGTTCCTGTAGCTCACTCCACCCCACCCCTGCCACCCCTGGGTTCCTCAGTCCTTTCTCCAACTCATCCACAGCACATCTGAAGCTCAGTATAATGTTTGGCTGTGGGTCTCTGCATCTGTTTCAGGGAGTTGCTCTGTGGACCATTTCAGAGCATAGTTATACTAGGCTCTTGTATGCAAACATAACTGGGCATTATTAATAGTATCAGGGATTGTTTTTTTCTGTGGTATGCATTTCAAATTGAACCAGTCTTTGTTTAGCCATTCCCTGCACTTCTTGTATGCAGAACAAATTTTGAGTCAACTGTTTTGTGGGTGTGTTGGTGTCCTTATCTCTCTAATGGGAGTCTTGCCTGGCTAAAAGGCTGTCCACAAATGATCAATAGTAACATGTTTCAAACCTGCCTTTTTTCTTTAACTATCTTGGGACCTCAGACTATAACTGTATTTGTCAGCTTAAATTCACAGACAGAAGCCCAGACTGTTCTCTGAGAGGCTCCACCTAGTAGCTGACAAAAACAGATGCAGAGGTCCACAGCCAAAAACATTAGTCTGAGCTCAGAAAGTCTTATGGAAGAGAGAGCAGATGGATTGAGAACCTGGATGAGATAGGAACTTCACAAGACCAACAAAGGCAACTAACCTGTACCCTAGGTAATTCCCAGAGTCTAAACCACCAACCTAAGAGCATACAACAGCTTGATCTAACCCCTCCACTCCAACATACCCATATATAGTAGATGTGCAGCTTGGTCATCTTGCAGGTCCCCCACCAACTGGAGTCTAGGCCAAGCCTGACTCAGTTGCCTGCCTATAGACCCTGTGCCCCTAAGTGGGTTGTCTTATCTGGCCTCAGTGGGAGAGAATGTGCCTAGTCCTACAGTGACTTATTGTGTCAGTGTGAATCAGTTGCTGGAGAGGACCTCCCCCTTTTCAGAGGTGAAAGTGAGGGTAGGTATGATGGGCCATATGAGGGGAGGATTGGGAGGAGAAGGGTTGCATGGTGAATAAGTAGATTGATTAATGGAGAATAAATATAATAAATCTTTAAAAAGTCTCTGCGAGAGGCAAATAAATGTGATGAATAAAGGGAAGCGAGAATGACATTAGGAATTTACATTGGTCTAAGAATTTTTACAAAAAAAAAAAACATAATTATGTTTGGTATACAGCTTAGTGCTGCAACACTTACCAAGGATGTGTGAGGACCCACATTCAATAATCCTCAGAGAGAGTGAGAGAGAGAGAGAGAGAGAGAGAGAGAGAGAGAGAGAGAGAGAGAGAGACAGAACAAGAATGAAGGAAACAAACAAAAATTTAGGAATATTTGAAATAGAAAAAAATCACAGAAAGTATAGCCTAAACTTTATGAATAACAAATTTTTTGCATTGAGCATATAAATAGAATTCCGTTTAACTCAATTCTTGAAGCCCCCAAACAAAAGTTATACTGAGGCTAATAATTGTGAACATAATGAGTCAATTATGGTATATTCAAATGAAATCAAAGAAGCTATACATAGAAAGAAGTCACTGTTTCTTCAAAGAATAAAGATTTCCAAATGAGGTATTTAAATTAGACTCAGGCTGAGTTATTTTTTTTTAAAGGTATAATAATAAGCAAACTTTTTTAATAAAGAAAAATGCATTATTCTCATGTGTAATATTAAAAATCTTTTTAAGGGTTCTCACTATGATTAACATTTAAAATATTGTAAAGTACCAGATAGAGAATAATAATAGACTTTGATATATAGAACAATTTATGGCCATTATTTCCTAATGTCTAAGTCACCCATCAACAATTCTTTATGGATAATGATTTATTCTTTAATAAAATATAGAAATAGCTATTGTTAACATCAAAAACATTTACATTGCATAGAAAAGTAAATAATGATATTTTGATTAAATGAAAATATATTAAAATATTTGAATCAAATATTTTATAAGAAGAAAATTTTTATAACAGGAACACATATTTTTTCTAAAATATTTTTATTATATTTTTTATAGCTCACTATATATATATATATATATATATATATATAACTTTTTAATTTAATTTTTTTTTACACTCTAGATTTTATTCCCCTCCAGGTCCACCATACAATTGTTCCACATCTTCCTCCCTGCATCTCTTTCTCCACCAGAATGCCCCCCCACACACACACACACACCTCCAAACATCTAAACTCCCTGGAACCACCAGTCTATTGAGGGTTAGGTACATCTACTCTGACTGTACCCAGACCCAGAAGTCCTCTACTGTATATGTGTTGGGGGTCTCAATCAGCTGCTGTCCTGCCTGGTTGGTGGTCCAGTGTTTGAGAGATCTTATGGGTCCAGATTAATTGAGATGACTGGTCCTCATACAAGGTCTCCCTCCTCCTCAGCTTCTTCCAGCTTTTCCCAAATTCAACCACAGGGTCAGCAGCTTCTGCTCATTGGTGAGGTGCAAATATCAGCATATGACCCTTTCAGATGCTTTTTTGGGTCTTTCAGAGGGCAGTCATGATAGGTCCCTTTTTATGAGCACTCCATAGCTTTAGTAATAATGCCAGGCCTTAATGCCCCACCCCCTGAGGTTAATCTCACTTTGGGCCTGTTGTTGGACATTTTCCCCCTCAGTCTCCTCTCTATTTCCATCCCTGAAGTTCTTTCAGGCAGGAACAATTATGAGTCAGAGTTTTAATTGTAGGATGGCAATCCTATCCTTCACTTGATGCCCTTTTTTTCTGCTGGAGGTAGGTTCTACAAGTTCCCTTTCCCACTCTAGGGAATTTCATATAAGAATTTCCCTTTGAGTCCTGAGAATCTCTCACCTCCCAGGTCTCTGGTACATTCTAAAGGGTTCCCCAACCTCCTACCTCTCAAGGTTGCCTGTTTCTATTCTTTAAGCTGCCACTCAGGGCTTCAGTCCTTTTCTCTCACCCAATACCAGATCTTGTTTGCTTCTTCCCCACCTCTATTCCCTTTCCTTCCCCATTCCCTCCCTCCCCCTTGTGGTTGCTTTCTTCTCCCTCCCATGTGGGCCCTTCAGCTCGTTGAACTTTTTGAGTACTGTGGACTGTATCTTGGATATTCTGGATATTCTGTATTTTTTTTTTTTTTTTTTTTGCTAATATCCACTTATTTGTGAGTACATATCATGCATGTCATTTTTGGGTCTGAGTTACCTCATCTTGAGATGCTATTTTCTACTTCTATCCATTTGCCTGATAAATCCAGGATGTCCTCATTCTTAATAGCTGAGTAATATTCCATTGTGTAAATGAACCACATTTTCTGTATCCATTCTTCTGTCATGGGTCATCTGGGTTGTTACTAGCTTCTGATAATCACAAACAAGTCAGCTATATACATAGTAGAACATGCGGCCCTGTGGAATGTGGGTCATTTTTTGAATATATTCCCAAGAGTGGTATTGCTGGGTCTTTAGGTAGATCTATTTCCAATTTTCTGAAAAACCTTCAGATGGATTTCCAAAATGGTTACACCAGTTTTCAATTCCACCAGCAACGGAGGAGTGGTCCTCTTTCTCCACATCCTCACTAACATGTTGTCACCTGAGATTTTGATCTTAGTCATTCTGATTGGTGTAAGGTGGAATCTCAGAGTCCTTTTGATTTTCATTTCTCTGATCATGAAGGACTTTGAACAGATTTTTAGATGCTTCTAGCAATTCGAGATTCCTCTGTTGTTAATTCTCTGTTTAGTACTATAAACCATTTTTTGATTGGGTTGTTTGGGTTTTTGGTAGTTACCTTCTTGAGTTATTTATGTATTTTGGATATTAGCCCTATATCGGATGTGGGGTTAGTGAAGATTTTTTTCCCAATCTGTAGATTGCCAATTTTTTCTGATTGACTATGTCCTTTGCCTTTCCAGTTTCATGAGGTTCCATTTATCAATTCTTGATCTTAGAGCCTGAGCCCTTGGAGTTCTGTTTAGGTAATTTCTCCCTATGCTAATGAGTTCAAGGCTCTTTCCCACTTTCTATTCTATTAGATTCAGTGTATCTGGTTTTATGTTATGGCCCTTGATCCACTTGGACTTAAGCTTTGTGCAGGGTGACAAATATGGGTCTATTTTCATTTTCTACATACGACAGCCATTAGACCAGCACCATTTATTGAAGATGCTTTCTTTTTTCCATTGTATATTTTGACTTCTTTGTCAAAGACCAAGTGTCTGTAAGTGTGTAATTTTTATTTCTGGGTCTTCAATTCTATTCCATTGATCAACATGTCTGTCTCTGTATCAATACCATACAGTTTTTATCACTATTGCTCTCTAGTAAAGCATGAGGTCAGGGAGGGTGATTCTCCCAGCCTTTCTTTTATTGTTAAGAGTTTTTTTTTTTCACTATTCTGTGTTTTTTGCCTTCCCAGGTGAATTTGAGAATTGCCCTCTCCATGTCTTTGAAGAATTGTGCTGGGATTTTTATGACAATTGTACCAAATCTGTAGATTAACTTTGGTAGGATAGCCATTTTTTACTATGTTAGTTCTGCTAATACATGAGCATGGGAGATGTCTCCATTTTCTGACATCTTTGATTTCTTTCTTTCTTATTTGTGGCTATTTTTAAGGGAGTTGTTTCCCTAATTCTTCCTCAACCTGTTTATCCTTTAAATAAAGGAAAGCTACTGATTTATAGGAGTTCATTTTATATCCGGCCACTTTGATGAAGTTGTTTATCAGCTGGAGTATTTCTCTGGTATTTTTTTCATTGGATATTTTATTTCTTTATATTTCAAATGTTATCCCCTTTCCCAGTTTCCCCTCTGGAAACCCCCTCAGATCCTCCCTCTTCCTATTTCCACACCTACCCACCCACTCCTGCCTCCCTGCCATGGCATTTGCCTACACTGGGACATCAACCCTTTCCAGGACCAAGGGCCTCTCTTCCCATTGATGTCTGACAAGGCCATCCTCTGCTACATATGCAGCTGGAGCCATGGGTACCTCCATGTGTACTCTTTGGTTGGTGGTTTAGTCCCTATAGTTAAGAGCAATGGTTGCTCTTCCAGAGGTCCTGAGATCAACTCCCAGCAACCACATGATGGCTCACAACTATCTGGAATGTAATCGAATTCCATCTTCTTGTGTGTCTGAAGGCAGCTACAATTTACTCATATAAATAAAATAAATCTCTGGTAGAATTTTTGGGTTCGCTTATGTATATTATCATATCATCTGCAAGTAGTGATACCTTTATTTCTTCCAGTTGCTCTCTGTGCAGTGGATCTCCTGGGATACATCAAGCTGTGATGTCAAGTGGCCTGGGTACAGCAGATCTCCTAGGATATAGCAGGATGTGGTATCTTCAAGGGAGCAGACTAGCTAGCAGTGTGTTCCAGCAGAAAGGAGCTTGCAGAAGGGGCTCTAATTTACTTTTATTTAGGTACAAAGAATTATGCAAAGTTCCACAATATTTGTCAGAATTCATCTTTGTTTCAGAGAGTATGAAATAAGTAAATTCATTTTGCAATAGCGAAACTGCAAAGGTGATAAAGCAACACGCCCCCCCCCCCCACCATAGAGGACAACATGCCTACTGGTGGTCCTACATGAATAGACATATATGACTATTCTTTCAATAACACATGCTGAACATTTGCAAATATCTTGCCTTATTTTTGGCTAAAAATAATAAAAAGCATCCCACTTTTCTCTTCTACTTCAAAATATATCCTAGTACCTTGTGTAAGTATTAACTTGAGAGTCTGCAGCAGAAAAATAGCAAATTTTTGGTTGGCCTGAACTACAGAGAGACTGACTCAAGTAGAAATGAATTTAAACAAAATCTTTGTCTGGAGACCTTTGACATAGAATGGCTCATCACATTACATGATTTGTTATACAATCCCTTTGACTAGGAATGCCTACAATTTGGGTTATAGTCAAAGAAGTGTACATAACAAACAAACTTTACTTCTGGTCCACACCAGCACCGGGTCACCTAGGGCGCATTGTCTGCGGATACCCCCAAGGTCCCTAGCAGACTGCCCAAGCAACCTTAGGATCATTGGTGAGTGGAACACAATTTCTGCTCCAATCCAATCGCACACAGGACCTAGGGAAGCAGAGAACCGACCTGACAAGGGGCACAAGTCCCTTCCGGTCTGTGCCAGCCCCGGGTCACCTAGGGCGCAGAGTTGGCAGACACCCCCACAGACCTTAGAGGTCTGCCCACGCGATTTTAGGATCAATGGTGAGTGGAACACAACTTCTGCTCCATCGCACACGAGACCTGAGACAGCCTAGGGAAGCAGAGACCCGGCCTGACCAAGGGCACAAGTCCCTTCCTGTCTGTGCCAGCACTGGGTCACCTAGGGTAGGGAGTTGGCAGACACCCCCACGGTCCCTAGAGGACTGCCTACATGATTTTAGGATCACTGCGGAGGCAGCTGAGCTCTCCAGAGGAATCTCCACATCGCAGATCCTTGGGATTACAGGTGAATGGAACACAATCAACTCCAGAGAATACAGGTGGGGCTTGTGCCAGCAGGAACAGGGACACAGGAACACCATCCGGTCAGAGGTCAGGGCCACCCCTGCCATAACCCCAGTGGAGGCCACTGAGCTCTCCAGAAGACTCTCCACACTTCAGATCCTCGGGATCACAGGTGAGTGGAACACAATCAACTCCAGAGAATCCAGCAGAGGCAGCAGAGCATTCTGGAGGACCCTCCACACCACAGGTCCTCGGGATCATGAAGATTTGGCCTACAGGGAGGGCTCTAACCCCAGGACTCAGAAGGAGGATAGGAGCTCCAGACTCCTGGACACCTTTATATCTTACTTGAGATATAAAGTTAGATTCCCAGAGAGTTAGATTCCCAGGAGTGCTGACAGAGGCTAACAAAATCACAGGAGGAATAAACTCCAGCCAGAGACAGCTTGAACATTAACACCAGAGCTTTCCAAATGTCGAAAGGCAAACTTAAGAATCTTACTAACAGAAACCAAGAACACTGAGCACCATCAGAACACAGTACGCCCACCACAGTGAGTCCTGGATACACCAACACACCCGAAAAGCAAGATGTAGATTTAAAATCATATCTCATGATGGTGGTAGAAGATTTGAAGAAGGACATTAATAACTCACTCAAGGAAATACAGGAGAACAATGCTAAACAAGTAGAAGCCCTTAAAGAGGAAGCACAAAAATCCCTCAAGGAATTACAGGAGAACACTGCTAAACAGGAAGAAGTCCTTAAAGAACTACAGGCAAACACTACAAATCAGGTAGAAAAAAACACAGAAATCCCTTAAAGAATTACAGGAAAACAATGCTAAACAGCTAGAAGAAACACAAAAATTCCTTAAANAATNACAGGAAAACACAACCAAACAGGGGATGGAATTGAACAAAACCATTAAGGATCTGAAAATGGAAGTAGAAACAATAAAGAAAACCCAAAGTTTGGAGAAAACTCTGGAGATAGAATCCCTAGGAAAGAAATCAAGAACCATAGATGTGAGCATCAGCAACAGAATACAAGAGATGGAAGAGAGAATCTCATGTACAGAAGATTCCATAGGGAACATAGACACAACAATCAAAGAAAATGCAAAATGCAAAATGCAAAAAGATACTAATTCAAAACATCCAGGAAATCTAGGACACAATGAGAAGAACAAACCTACAGAAAATAGGAGTAGATGAGAATGAAGATTTTCAACTTAAAGGGCTAGCAAATATCTTCAACAAAATTATAGAAGAAAAATTCCCAAATCTAAAGAAAGAGATG
>NC_034594.1:118420338-118424043 GCF_900095145.1 Mus pahari | reverse complement strand
CCAGAGACTGCCCCACCTGGGGGTCCATCCTATAATCAGCCACCAAAACCCGACTCTATGCATATGCCAGCAAGAACTTGCTGAAAGGACACTGATATAGCTATCTCTTGTGAGGCTATGCCAGTACCTGACAAATATAGAAATGGATGCCCATAGTCATCTGTAGGATAGAACACAGAGACTCAAATGGAGGAGCTAGAAAAATTACACAAAGAACTGAAGGGGTCTGCAACCCTATAGGTGGAACAGCAACATGAACTAATCAATACCCCCAGAGCTCGTGTCTCTAGCTGCATATATAACAGAAGGTGGCCTAGTCAGCCATCATTGGGAAGAGAGGCCCCTTGGTCTTGTAAACTTTATATGCCCCAGTACAGGGGAATACCAGGGCCAAGAAGTGGGAGTGAGTGGGCAGGGGAGCAGGGTGCGGGGGAGGGTATAGGGGTCATTCGGGATAGCATTTGAAATGTAAATGAAGAAAATATCTAATAAAATAATTTAAAACACAAACAGACTTTAGAAGTAAAATTTGGATATAAAGGTTAGAGTCAGAATGTTAAGATATAATGATAAACATAGTTCAAAACCACAAGATATACAATAGTAAAATTATAAAGTAAATTTATTAGAAAAGTCACACTCCTTAAAATTATATGCATTGACCTTACTAATAAACCTTTATATTGAGACATATGCAATAAAAAAATTGTCTTGCCAAAACAAATTAATAAATAAATTGATGTAAACATGAACACATAGAAATTAATGAGCTTGCGTTTTGTCCTAGGAATCTTTTTGAAGATCACTCCAGAATTTGTTTTGTCTTTTTCCATTTTCTATCACTTTCATATCCTTCTGGTAGATATTTAACAAGAATTCACTAGTGAGAAAAGTTGCAAGTTGTCATACACCGACATTGACAGCTTAAATTCTTGTAGCAAAATAAAAATTATAATTATTCTTTCATCCACAGAATAGTATTATTTTTCCTGATGTCACACTGGAACAAAATCCATTAGGAAAACTTTTAGATTGACATATTAATGCATATACTTTCCTGAGGATTTTATTAGAAAATTGAGATCAAAATGGGAAGTGCTATACATTCTCATGAATAGTAATTAATGACTGTAAAAACAGTCACCGAGCTTTAACAATATATGAAATGATCCATTATATCAATCTCCATATTGCTAATATTATTGATTATGTCTATTCCAAGAAATGTCAGTATATTACAGAGGAAGAAAACTGTTTAATCTACAGGTGTTTATTGCTTTATACAGAACACCGAAGTCCTTGGAAACTTCGGAGTAACTTAGAGCTGTAAAAAAATGTCACTCATCACTAGGTGCTCATGTTGAAGCTCTGCTTTCACTTTCTACCACACACGTGGTAGCTCACAAATGTCAATATCTCCAGTCACAGGGGCTCTGATGTATTCTTTCCTGTAAGGACACCAAGTATGCATGGGATTCACAAATGTGCATACAGGCAAAACACACATTCATGTTAACTAACTAAAATAAAACAAAGAGAAATTTAGGAGACAGTTAAATTTGAAATAACCCTTTCGTACACTGTGGAATCAAAACACACACCTCAAAAAATAGAACTTAGAAATTACTACAATGTACACAATATTTCAAAAATAATCTAGCCTGTGATTGACATATCTAAATCATCTTGAACACAACAACCAGGGTATATAGAGATAAATTCTTTAATCTCAATATCACATATGTTAGCAATGAAAAGAACATATAGTCAAAATAATATTTGTAATAAAAATTAAGAATTTTACAATCTCTAATATCACAGACTAAGTGATGAAGAATGAAGGAGAAAACCAGGCTAGCTGTACAATCACTTACACAGAAGTACATGTCTGGGGAATATCCATTTTTGAAAGAACAACTGTTATCTCCAATCCAAAAACAAATCATCATGACAAAAACACAGCTCCTTTTTCTCTGTTAAAAATTAACTTTGCAATGCCCAACCATACCAAGGGGCACGTGCTGGAAACAGCCGAGGTGTCCCTCAGTGCAAAGAATGGATACCAAAAAATGTGGTTCATTTACACAATGGATGCTACTCAGCTATTAAGAATGAGGACATGAGTTTGGCAGGATTGAACTAGAAAATATCATCCTGAGTAAGCTAACTCAGACTCAAAAAAGGCCATGCATGGTATGTACTCACAGTGTGAGTACATACAATTAGCTATTAATAAAGGATATTAGCTTAAAAAGTGCAAAATGCCTGGGATACAATCCACAGAACTCAAGAAGATTAACAAGCAGAAGGGCCCAAATGAAGATGCCTCAATCCCACTTGGGAAGGAGAAGAAAGCAATCATGAGGGAAACAAGGAGGGAGGGACCTGGGGGGAGAAGGGGTAGGGAGGCAAATTGGGGAACATGATCAGGTATGCGGGGACAGGAGAAAAGCCCTGAGAGACAGCAGAATGAATGGAAATATGCAACATGGGAGGGGGCATCCTCAAAAAAGTACCAGAGACCTGGGAATTGAGAGTATTAGGAGGCACCTTAGATGAAATGCCTTACAGTGGGGAGAGGGAAATTGTAGAGTCCACCTCTAGTAGAAAGTAGAGGTATGGGGTGCCATCCCAAAGTCAAAAACTCTCACCCAGTTCTTCCTATCTAAAACAACTGTAGGGACAAAAATGGAGAATATACTGGGGAAAAGGCAGTTGAGTGACAGGCCCAACTTGGGATCTATCTCAAGGGGAAGCTCCAAGAACTGACATTGTTACTGATGTTATGGTATGCTTACATACAGGAGCCTAGCATGGCTGTTCTCTGAGATACCCAACAAGTAGTTGAAAGAGTCAGATGCAGATACCAATGGACTGAAATTAGGGACAACTGTGGTTGAATTGGTGAACAGCTAGAAGAAGCTAATGAGGAGGGTGACCCCATAGGAAGAACACCAGTCTCAACTAACATGGATCCCTGAGATCTCTCAGACACTGAGCCACCAAGCAGGCAGCATACACTAGCTGGTCTGAGGCACCAGACATATACAGTAGAGGACTGTGTGGTTGGGCCTCAGTGGAAGAAAATGCACCTAACTCTTGAGAGTCTTGAGGCCCCAGGGAGTGGGGAGGACTGGCTTGAGGAGGTAGAGGGTGTGGGAACATCCTCTTGGAGTCAGGGGAGGAGGAATGGAATGAGGAACTGTGGGAAAGCAGACCAAGCAGGGGGCAGCAGGTAAAGACTGGATTGTAAAACAGAAAAAATAATAAAAAAAATAAACTTTACAGTTTCAACATTTATATAGTGGATTAAGTATTAGGGATTAAGCATTATTAGCAAATTTTTTTGATTACAATCAATACTATTTTAAAATGTGATACTGTCTGAAATGTAACTTTTTTCAGTTTGTAAAATACAAACTTAGCCTCTCCATATGAACTAGTTTTCTTGAATTATGAATAAAATCTATGAGCCTTAAACATCACTTATTTGAGGCAAACTGCACACACACTATAAAAGCAATGTTTAATTACAAAGGGCTAAATGCAAGTATGAAGAACAAAGAAATTCCAAACACACTCACAGGAAAAGCACCTAAATGATGTAAATGACAATAGTCTCTGTCTCTGTCTCTGTCTCTGTCTGTCTGTCTGTCTGTCTGTCTGTCTGTCTGTCTCTCTCTCTCTCTCTCTCTCTCTCTCTCT
>NC_034594.1:118415807-118419838 GCF_900095145.1 Mus pahari | reverse complement strand
AAAAAAAAAAAAAAAAAACATAACCAACTAATAACAGCAACTATACAAACCTGCTGTGAGACTTACCTGATTTGGTATAGTAAAAATTAAATTTCAGCAGAACTGAACAAGAAACTGGATTCTTGATCTGGAAAATAGTATAACAATATGTGTTAGTAAATATAAACACATATAATTGGCAGGAGGTGAATTAGAACAAAGTCAACTGTGTGGAATTTATAAAAGCTAAAATACTATTTACTTGAATGATGATCTTTGGAGGAATGAAAACTCAGTATTATTTACTTGACAAAAGAAGTTTAATACACATAGAGGGACCCAAGGCTCCAGCCATATATGTAGCAGAGGATGGCCTTGTTGGGCATCAGTGGGAGAAGAGGCCCTTGGTCCAGTGAAGGCTCAATGCCCCAGTATAGGGGAATGCAAAGGTGGGGAGGTGGGAGTGGGTGGGTGGGGGCACACCCTCATAGAAGCAGGAGGAGGGGGAATAGGATAAGGGGGTTCCTGGAAGGGAAGTTAAGAAAGGGGATAACTTTTGAAATGTAAATAAATAAAATATCCAAAAAAGTAGTTAATTATATTTGTTAGTGTATTGCTCAAATTCAACATGTAATATATATGTATAACAGGATTAAACTATATGTACAAATACGTGAGTACATATACGATATACATAACTCTTAGCAGGCACAAGCCTTTAATTGCAGCACTCAGGAGGTAGAGGCAGGTGGAGCATCATGACCAGCCTGGTCTATATATAGAGTGAGTTCCAGGACAGCCAGGGCTACACAAAGCAATCTGGTCTAAGTAAAACGTAACAAAACCCAGCAAAGGAAAAACAGGTTTTCTGAAGGTTGAGACTTCACACTACGATTAATATTAAAAATTGTACATTTTATCAATTAAATAAATTGATCTCTTGAACTTACTGTAAGTGGAAAATTTAACTTAAGTTTTAACATTTAGACAATAGTAGTAAAATATAATTGGAACAACTTTTTTCCCTCGTTTTATAAAAATGTCTCACTGATATATTTTACTGTGCTGTATTTGCTATATATACTGATATTTTCACGTTTACTAGGTTTTTTTTCATCTATAAAAACTATCATTAATATTGGTTAAAGTTAACAAAACAAATAAATATGTAAATTTTATTCTAATATAGGAGGTTATTTTTGCCATTTATATTGCATAGTTGAATCTAGGGCAAGATGTGAAGTGGGTTGTTCGCTTGAGTATCTTCAAAGGGCAAATGCTGGTTCTCAGCAAGTGTTAGGAACAATAAGTCTATTCAAATAAACAGAAAGTAACATTCATTCATTCACTGGTAAATTTAAACGATTTATTTTTTAAAACTTTAATTATACTATATAAAGTCAAACAACAAAATGTCATATTAAACAATTAATACTCACAAGAAAACTAAACTGCCACAGAAATTTTAGGATGGAGGTGCTCCTAACCAGCAAAAGTAAACCTTGTGAAAAGTTTCTCAGCACTCCAGCAGGGAAACTGGTAGACCAAGTGCAGATTTTCACCTCTCTCTCCATTTCTTCAATTCTAGTCCCCCAATCTTATCCCAGTTCTGTAGCAGATGAACTACTGCATCCTTCAATCCCTTCTGCCTTCCAGTGAATCACTCAGATCTTCAACTAGAACCTGGTTTTCCCAGACTCATGGTCTCCAGCCCCATATCCTCAGAGGGTAATCTCTGAGAACCCACAGGTCACTCCAGTCAGCGAAACAGGAAGCCTCACTGTGGAACATCTCCAAATCTATTTTCTCAGGCTCTCCTACATCCCTGTAGCAGAATACTTGCCGCAACTTAAAATGTCCCTCTATCCCTGCCTCCAGCTGATCACACAAGTCTTCTCCTCCAACCTTCCTAATAGACCGATCTCTCATCCCAGCTCCCAAACAAACAATCATCATCTGGGTACCAATTAGTCAAACCTGCCAGAGAAACAAAGAAGTCAGATAAGAAGGTAGGCAAGCTTCATGTCTTCCGTCCCCTTCCTCACTGTTAAACTTAATTGTGAAGAAAAACACTGAATCTGTGATTGTCCAATTGAAGCAAGCTTTATTTTGGATGCACCTAGTCATGCTACCTCTCCCTCAACTGGGACTTTAGAGAACAGACCCCGCTGGCCTCTTGAGGTCAAGGTTAAGATAAAATATATACAGGGGCAAAAAGTTGGCTGTTACACATTATTGGAGAATACAAAGAAAAAGAAGAAACAATGACTGTCATGGGAATGGGGCACAAGTTTAGTGTAGGTTGAAACTGTTTTGCACTTTACATCTGATCTAAAAACAGGAAGTTATATTAATTACAAATAGAAACCTTAACTTGGAAGAACTTAACACAGGACAAACAGATTTAACTTGCCAGGTATATTGTTCCTATCACAATCTGAGAAGTATTTCCTAACAGAAAACACATAGCTACCACACTATCCTAAAACCAGAAGTCAAAAGAAACAAAGAAAAAAATCCATGAAAGAGGAGACCAGATGTCAGTGCATACCATTAAATTCTCCTAAAACAATATATCTAGATTCTAGCATAAAAAAACACAATAACATCCAGGAAAATTTGTCTCCATTAGAGCCCAGCAACCCTACATTAGTCCTTGACTGTTACAGTAGATGTAGTCTAAGACAAAGTCCTTAAAATAACTTTCATGTATACGATAGAGATCCTAAAGGAGGAAATGAGGTGGATGTGGAAATAGCACCAAACTCAGGGAAATCTGAAAATTTAGGAAATGAAATAGAAACCACAGAAGCAGTTCTCCCTGACATAATAATAAAAAGAAAACTGAAAGAGTACCTCAGGCATTGAAAACATAATATAAGAAATGGGTGTGTTGATCAAATATAAAATATAAAAAGATCCCAGTCAAAAATCATCTGGAAATCTGGGACACTTTGAAAAGCCTAAGTGTAAGAAAAATAGGAATAGAGGAAAGAGAAAAAAATCTAGGTCAAAGGCACAGAAAATATACTCAGTAAGATTATACAAGAAAATTTCCCTAATCTAAAGAAGAAAATGCTTATCAAGAAAGGTACAAAAAGCATACAAAACATTAAATACACTGTACCAAAAAAAGAAATTTCCCTTGAGATATTGAAAACAGCCATCTCAGAAAAGTTAAAGGCTTTCAAGTGAGATTCCTGGCATTGGCCCACTCTTTTGCATTGCCCAAGTTGGGTGTGTTCTGAAATACAGGATCACCAGAGACTTCATCCCAGAATTGCTTCTTGCAACTAGTATAACTTTCCTCTCACTATTACATAGCCTAATAGCATTAATCCATACTATTCAGCAGATTTCCTGCAGATTAACATAAAGATGTACTTTCATTTAGTAGTGTGATGAAGACAAATTGATGATTTAGTTATTCCTGATAAGGTTTTATAGAATTCCTAAATTTTTACAAGTAATTACAAGGCTTCAATAAAATAAAGCTGCAAATAGAGCTCTGTAAATTTTCATGAATCACCAGCTAATTGCACTAGAGTTCTTAAATGTAGGTCTGAAAAAAATTTGTGATAAAGAAAAAAAAATTCATTCTAGGTAAGGTCCAAGGATAAAGCCACAGGTGAGCACTATGATAAAGCAAGGGCATGTGATACAGTTGTTTTGAACTTATAATGAGCTTATCGAATGAAACACTTCTTTGAACTTACTATCCACATGCTTCTGTAACTCTCTTTTTTGTGCGAAATTGTATTTATAATGTAATTTTATAAAGAACGTTTGTCTAAAAGGTGTAAGAAGGCCAGAGAGAAGAAATAAAGTGTGGTTCAGTCAGATCCACCAAATGTATATAATATATGTGGCTTTTTGGGGATCTGTTCCATCCACCAAATATATATGTGTGTGTGTGTGTGTGTGTGTGTGTGTGTGTGTGTGTGTGTGTGCTTGAAGCTTGAATACTTCCTATATATATATATATATATATATATATGTGTGTGTGTGTGTGTGTGTGTGTGTGTGTGTGTGTGTGTGTGTGTGTGTGTGTT
>NC_034594.1:118392335-118414872 GCF_900095145.1 Mus pahari | reverse complement strand
GAGAGAGAGAGAGAGAGAGAGAGAGAGAGAGAGAGAGAGAGAGAGAGAGAGAGAGAGAGAGAGAGAGAGAGAGAACAAACTCGAGCACATCTGTGGAGGTTCCTTGTAATCACAATGCCATGCCAGGACCCTACACTTTAATTGTACTATTTTTAGCTTATTTTTCATCTTCATTTCATTTCATTTTAAGATTTTTTTTCATTGTCAGCTTACCTCACAGGTTCTTTGTGTGTTTCTTATGGCTTCAAAGTTTAGTGAATTTATAGAATCTGTGTGTCTGATTCTGGGGCTTCTCTTGGGTCCCTTTTCTTTTGTTTGTTTTGTCCTATTCCAGTGTGTCAGTTTTTGTTTTATATTTTTATTATTTATACTGTTTTATTTATTATCGTTACAAGCCTCTTTGTTTCCTAATGAGAGACCGAAAGGGGATAGATCTGGAGTGGAGGAGAGGCAGAAAGGAACTGGGAGGAGTAAAGGTGATTATAATCAAGACATATTATGTGAGAAAAAAAAAACAAAAAACCTCTTTACATGTGAGAGGATAAAAAAAGAAGGGGAAGTTCTTCAGGGACTGAGGTCACGTACCAGTGAAGGAAAGAGTTTGCAGAACAAGTGTGAGAACGAAGTCCAGACCCTTGCTGCCTATTAAAGGCAGGTACAGCCTTTGTCTAGCCTGTGTCTACAATAACAGCATTTCTAAGGTAATATGGGTTATACAGACGAGAATCACTCTGAGCTGAGGCATGAACAAGCAAAGAGACCCTATCTCAGACCTGATAGAAACTGAGCTGTGTCACCTGGGGTTGTCTTCTGACCTCCAAATGAGTACAGCGGCACACATTTGGATGTGCTCACAGGTATCAAAATTTATGTCTATGTAGACACGTCATCATACATTTACATATAATATCCATATAAATCATATGTAAACATATCAATTTACACATAAACACATATACCCACACATAGAATGAAAACTTCAAACAGGAAAGAAATTTTGTATGTATATACATATGTGATATGTTTATTGGCTTCATAGATTTTTATTTGAACATTTTTGTATCTTTATTTTGGGGGTAGAATACCTCAGACCAAAAATATATGTTTTATGACTTCATTATTTATTATCCAATATTTTATTCATTTTGTAAATAAAGACTATAATAGGGCAATTTCTATATTTCTCTTACTTTGGGTTAAGTGATCAAGCCTATGTTATATCCGTGTAATTCTGTAAAACTGGTTATTTTTTATCTCCCAGACTTTATATTCCTAAACTAAGTAGTAATTTATTGATAGTTTTCTAAAATTAATATATTTTTTTCTTATATGTGTTCTTTCTTTCATTAAGGCTTGCAAATAAACTTGCTCTGTGTGCAAGAATAAACATCAAATGTCCAGGTCTTTATACTATGTGTGATGTTACACTTGAAATTACTTTAATATGAAAATTGAATCAAAATATTAAGATAAAGGAAGTAAAGTTTATGCAATACAATTTTAGATTCTTGAATATAAGATTCAATGTGAATGTAAAACTAAATGATGCCTGGCTAGCCTGAAGATTATCTCCTTCAGTGTGTAAGACATTGGTGCCATCATAGGGTCACATTTCTAGATTTTAGTAGACCTTCAGGATTCAGAAATGATTAAAACAAATCCACCCAACTTACAGTTTTATTTCCATTGGAAAACATCTCTGCTTTAAAAAGTAAAGCAGACAAAACCGAAAACAGTTTATATGTAATCCACATGAAAGTTGTATATAGTGTAAATCTAGCTTCTTAGGAATTTTTATTTCTTAATCTGTGAATATTTCATTCAAAGTGCAAACTTTCTGTCCACCAACCAGGCAGCATACACCAGATGAAATGAGGCCTCCAACACATATACAGCAGAGGACTGTCGGTCTGGGTACAGTCAGAGAAGATGCACCTAACCCTCAAGACACTGGAGGCCCCAGGGAGTTTAGAGGTCTGGTGGGGTGGGGACATCCTTGTGTAGACAGTGGGGCAGAGAGGAGGTATGGTATGTGAAACCATCAGAGGGTGGAACGGGAGGGAAATAAAATCTGGAGAGTAAATAAATAAATAAATAAATAAATGATTAAATTTTAAAATAGAACAATGTGCAAGCTTTCAGATTTTCATATTTCAAAATACATTTGTCTTAATATGTGCCTCACCAATCTTGCACACTGATACACTGTCTCAGAGGCTAGGGCATGGCATGTAATCCAGCACTCTGCTCACTACAGCACAAACTTCTGCAGGATTGTGATACTTTAAATCTAACATTTCATTTCTTTCTACGTAAAAGTGGTTTGCTATTAATTCCTTATAAATTAGTGAGCTATTTATCACTATATGATAAAATTGATAACTGGGGATGTTTCAGGCTTCTCCTCATGCTCAATGATACAGAAGAGGAGACATTTTAACAAAATGATTTCCCGAAGCAGAGTCATTCTACAATTTAATTTCCTTCAATAAAGTAAAGGTCAGCAAGAGACTTTAAGAAAGTTAATTTGCATAAAGTATGACTATTGAATATAAAAATAATATAATATAAAATATTCATAATTCAAGCTTTGAAAACCTTTGTAATGCCTCAGGGCTGAAAAAGCAATTATTGTAGGCAATGGCTCAACAATTACAACAAACTTTTTCTTTGATGATAACAACTAATATACTCGCCTCCTGAGAGATTTTCCATGAACAGAGAGTTCTGTAAATTAGTAACAAACAAATAATTAGCTATCCTTTGTAATGCTTCAGTCACCCATTTGTTGGTTTTAGAAAACACTTATCAAAGGCAAATTTAACAATTAAGATATTTCTGTGTGTAGCTCTACTCATCAAGTATTTCTTTTTTTTTTTTTTTTCAACTTTGTGTGCATATGTTTATTATCTCTTAGGCTATCACCAAATTTATACTATTATACTAGTGCTTTCCAGCAAGGTGATCAAGATATTTCTTTGTTGCCTGTATCCAAATCTCAGATATTTACTTATTAAAGCAGGGTAGAAACAGCATTTTATTCATGAGAGTGCA
Organism: Mus pahari; assembly: GCF_900095145.1. Taxonomy (NCBI): domain Eukaryota; kingdom Metazoa; phylum Chordata; class Mammalia; order Rodentia; family Muridae; genus Mus; species Mus pahari. The sequence continues at coordinate 118,411,818 of NC_034594.1, read as the reverse complement.
GCACATCTGCTGATGAGTTGCTTCTTAAAATCAAATTATTGTTGCAATCTCTGTTGGGGTTGTTCCATTGATTCCCATGCTGTTCCTTTCCAATAACAATAACTCGCAACTCTATTTCTTAATAAAAAGTCTTATTTTCTCATATGTTATAGAATATGCAAAAGAGTTTTTTTTACAATGTTATTATTGGTTTTGCCTCATTTCAGTTCAGGAACCTGATCGTGTTCCTTTGTCTGTTTACATTTCTTTAAGGAACAAAATCCCACTTTTCAACATGTATCCTGCTTTCAGGTTTCTTCTACAACATCTAACTTTTAAGAATTAAATTTCCCACACCTCTGTCCCTGCTGCGTTTGCCTCTCTTCACAACACCTCTACCCTTCAGCAACACAGAGACAGAATGTGACTCCTAGACTTTTTTTTTTTTACTTTGTAATCTATGCCGAGATGAAAAAATAATGTGTTGAGAAAACAGTCAATGCTTGAAGGCAGAGGACAAGGTGATGGGGTCAGACATAAGAAAGAGTATGCAGCTTCCTTACCAATGGTCCCTGGGAAATGGGAAGGAAACGTTGCAGCCTTCTGTTAGAATAACTAAAATCAAATTGTGAAGGGGTTAGGCATAAGGCACAGGGAACACATGATTTCCCTTCCCATAGCTAGAAGTGCTTTTGTGTGCACTTGATACGTGCTGGACTTCTATTATGCCCTTGCTTAAATGTAATGGAAATCACACCAGTGGTACTTGAATATGCAGATACATTTATTTTCATAACCATTGCAGCATTTGCTTCTCTTTGTAAAGAATTTTTTTGTTTTGGTTCTTTTGTTTGTTTGTTTGTTTCGTTTTGTTTTAGTTTTGTCAAGCCACTGAGAAAACAAGGAACACAACATCTGCTACACAAACCTTACTTTCAATTTGTTGAAATTTGATTTCATGTGGACACTGTCCTGGAGCAGTTTGAAGAGTGATATGCGGATCATGCATTCAAGCTCACTTGATTTTTCTATAGAACTTCTATTCTTAATAATCATAAGCAAGATTACATTATGTTGAGTACACAACATATATTGAGCTAATATTACCACCAATTAGCCCTGATTAAAAAAACAGACATTTCTTATGACTTATTTTCCTGACTTTGTAAAAATGTTATGGTATGCTTTGCATATGTTGCTGTGTGTGTATGTATGTGTGTCTGTTTGTATGTATGTATGTATGTATGTATGTATGTATGTATATATGTATGTTTTATAACCTGCAAGAATGTCTTAGGATTCTCAATTTTATTCAACAATATTCTGACATCTCCAGGCTTTATAGGATCACATACTTTAAAGTGTTTCTATAATATATGGACATCCTTTGGTTATGCTGAAGTTCATCACTAGGTTAATTAATGATCACTAGACAGAAAACTGGGATATTCTTTCATGTAGTTATGTTACCAGTTTTCCATTTTTCTTGATTTCTGCCTGATAAAACTATAATCAGAAATGTACACATACCCACACTCTGCCAATCATCCACACTTGATACTTATACAACAGTGTTTCAAAAAACTAATACATTCCTTTACATCTCTCTGTTAGTTAGGGTTTTACTTCTGCGAATAGACTCCATGACCAAGACAACTTTTATAAGGACAACATTTAATTGAGGTTGGCTTACAGGTTCAGAGATTCAGTCCATTATCATCAAGGAGGGAACATGGCAGTATCTAGGGAGGCATGGTACAGAAGGAGCGGAGAGTTCTAGATCTTCATCTGAAGGCTGCTAGAAGAATTTTGGGACCAAGGCAGCTAGGATAAGGGTACTAAAGACCATGCCCACAGTGACACACCTACTCCAACAAGCCTACATCTAATAGTGCCACTTTGTGGACAAAGCAAATGCAAACCATCACATTCCACTCCCTGGCCCCCATAGGCTTGTTCAAACACATGAGTGTATGGGGGCTATACATAAACTCAGCATAATGCAAAATACATTTAGTTCAACTTCAAAAGTTCCCATAGTCTCTAGCAATCTAAACAATGTTAAAAGTCCAAAGTAAAATTCTCTTCTGAGATTGATCCAATCACTTAGTTGTGATACCCAAAGCAAGACAAGAAACCAGCTGGGCAAACTCTAACCGCTGCTTCTCCATGTCTGATGTCAAAGCAGTCTTCAGATCTCCAATTTCCTTTTCATTTTTGTTGACTGTAAGAAACTTCTTTCTCCTGGGATGGTTTCACACTCTTTGTTAGCTTTTCTCCTAGGTATCCCACAGCTCTGGAATCTTTAACATCTTGGAGTCTCCAAGTCAACTTCAGCTTCACATCTTGTTTCAATGTCTGAAATCCACACATGACCATCTGTGCTCCTTCTTAAGGGCTTGGGTCACTTTGGCTCTGTCCTCTGTAGCACATTGGGCTCTGGTAGACTCAATTGCATTATGGGTGCTGTTTCTGGTGGTCATCCCATGGGTCCTGGAATCTCTAATATGATGGGGTTTCTCACTGAAACTAGGCTTCACCAATAGCCTCTCATAGGCTCCCTATATGATGCCTAGCCTCAACTTCTTTGCATGGCCCCACCATTCCTGGGATGTCAACTGCAATTGAGGCTGGACCTTTACCAATGGCCTTCCATGGCCTCTCACAGTACCAAGCCTGAACTGCCTTTCATGATCCCTTCATGCCTTCAAAACTGTAGCACTTGGGTGGTTCTTACCCATTACCAAGTACAGCTGCAGAATAAGGTACAACCTTGGCTATCTCTGGAACAAAGTTTCTTTGTGTTCTCAGAAAATACTTCAGATAAGATTTCATCTTGGTGATGCTGGTCTCTTCTGAATCACCTACTCCAACAGGCCTATACCTCCTAATAGTGCCACTCTCTGGACCAAGCATATACAAACCATCACAATTTAAGGATAGGTTTTCTCTTACTGTGCCTCTTTTTATATTTGTATAGTCATCACCTAACAGTTATTAAAACATCAAGTCTTTATTAAACATACATATATACATATATAGGTTTTTTTGTTTGTTTATTTGTTTGTTTTCGAGACAGGGTTTCTCTGTGTAGCCCTAGCTGTCCTGGAACTCACTCTGTAGATCAGGCTGGCCTCGAACTCAGAAATCCACCTACCTCTGCCTCCCAAGTGATGGGATTAAAGGCATGTGCCACCACACACAGGACATATATATGTTTTAAATATTTGTTAAATATATATATAAATGTTCAATAATGACTTAGTGCTTTAAATGAAATATAAATAATATATAATTTGATAATATTAGCATATGAACATGTGAGAAACTTTGAGAATATATGACCTGATATATCATATTCAACAGTTCATTGGTAAATATGTTATACCCACAATTCATAAAGTACATCAAGCTAGACTTGTGTAAAGTTCAATGGTACCATTGATACAACTCTATATTTTGAGGCTGGGAAAGGAAGCAATAGAATTTTTAATTACTTATTCAATGCTGGGTCATCTATTTCCAGAAAGAAAATTAATTTGGAAACAACACTTTTGGAAGATTTGTTTTATTTTTCATATACTTGCTGTGAAAAGAAAAAAAAGATATGAAATAGCATTTTATGCATCATGAAAGAGGCAATCTTATAGAATAATCCTTTTCCAAACACATTGTCATAATTTCTTATTTATCAAAAAAGTCTCAGTTTTCTGTACTTTTTCAGATCAAATATCAAACTCCATCTTTTAAACCATTTTAGACAATGATTAGTCATTAAACTAGATAAAATGGGATATATAATAAATATTATTTTAAGTGTTATTTTAACATGTGTTATGCTCATAGTTGATTTGAACTTTCCTATGTTGAAGTGACATAATGCATTAAGCTGTAACTGTATTAGATCCTATGTCAAACAGTCAGATTTGACACTTGGAGAAACACATATCTGATTGGAATACGTTTCATCCCAATCACGCTGACTGCTTTATCTCCTTTCCTATAGACATTTAAAATAACATTTACTATAATAGATCTGTTATTTACAACTTGCTCCTGGCATTTCTGATAAATTTAGGAAATAAAATCCTTTTGTTGAGTTTGGGGAGATGGTCCCATAGATAACGGCACTTGCTCTAAGTCTGATGACCTGAGTTTGATCTGTTGAAGGAAATGAGTTCACAAGTTGCCCTGACTTCCACAAGAGTACTGTATCCACATTTATATGTATATACAGTGAACAGGAAAACACAGACACACACAGACACAAAGACACACATACACACACGCACACACATACACACGCACACAAACCCTATGAATTGACTTTCAGTTAAGGGTGGAAAAATGATCCCTAAAGACACCGAGTAAAAATACCTCTTCCAAAAGTCCAATGTTACTTACAGTGATTTATTTTTTTTCTTCTCTTTCTTCTTTTCTATAAAGAACATCGATAACATGTAAGTTCTTCACATCACATGAATACACAGCCATCTGCCTTTGTTTTGAAGCCAAATAGTGAAATGTCAATTTGAAGCTGCTGTTGGTATTGAATCTAAACCAGAAAGCCGTTGGCTTTTCTAGAAACATCTACAGAGAATGTAATTTGTGGATGACTTAATAAGCAGCATGCATGACACTAAGACTTGAGCTTCTAAACAACAGTTTAATGTATATTCAAATTATATTAAGTAATTCTATATCCTCCAATAAGTATGTAAAAACATTAATTTAAAAGCAAAAACCATTCATGTAAAAAATATTCCCATGTTCTCTAAACTTTGTACTTTTAAACTTTGTCATTTAAACTTTTCTTCCATTCACTTGGCTCCATCCCCCATTAGAAAGAGATGAGTAGAGAGACATTGAGAGCAGGATAGGATCAAGGGGATTTATAAGACTGAGCTCACTGAAATACAGAAGTATTGGTAAAAGTAATAGATAAATGTTAATTATAAAATAAAATAAATGCTAATAATAACTTTAATAATATCTTAATACTCTATTTACTTGTGGTTTTTTTTTGCAAAAATCATTGAATTTCTTGTGAGTATGAATTTCATTGAGTGAAGCAGAAAGTTTTAAATAGCCATTTATACTGACAATGGTTTTTATCAATTTTCAATCTTGTGATAATTTATTAGTCAAAATCTACCACAGTTTAAAAATAGTATCCTCATTTTCTTTCACATAAGTGGACTCTGAGTAGTTCGGTGATTTAAGTCGATATATGTAGACAATTCATTTTCCTTTGTGCTTCATTTTTCTTCCTTTCTGCTCTGTGGTCCTCAGCAGCTAGGAGTTTTGCAACAGAGAAGACTAAATTAAAACTGTAAATAACTTCACCCATGCTAGGTAGGACGCCCAGCTCACCTCAACCCTGGTCACGGTTTTACGTGACCAGTTACGTTCAATGGACACAGTCAATTTAATGCAGAGTTATATTTCACGGGAGAAAGTATTGCATGTGTAAGTTTTGGATATCCTTATTCCTTGTTCCTTTTTGCAATGACATTGCTGGGCAATATATCTGCACTCCCACCTACTTCTTCCACTCGTTCTGCCTCCTATGACTATTTTGTTCCCCCTTTTAAGTGGGATTCAAGCACCCTCCCTTAGGTTTTTTTGTTCTTGTTTAACTTCTTCAGGTTTGTAGGGTTTGTCATGAGTATTTTGTGCTTTATGGGCTAATATTCATTTACCACTGAGTATATACTTTTGTGTCTGAGTTACCTCACTCAGGATACTTTCATCCATTTGCCTGCAGTATTCATGATGGTCTTATCTTTAATAAACGAGTAGTATTCCATTGTGTAAAGGAGTAAGATTATGGCAAGCCTTAACTTACCAGAAACCTCCCCCCACCCCACCCCACCCCACCCTGCCAATCCCAGTGAACAATGCAGAGCCAGGGATTGATGCAAAAGCAAGAAGAATGTTATTGTTCCAGCATGCTGGGGTCACTCTGCACAGAAAGGAGAGAAAGACCCCACACAGCTGGTTTGGTGAGTTTTCATACAGTTTTCAGAGCAGCAGCCATTAGGCACAATGTGATTGGCAGAACAGTGTGACTTTTAAACTGATTGGTCTTTATGGAATGACACGGCAAGGACTTCCCTTGTCTCTAGGTGGCCAATGGTTGCAGAATGTGTCTACTTGCTCTGGGCCTCCCCAACCAGCAGGTGTCTGATGGTTGGTCCCTGACCCTGTGGTCTGAGGAATTTAATAAGCCTCTGTCTTCCAGAGGGGAGGGGTGCCTATGTGCTCTATGGTTATGTGTTCCCTTCTAAGAGGGGAGGGGTTTGGTGGAATTTTCCAACGTTCCTAAGCTGACCTCTTCAAAGGAAGCACATTTTCTCTATCCATTCTTCTGCTGAGAAATGTCTGAGTCATTTCCGTATATGGTTATTACAAATAAAGCTGCTATGATCATAGTAAAGCACATGTCCTTGTGATGTGGTAGAGCATCTTTGGGGTATATGCCCAGGAGTGGTATAGCTGAGCCTTCATGTAAAACTATTTCCAGTTTTCGGAGAAACCATCAAAAGAGAGGGGATGGAGCAAAGGTTCCTGGGCTTGGGGTCTGATGATGAGGACAGGGAGGAAGACAAAGAAAAATAGTTGCTGTGGGGTAGCATAGATGGTGAGCACATGGCCATGAGGGCTGGCCTGATGCAGGAAGAATAGCCCAAATGAAATATGGCAAGTAATATATCAAGGAGGTTTAACAGGAAATTTTTAAAAAGTAGCATAGAGGGCTGATAGTTGCCCATCTCTAATGCTTTAAGGCTTTTTATAAATCTTAAAAGAGTGTGTATTGCTGTTGCAAATGTTCCAAATTCAGCCTCTAGCAACCATGCTGGACAGCTAATACCTAATTATAACAGCAGCTCCAAAGGATCAAACATTCTCTGCTGAATTTCAACAACAAACACAAACACATAGACACAGACAGACAGACAGACAGGCAGACAGACAGACAGACAGACAGACAGACAGACAGACAGACACACACACACACACACACACACACACACACACACACAGAGCAATTAAAAAATAAAATAAATCTTAAAGAAAGCGTATCTTCAATACATGAATGTATTTGTGGACTAAAATCAGTATCAACTTTTGCAAAGATTTTTTTTTAATCAAACCTGAAAAAATTCAACTCTGTATTCACTACTTTAAGAAAATAGATGTTAAAAGAGTATTAGAAGTCATATCCAATCTTCTATTTCAAAACTTTTCTTATTAGTATTTCTTTGCTATTATTCCCAGTAATTTCTTTTATAAAGACTAATAAAAAGCACAATTAATAAAGTTTTCTATTTCTACTTTTTCAAATATTTTGACAGTCAAGTGGTACTTGGCTATAATCCTCAGCAGATGCAGAAGGAGGATCATGACTTTAAGAATATCCTGGGTCCTACAATGAGCTCTAATGTAGCCAGGAGTACACAGGAAGACCTTGCACTATATAAATAAGGCAAACTAAAAAGTACATTTTATTTTATTTTATAAAACTGTACTTGTTTATAGAATGTAATATGATTCTTTACACATGCATACATAGTAATTAAGAAGTTATAATAACTAATATATTCATCTTAAATATTCATCAGCTTTCTAAAATGAGAGTATTCAAAATCCTTTCTTAACTAACTTGACATGTACAATGCACTAAAACATTTAAGGTATAACTATGTTATTGATGAAAAAGATTAAACTTAAGTAACTAATTTTACTTATATTAATTTTTGTTTTGTGTTAAAATACAAAAAAACACTACACGTGGAATTTTAAGGAAAAAACAGATAAACAGATAATCTTATATGTGTTTTCACAAATAACACCTTCTATATATTTTGATTTTGAAAATTTTATATTATGAAGATGTCAGATATTCTCAGTCATACTCTGCTCAAACAGTTGTCATTCACCACCTGCTACAGAAAACCCACTCAAACTTTTAAAAGCTTATAGAATTATGTAATAAATAAAAGCCTTCCAATTCTGCTAACCAAACTTCAAATGTCACCCACACCTTTGCTTGGCAGTATAAAAAATATCTCTGAAGTGTGAAGGTAATAGTATGAAGTTCTATTTCTTACTCTCTCCATATCTGCAAAATCTCTCCTAAGGTTATAATGTGCTCAAGCTATGCTGAAGAGTTAGAGACCAAAGGTGAGGAAGGAAAATACCTGCTGTGCCTACCTGGAAGCCAGAGTATTGGTTCACAAATGAAGATTGATTAAGATCATATTGTGAGGAATGATACCAACTGTTAGGAAAAGTCTATGTTTTTCCTCTCAGCATCTGTACAGTACTTCCAAGTCATATGAACTTCAATCATACAAACTTCTGGAACCTCCTGAATTGTCAGCTCCCAGGTAGATCAGACAACATATTCAACAGCTCCAAAATATCATTGCCATGCGTTGTGAGGACCAAAGTTCAGTTTGGCTATTCTACTTATTGTCAGTACATATTATGGCAACTATCATGAAAACTAATATCTCCCTTCCTTCCTTCCTTCCTTCCTTCCTTCCTTCCTTCCTTCCTTCCTTCCTTCCTTCCTTCCTTCCTTCCTTCTTTCCCTCCTTCCGTCCTTCCTTCCTCCTTTTTTGACTTCTTTACTTTCGTACTCGAGATTCTATCTAGAATTTAAGGCACTACCAGGATAATTTTGAAATTTTCATATTCCTGCTTTGGGCTTTCATAATAGCCTAGTGATATACCTGTGCAGTAAGTTCAGCTTCATTTTTATATCTTTCATTGTTTTTATTTATTTGTTTGTTTGTTTGTTTTGCAATTTTTATTATTTTATTTATTTACATTCCTGTGGTTGCCTCCCCTCTTAGTCCCCCCTCCCACAGTACCTCATCCCAGTCCTCCTCCTCTTTTGCCTCCTTCCACCAGATCTCCCCTTTCCTCAAGTCTTTCCAGGATTACATGCATCTTCTCCCACTAAGGTCTGAACAGGCAGACCTCTGTTATATCTGTGCCAGGGGCCTGGGACTGACCCATATATTCTCCTGGTTGGTGGGTCAGTCTCTGGGGGCTCCCTGGGGTCTGGGTAAGTTGAGACTGCTGGTTTTCCTGTGAGATTGCTTTCCCCTTAAGCTTCTTCAATCATTCCCCTAATTCAACTATAGGGTCCCTGACTTTAGTTCAATAGTTGGATGTAAGTATCTGTATCTGTCTCAGTCAGCCGCTGGTAGGGCCTCTCAGCGGACAGTCATACCTGGCTCCAGTCATAGCATCAGTAATAGTGTCAGGCCTTGGTACCCTCCAGTGAAATGGATCTCCAGTTGGGCTGGACATTGGACCACCTTTCTTTCTGTCTTTTCTCCATTTTTAGTTCTGTAGTTCCTTTAGACAGGAAAAGTTCTGGGTCAGAAATTTTAACTGTGGGTTAGTAGCTCTGTCCTTCCACTTGAGGCCCTGTCTATCTACTGGAGGTGGGCGCTTTGAGTTCCCTCTACCAATATTGGGCATTTTGGCTAATGTCATCCCCATTAAGTCCTTAGAGTCTCTCACCATCTGAGTCTCTGATATTTTCTAGAGGGTCCACTCTCCCATCTCCCACTGCCCCACCCTTACCTCACCCCCATGCTGCTTATCTCCATTCACTCTACTGGCCTTCTGGTTTCATTATTATAAGTGATGGTTCAACCTAGAATGACAGAAGGTAGAGCAAACATTTCTAAGTATCCAGGAGGTCTGTAACAAGACTGTTTCTTAGAAATTGGAGGGTATCTAACCCCCATGGTACCTTAAAAATATAGCTGAATAATGACAGGTTCAATTGAAATTTAATATGGAAGGAATAAACCTCCCAAGCCTCACCCTTCAATAAAGAACTATAGGCAATTAATTTCTGCTAAGAGAAGGAGTATTAAATGTCCCTAGAAAAGAGCCCTTTAATTGGTAGTAAGGAATCCTAAGGGGTTTTCCAGTCCCATGCCCCCCTTACAGCTTTCCCTCCTACTTGGCTCCAAGGTTAAGCCAAGTTTCATTCTCCACTTTCAGGATTACTAGAGTAAAAATTCTCAGAACGTACTGATAGTCACCTGACCCTCTGAAAAGTCCCAGGTAGAGTTCAAATGCGTGTCATGCTTGCTACCCACTAGAGTTAAAGGCCAATATGCTTAGCCAATAAGTTTGAACTGTAACCTTGCAGATGTAACCTGTGTTCATAAAAGTATAAAAACTGATTATAATAGCCATTTGGGATAGTCACTTGTCTCGAAGGGAACAATTGCTTTTGTATCGATCTGCATCTTGGTGTCTCACTCAGGGACATCTTGAAGTAAGTACCACTGACCAAGGGTCAGGGACTTACAGTTATCTTATGCCAATTGGCCAGCCCAGAAACCATATACATGCAAACAATACTAAACAGACTCCTCTGGTTATATATGTATTTATAAGTGTGTGTGTGTGAGTGTGAATAACAATAAAAGAAGAGGCTATGAACTTGAGAGGGATTAAGGTTTGGATACTGAATGGGTTGGATGAGGAGAGGAAGAAATTTTAAGTTTTAAAAATTGCAAAAATTTATTAAAAGATGGGTGAGGGAAAGAAAGGAGAGACAACCACACAATAATCAGGGCAAGGAATCTTGGTAGGGAAAATACAACGCAACACTTATTTACCAACTAAAAAGACATACCTGCTTTATATAAATCACATTTATATAGTGTAATGTTTTAGAATGGATAAAGTTTACACCCATAATCTAAGCGAGTTAAAGGGAAAGAAAGCCCAATACGGAGCGGTTTAAACTCAGCTTCATTACTCACAATATTACTATATCAATTCTTCAGTTACAGGATATCTTACTGCTATAAATTCAGCAGAAATTTATTTCTTTCACATCACAGGAGAACTAGAAGACATTAGAATTGATGAAAATCAAAGAGAAGGATTTTATTTAGAATATCAATGTTTAGGAATTTATACATCTTGCATACTACGTAATAGTCTACTTATGTAAACTTTGACCCATCTCACCGTGTAATTTTTATCATGGTTGCAATGGTACAAAAAGTACAAGAAATCACAGGAATCCTGCTGAAGGGTAAAATAAGAACCATGAAGAAAGTTACTTTGAAAATAATATCAAAGAAGGAAACTGTTTTATTACATTTTAAATATGTAATTGGCACAATTTGCTGGAAAAATTGGGAACTAATAAACAGCCTCTCAGTCAAAGAAAAGTGATTTATGATTAATGAAAGAAAAAATTGTTTTAACTACAAGATACAATAATAATAACTGAAAAAGAATGAATAAAACATAGGCATTCTTCCTTGAGATGTTAGTGTCATGAATAAGATTCACTAAGCATTCACAAAGTTCTGGATCATATATGACACTGCATGGGGTCACATCTGCCTTTAAAATGAATGAAACAATATTTATTTCAGTCCTTGTGTCTTCCTTTTTTATCTCTAGTTTATTTTATGTTATACTCTATCCATGCTTCTTACTCTATACATTCAGAAGCTATAGAATTCTACCTTTAAAACAGAAATTCCAATGTTTTAAATTGAAGGTGAAGATAAAAATTGATTATAAATTATACATACTAAGAGGATATGGAGGATTCATAGGAGATAAATCCAGTAGAAATATTGTAAAATTAAACCATTATCTCTATGTTTTAGGAAACAAACATGAATTTAAGACTTTGAATTAACAACAAATTAAGATAAGAGGTATTGAGTGAGCAGGGGTAGAATATGGCTCAGCTTAGATTCTTGTCTTCTTCATTTTAGGTTCACAATATCTTCATTTTGAAACTAATGAATGTAAGCCACAAAAAACAATCCCATAATACTGTCACATTAAAATCTTCTATAAGAAAATTATATTAAGTGGTATGTTGAAACTTTTCAATCATCTTCTTTCATGTTATAATGTCAAGGGCCAGCCTCGGCTTGGTCAGGGTATTCGGAAGAGCAGATGTTTGGGGCAGCAAAAAAACAAACAAAAAAAAAAAACAAAAAAAACAAAAAACAAAAAACAAAAACATTTGAAGGCAATCATGGGGTGCAAGCTGACAGTCTGGGTTCTGCTCCAGACAAATTTCTCTGGAAATCTCTAGACAGCTCATCTGGATAGCTCAGCTCTTGCAAACCAAAGGCCAGTCTTTTATGTATACATCAATTCAGTCATTTACTTCAAGTTCCCTTTGATTATACCACAAATCTACAGATCTGCATTCTAGGTCCAGGCCCTCCTTTCTTAGAAAGGAAGAGCAAGCATTTTTTTTTTTTTTTAACATTTCAATGGAAAATCAGAGATCTGCCTGCTTTGGTGAGCACAAACAATTAACTTAGATGAGTGGGATCTTACCCAAAATCATCACTGCCCAAATCTTTTCATCACCTTCCTTAACATATTTCTGACAAGCTGGCTCGTTGTGTAGCTGCTTTTCTTCTTTTAGTTCCATGAAGTCCCTCATATAATTTATATTGCATCATTATATTTTGCATAGTTGAAAAATTACATTTTTGAACTCATGTTTTCAGAGTTCTTTATAACAGCTTTAAGGATTATCCCGAAGGTCACAGAGTTCTACTGCTTTGCTGAGACATTAGACAAATCCTTACTTACCAGATTCTGCTAACTCTGGAGTCATTAACCTTGGCTAAGAGGACATTCCTTGATAACCTTGGCAGGGAGAATATTTCTAGAAGGAGGAACATGAAATAAAAGTTTATTTTTATACAAATAAGTTTCATGCTCAGCAACCATCAACTTTCTTGGAGGCCCACACCCTGCTGGCTCTGTTCCAGGGGTGGGAACCATGTCTCACCATCTTTTCCATAACCACACAGGACTTGGCATTATAATGCAGACTTCAAAATCATTATTAATTGAATAATAGTGCTGTGGGATCCTTACATTCAATCACAGTTAAACTAAAAAACATCTACTATCAGTAGTCTTATATAAGGAAAAGGAGGTAGAGAAAGGACATCTCATATGTGTCAGGAAAAGGTAAAGAATATCCACACCTAGAAGTGTTTGCCAGGCTCTCAGAATTAGTGGGATAAAACTCTGACATATGGAGATTTATAGGGAATAGAATAGGAAGATGGGAATTTATGGGAGAAGTGTTAATGAATAAAAGGATACAAAAAGACTAAGAAGTTAGCAAAGGGAAATATCACTTATTGGTGAATTTTAGAGATAGATTTTTTTCATTCACTTCTTTAGCAAGTAATTTAAGCCCCCATTAAGTAACTGATATAACTCTAGAAACCACTGTTAAGTCAGATTTCTATTTTTATCAATTACATAAAGTGCTTTGTCACTGACAAGTTCTTGTAGAACTAGCCTTCAAACAGATTTAAAAGGTGAGCCCTCTTCTCCAGCATCTAAAGAAATAGGTAAGAAAGAAAAGACACTATCATAAAGAACAAAAGTGAGGACCTGAAGATACTACAGAAGGAAATGGAAAATAGCTTAGCAAAATTGAAAAAGCTCTGGCTGATCCCTAGAATAGGGAATAAAATACCCATTGAAAGAGTTACAGAGACAAAGTTTGGAGCTGAGATGAAAGGATGGACCATCCAGAGACTGCCCCATGCGGGGGTCCATCCCATAATCAACCACCAAATGCAGACACTATTGCATATGCCAGCAAGATTTTGCTGAAAGGACCCTGATATAGCTGTCTCTTGTGAGGCTATGCCAGTGCCTGGCAAATACAGAAGTGGATGCTCATAGTCAGCTATTGGATGGAACGCAGAACCCCCAATGCAGGAGCTAGAGAAAATACGCAAGGAGCTGAAGGGGTATGCAACCCTATAGGTGGAACAACAATATGAACTAATCAGTATTCCCAGAGCTCATGTCTCTAGCTGCATATGTGGCAGAAGATGGCCTAGTTGGCCATCATTGGGAAGAGAGGCCCCTTGATCTTGCAAACTTCATATGCCCCAGCACAGGGGAAGGCCAGGGTCAAGTAGTGGGAGTGGGTGGGTTGGGGAGAAGGGCGGGGGGGTTATAGGGAACTTTCGGGATAGCACTTGAAAAGTAAATAAAGAAAATAATAATAAATAAAAAAATAAAAGAAAAAAAAGAAAACATATAAAATAATAGCAAATAAGTATACTATCTGTGTAAAAATAAGCCAATAATATTGTTATATGAATGTATTTATAGATTATAAATGTATTATTAAACAGTGTTTTTATAGATTATAAAATTGAACACTCTGAAAATATATTTTCCCTGAAAATTCATTTAGAAGTTCAAATGTTCGATTACATTATCTGACTATCCATGTATGTGTTGTCTTTGGCATAGAGTTTTACCATAAGTTTGGAGAATAACCAAGCGTACTAGCAATAGCCTATGCTTTGGGGAGTCTGAGATAATACTGGCCAACAACTCTTAAAGAGATAAGTCATTCTCGACACTGGACTTTTATGTTTTGGTTGTTCTTGACTGCCTGTGGTGTCTAGTAGGGGATCTGTTGCGCTCTTATAAGGTAACTCTGCTTGTACTCTTTTATTTCTGTATGTGTATGTATTTTGGAAAGGCTCTACCAGATAAGGTTTCGTATGACTTTGTTAAAGTTCTACAGTATTAGCTATACTTCCCACATGCTGTATTCACCCTTCCATCCTATTACAAATCCCATCTAATTAGTCTTATTCTATTATTCCCCCTTAACCCTTTACACTATATTCTATATCCCCACCCTTGAAATCCTCACAAAACAGCCTCTTAGTAATTTCTTTATCTCTAAGGGAATTTAAAAAATACATGTCTAAACATCTAAAGCCCACATTGACTGAATAAAGAAAATATATGACATTTGTCTTTCTATGTCTGGATTAACTCATCCAGAATGATTGTTTCCAGTGCCATCCAGTTACTTGAAGTTTTTCAGGATTTCATTTTTAATAACAGCTGAATAGCAAACACATTAGTCATAGACCATGGAGAAAGCTAGCTAATAATCACCTGGAAGCTTTAGAAACACTATCATTATCAACTATCTCTTTCATTGTTGGGAGGTGTTATGTACTATACTGAAATATAAAATTAATCTCAAATGTTACCCATCTGTGACTTCTCTGAGCTACAAAAGTAACCACTATGAAAAGACATTCTCATGCTCTACAGGTTGAAACTCATAACTATGTGTATCCATTCATAGTACCAATAAACTGTGGCTAGACAAATCATAGACCCGAGGGGAAACCTACAACTATTACTCTTCCAAATAGGCATAGTTTTAAATCAACTCCTAGTGATTTATCATTGAACCCTTATATTAGCATCTGTTAACCCTAGTGAGAAGTTGATTTTGCAGTAGATGTTGATTAACACTGATATATACAAATGTACAAGGCACAGAGAATAAGAAACTGTGGAGGGCTCGATTCTATGTAGTGTATCTATATCATGCCCTGACCTTCCAATATTCGGGGAAGAGAAAGATTATAAGAGCAAGAAGGAGAAGATGACTACCAGAAAAGGGTTTCCTGGATACAAACTGGCAGTTGCACATATGAATTCACAAGAATTGAGACAACATATATAAGACCCATGCAATCTCATTACAGATAAGGAAGGGAAGTGGGCAAGAAATTTTATCTCCTTTTAACAACCACAGCCAATTGATATTGGGAGAACATCAGTTTTTGTTAAAGGTGTAACCCTTCATCAGTTGACTAACACTCTAGTGGAAAGCCAAGTGTTTCAAGAGTATATGGGCAGTGACAACTAAGAGAAAGAGAGAGAGAGAGAATTGTGTGATTAAGAGATCAGGTGAATATGATCAAAATACATTGCCCCCAAATTCTCAAATACTGATGAAACTAAGGAAATTAACTAAAAAAATATTTGAGTGACATTTATAAGAGTCAACTAGCAGAATCCATATGTTGTGTGGAAATTGTAAGAGCTAAGGCACCCTTAAAGAAAACAAGTGAACCAAAAACCTTGACCAGAGCTCTGCTTGTGAAAGTGTCATGACAAAAATACACAACAGTAGGTTTAAATGAAATAGAATAATATATCGTGAAGAGATATTTGCATGTGGAGCCATTTAAAAAATAAAAGTGAAGTAATACTCAAGAGTAAACAGAACTTAACCCCAGGGTCATGTACAACTAAATGGTGCACATGAAAATAAATCTCCCACATAGTAAATAATATTTCCATGACCTTATAATAGAGAAATATATATAAATGTATTTTGAACAGAAGTAAAGTATACTAAGTCTCAAAGATTTACATGTTGGATTTTAAAAAGTTTTTATTTCTTACAAATACTGCTCAGGAAGTGAACAAGAAAAGGAAGAGGAAAGGTACTCAACAACAGCCAACAGTCATGCTTTAGTTTAGATACACTCTTACAAATGGGAAAAAAAAGAATCAAAATTAAATTAAACCTTAGTAATTTATAAAACATACACAGACTTGACTATATAAGCACAATCAATGATATCCACACATCAAATAAGTTCATGAAAGTTTGTCTAAATACATATGTGACAAGTAAAATTCAGATACGTTCATCATTATTTAGTCCATACTCTAGAATTATTGCAGAAAGTAGGCTCAACAAAATACGAATGCAATGAACAAGTAATCCTGATGAAAGAGTAGATTTGTTTTTTAAGCTTGTAAATTATGCCAATAGTTAGTTAGTTGATAATGAATGGAAAAGCACTATGTCAGAAAAAAAATGTGCATGAAAAAAAATATTTCTAGTTCAACAATGGCTGCTTAGTGTAGCTAAATTTCAATCAAGACAGAGTATGGCACTGGACACACTCTGCTCTGGAGAGACTGCTTAGAGAACTATTTTCATATGTTCATCCCTTACCTTTAATCCCAATAGGCATCTACCCTGGGACATTTACTCCAGACTTTTAATCCATACTTCTCTGTTACCCTCTGCTGCCAATGAACCCTGCATGCTTCTGCCTTTCAGTTTTTATTTTCTATACCTGTGTGCATCATGGAATATTAGAATGATTTTTTTAATTAACAAGCTAATTCAGTAAGATGATTTTATTTGGCTTTATTAACTGTATTCATTTAATTTTAAAAGACAGATTCTTATTGTATGCCTGGGCCCACTTTAAACTCCAAATCTTCCTGGCTTAGCCTCCTTGGTACTACAAATATGCTGCCACTCTGAACAACTTTCAAACTAATTGATCTAATTATTTCTTGTAGATGTATGTTGTTAATGCGTTAATTCTTTACAAAAAATAACTGACATTTCTTGAAGAAACCACAAACAGATTGTCCTCACATATTTAGGGCCTGAAAAGTTACAACTAGTCTAACTTACTAGAACATCTGGCCTGTGGTAAAGGCCTCTGTTCGACTTGAAGATAGTTTTCCTTTTTTGTGCCTAAGAGAACAAACTCAAGGTCTCTTTTCTGAGGATAATATTTTTGCATTTGTAACAACAACAACAACAAAAAGAAATCTGGAAATGCTAGCATAGAAACACTACTTTCATAACCCTTATAAGACTAGTTATTTTCTACAAGCCACCCTTTTACAAATAGGATAATATTTTATTAGGAATTAGGATTTTCACATGGAATTTTGGAGAAAAAAAAAACGTGTAATGTATAAAGTTTCATCCCTGGCCAATAACAAATCTATATCCTTCTCTTAACAATTCTCAGTCTTTATATTCACTCTAAAGTCTAGACTGTATGGTCTCATCTATGTATTATCTAAATCAAACACAAATAAAGCTCAAGATGGATTTCTTCTCTGTCTAGGAACCTTTGAAACAAAATTAATTACATGCTTTGTAATTACTAATCTTCAAAAGCTATTGAATAGGCATTTCCATTCCAAAAGAAAATCTAGGAAAGAAAGAGGCATTGATATACACAAATAACTCTAAATCTATCAAAGCAAATTTCACAAGACACTAAGGCTCAACATAATTTCTGCTAGATTGAACCAATATTACCTTTGTGGCTTGGTAGTTTGGCACCAATGACTGAACTATAAGTTGTCTATGACTAAACTATGACTGAACTATGACTGAACTATGAGTTGTCTATGACTAAACAATGACTGAACTATGACTGTCTATGAGTTATTTCACTCTAGGGATTCTGCCAAGTACGTGTCATATCACCATGAGTCTAATTTATACCACCTAGTGGTGACTGATGAAAATAATCTGCCCTACACCAAAATTGTGAACCTCTCTGACCTCTGTGACCACCTTCCAGAAAATTCTTCACTTTCTTTGAGAAATAGCACAAGTTTCAGCAGAATACTCTTCTATTCTTCTCCTGTGAAACTAAAAATCTAAAATACATGACAGCCTTACTGCATCCAATTTCCATTCTTCATTTCAAACAGATGTTTCTTCTGGGGTAACTGATGATTAAACCCATGGTAAAAGTCATACTAAGATCAGTGTTGGTCAGCTTTACCAAGAATTTCCTTCACGCATATTTTATAAAGATATTTTAAAAATACTAATTGTTGATTACCCTTTGCTCAACAATTTCTTCTTTTGGTCATTTCTCTGTTTTTACATTTTCTTATAAGCAGAAGGAAACATGCCATTTCTTCAATATCTTGCTCAGAGGATCATATATTACAGAATGTACAGCTTTGACAAGATTCATCCTCAGAGATGCTGAACTGACGTGCTCCTTCCAGTCCACTGTTTCCTGATGCTATTTAGAGACTTGCTTCTCAAACAACTTGCTTCTGATTCCAAATGATCTCACCTCATCCAAACTTTCAGATGGATCCTGAAGTCAGGCCCTGAGCCTTCTAAGCATGCAAAGACTGGATAACAGATGATAAAGCTAGTTTTCTTAAGTCTAACCAATTTTTCTAATTCTCCTTGCCCCCCCCCCACCCCTTTAAAGAAGTTCTCATCTCCTCTATTCAGCAGGAAGAAGCCATAGAGAGTAGTCAACCTAATTGCTTGGGTTTTAGTGTCTGGTTATGGTTACTTTACTAACTATAGACAGGTTGTCATTTTAAGAGATAATTTAGAAATGGTCATAATTTTGAACAGGGAGGAAATACATAGTATGTATTACTAATTTTATTCTTGAACACACCATTGTATAGCCATATAGAATTAATGTTTTCATTGATATAAATCTGTGTATTAATACAAAATTTGAAATTAATATTGTTTCTCTTAGGCATTGTGCCTATTTAACTCAGTTAAGAATAGGAGGTTTTTGACATCATCCTTCTAATAGCTATTATTACAAACTGTTTCGGATGATTAGGTAACACAGAAGTTATGGGCCAGATAGTAAACTCATGGTTATGTTAAATTTAATTATAATAATGTGTTTTCAATTTACTCAAATAGAAATTGCGAAGACTAGTTAAGGTTTAACAGTTCATATATACTTTACATAATCTTCAAAAACATCAAAAATCTAAAGAATGTGACATTTTTTTGTCTTTTTTTTATTAGATATTTTCTTTATTTACATTTCAAATGCTATCC
>NC_034594.1:118381675-118392240 GCF_900095145.1 Mus pahari | reverse complement strand
ATGGCCAATTAGGCCATCTTCTGCTACATATGCAGCTAGAGACACTAGCTCAGGGGGTACTGGTTAGTTCATATTGTTGTTCCACACACACTTCAGCTCCTTGGGTACTTTCTCTAGCTCCTCCATTGAGGGCCATGTGTTCCATCCAATAGCTGACTGTGAGCATCCACTTCTAGGTGGAGTACCTTATCTAATTGACAAATATGATGAACTAGATCTTAATTGTATATCATACTCTGCAATTTACATAATTGTTATGGCTATGTCCAATTTATGCCTAAAAGAAGAGCTTTTTTTGTTTTGTTTTGTTTTTGTTTTTTGGGTTTTTTGTTTTTTTAATTTGGACAAAAATGTTGAGGTTTTGGGGATTGGTTCTAATTCTTTAATCAGGAATCTGCATATCCAAAGGATGAAGGTACTTGTCCCTACTTGGCTTTTGATTAACCAATAAAGATTCCAGTGGATAATGATTAGGCAAAGGGATACAGAAATGACCCTTAGTTTGGCATGGGCTAAGAAGCAAAAGAAAGGAGGATCATCATGTTTTGGAGGGAGAGATGGATCAGATTTAGAGCTATAGAAGGAATATCATCCAAAATGTAGGTGAAAAAGAATGAAGTCCTCAAGAGGTTTCTAGGCAGCAAAGTCTAGGGGATTGCCTAGAAGGAGCAGAGCAGCAAAGATAGACCATAGATTTAGAGGGTGTTGAGTCAGGTGTACTGGAGGGAAATCTATGGTAGCTGGGTGGAGGATTAGAACTGCTGGGCCTTTGAGCTAGTCAAGGCAATTCAAAAACAAGCTAGTGGTGTGTGTGTGTGTGTGTGTGTGTGTGTGTGTGTGTGTATGTATGTATGTATGTATATTTCCTTCACAGATCCAAAGAGTTGCTGAGCAGGTGGCTAGAAGCTTGTGACCCACCAGGAGCACACAGCAGTATAGCCAAAACTACCTCTACATACCAACTTTCCTGTCTTGAAAGACCTTTCAACAAAACATTAAAATTTAAATTAAATTTAAGTGAAAACTTTGTTGTCATAATATTACCTCTCCATAATTAATCCAAAATGTTCCATAATTTCACTGGAGATAGCGTTAGCATTGAAGTTCACTTCCATATTTCTGCCTACATTCTCTAAGTTAATAGCTATATTGATACAGTTAGCCATTTATATACACTATCTAAGAAGACAGGACACTTTCATTCTAAGCTCTACCATGCACTATCTGTTGAATTCCATTGCTGGAATCTTCTAGTACACACTTCAAACTCTTCTAGTCATTAATTCCCCAAAGTCATTTCTATATTTTTTGGTGTCTATTATCTGAGCACTCCACTCTCAAAGCTCCCTTATTTAATTATTCACATACATAAAAAAGCTATGAAATACCATAAGCTATGTGACTTAGTTACACACACACACACACATATCACCACCACCACCACCACCACCAAAAACAAGCAAGCAAACAAACAAAACATCAAACTTTGGTTTCCCATAGTTTTTGAGGCTAAAAGTTGCAGTGTCTGCTAATACCCTCATTCCAGACTTGTGAATAGCTGCCTTTGTATCACATTCCTGTGTACCTGGGAAAAACACCCTCTAGTTTCATATAAAAACACTAATCTAATCATGTATCACCATGATGGGTTTTCTTTATAAGATTGACTCTTTATAAGGTTACTCCCCAAGGTCTCACCTCCCATTGGAAGTTAAATTTACAATATGCCATTCTGGCCTGTGCCTTCTACCAGGGCAGTTCATCATCTTGTGTGAAGACCCCAAAATCTAAAGGGCTCTCTGGAGATCTGCTGAAGCCAGGTCAACACGTAGGGAGCTTCCCAAATAACTGCACAAGCTGTGACCTTCAAGGAGCCCAGCATACTCGCGACCCACCCCACCCCCTCCACTCAAACTCCATCTACCTTCCTGCCAGGGTAGATAGATCATCAGCTTGTTGGACCATCTGAAGACCCCAAAGTCTAAAGGTCTTCCAGGAGATCAGCTGCACCCAGGCATCAGGTAAGGGAACCTTCCAAATAATCACAGCAGCTAAACCTCCCCCTCGGCCCCCAAGAGGATCCCAGTGGACTTGGAACCCATCCCATCTACTTGAACTCAACTTCCCTTCCAGCCTACACCTTCTGCCAGGGCAGATGATCTGCTTGTCCACTACTCTGAAGACCCCACAGTCTAAAGTCCTTTCAGGAGATCTGATGCACCCAGATCTCCTGAGGCACACAGGAGGCAGGATTTGGACAGAGACATGCAGGCCAGTTAACACCAGAGGTAACCAGATGGTGAGAAGCAAGTGCAAGACAATAAGCAACAGAAGCAAATATACTTTGGCACCATCAGAACCCAGTTCTCACATCACAGAAATCCCTGGATACCAGAACACACCTGAAAACCAGGATGCTCACTTAAAATTCTGTCTCATGAAGATAATAGAGTCTGTTAAGGAGGATATAAATAACTCATTGAAAGAAATATGGGAAAACGGGTGCTGGAATTGAACAAAGCAGTGCAAGACCTAAAAATGGAAGTAGAAGCAATAAAGAAAACACAAATGGAGGCATCCCTGGGAATGGAAAACCTAGGCAAGTGGTCAGGAGCTACAGATGCAAGCATCAACAACAGAATACAAGAGAAGAGAGAATCTCAGGGGTAGAAGATACCTTAGATTAGAAGATACTGACCCAACAGTCAAAGAAAATTCAAAACCTAAAAACATGCTAACCCAAAACATCCAGGAAATCCAGGACACAATAAAGGATGCTTCAAATTCATCAAAGGAAAAATCCTCAAAGAAAAAGTCTCAACTCTGAACATCTAGGCCCCAAATGCAAGGGCACAATCATAGAAGAAACTTTACCAAAGCCCCGAACACAAATTGAACTCCACACAATAATGGGAAACTTCAACACCCACTCTCAACAACAGACAGGCCACTGAAACAGAAACTAAACAGAGACACAGTGAAACTAATAGAAGTTATGAATCAAATGAATTTAACAGATATATGTTGCCTCTCCCAGCCTTGAAGGAGGCTGATTCAGACCTTGTTGCCACTAAGCACGGAACCACCTGGGGTGGAACCTTCTGACTTACAAAGCAGGTTCTATTGTCTACACCTGCCATTGCTTTCCTCCAAAACAGTATCATTACCTGCTGAGACCCTTGAGAGCTTCTGGAAACAGCATCCTGCAGATGACCTTCAGCTGGCGAAGGACATCAAGAACGAAATGGTGGGGGATGGGCCTCCTTCCTCTATATAAGCTCAGAATCTCAGTAAACTCGTGGGCTTTAATCAGCTATGTTGTCTTAGCCTCCTTCCTTGTTTGAAGTCTAATCCCTTTCAGCCCCAGCCTGCCTTTCATGAGTACCCAGTTCGAGTGTGGCTGCCAGCTGTCGCACTCAGATATATACAGAACATTTCACCCTAAAACAAAAAATAAACCATCCTCTCAGCACCTCATGATACCTTCTCCAATACTGACCATATACTCTGTCACAAAACAAGCCTCTACAGATACAAGAAGATTTAAGTAATCCCATACATACTATCGGATCACAAGGGACTAATGCTAGACTTCAATAAAAACAAAACCAACAGAAATGCCACAAATCCATGGAAAATGTGTAACTCGTTACTCAATAACTAGGTCAGGGAAGAAATAAAGGAAGAAATTAAATACTTCCTGGAACCCGATGAAAATAATTACACAGCACACCCAAACTTATGGGACTCAATGAAAGCAGTGCTAAGAGGAAAATTCATGGCAGTAAGTGAACTTGTAAAGAAATTAGAGAGCTCCTACACTTGCAACTTAACAGCACACCTGAATACCCTCGAACAGAAATAAGCAAACATAGGAAGAACAGCAGTCTCAACTAACCTGGACCCCTGAGATCTCTCAGATGCTGAGCCACTAACCAGGCATCATGCAAGAGCTGGTCTCAGGCCCCAACACATTTACAGCAGAGGACTGCTTGGTCGGGCCTCAGTGGAAAAGGACACAGGCCCTAACCCTCAAAAGACTTAAGGCTCCAGGGATTGAGAAGGCCTGGCTGGGTGCATGGGGGCATCCTCTTGAAGACAGGCCAGAAAAGAAATGGGTTGAGGAATTGCAATGGGGAGGGGAGACTTGAATGTTAGCAATGACTGGGTGATAAAATAATAATAAGTAAAAGTAATATAAATATTTCAAAATGTGATTCCATTTGGAAGAAAACTCAACAATCAACACAAACAAAAAAGACAACAAACATTCAAGAATAACTATGGTTTTTAAGTCTCTGAAATCCAGGAAACTGTAAAGGCCCAGATAATATATCCATTTGCTAATTTCCTTCATATTAAAGTCTATAAACACTTCAATGTCATCTATTATTTAATTTCCCCCCAATTGTCTAAAAGCTGCTTAGATTGCCCTAAAGGGTGTGATCCCTCAAAATAATGACAATGTACATTAAACACATCATTACAACAGATTTATTAGCTATGTATATTGCTATTTTTTATGTAGAGGAATTGATAGACATAAAAAGAGCGTATGTTTCCTTTCACAGGTTAAAATAATTATTCCTCTGGGAACATCTTGTTAATTTCATTTATAGAAATGTAAATTCTATCCAAGTAAGAAAGGCATAATACTTGAAAACTGATTTTAAAAATAAGCAGATAGATGTTTTTCCATTGTAGAAATAGAAACTGTATTGACTTTCCCATTCAGTTGACATGCAGGAACAAAGCTGGGACAACATCTGGAGGCAAACTATATGTGATACACAGAAGTAGCTGCCATGAATCTTCTCCTCAGTGTTGTGAATGAAACAAGAAAAGTATTCCTTGCTTCAGACCTGAATAATATATTGTGTAAGAATTGAGTCAGATTATGTTCCACAAAAGTGACCAGCAGTTCTATGACATAGAACACATAGAATAAAGACTTGGGCACTTACTAGATTTTTGCAAGAGGTTCACACAATTTCCAACAACCTAAACTTGAGAAATTTATTATTTCATTTTCAATTATTTTCACAGCATTTTATCATTGAAGAGTAAGATTAAAATTTATAGCTAGTTTAGTTATCCCTTATTGCTTATTATCCCTTCCAAAATATTATCGTAATTTTTCTAAGAAAGTTTATCAAGTGTAGCTAACTATTACTTTTCCTCTTGTTTGAGGTAACATGCCATTGTCTGGTTGGTTTTACTCTCTAACCAGTTCTGAAGCTCTGATCATGTCTATCATGACAATGGAAAATTCATCAGCTGGTATCTTTCATTCCTAGTGATAATGCAGAAGAGATAATTCAGGGTAAGCCAAAATAACATTTGTAGCAATTGTTTTGACATTATACCTTCCAAACAAGAAATGATAAACTTTATATCACTCTTGCATTTACAATATTAAATAGCATTAATAATCTTATTCTCAAAGTTCTATTATTATAAAAATAACAAAAATATGAACTAAAAAACTATAATACCTATAATAAAGACTACAGTGGTGAAAACAAACTACTTTACACTTAAGAACAAAGTAAAGTTGCTTCTTGTTGATTTATGTCCCCTTTACTAGTAATTTCACTGCCAGTTATACTAAATGCAGTAACATAAAAGTAGGAAAAATTTGTAAAAATGGAGAAAGAAGTAAAATATTTTTGAGTTAACATCATTGCTTATGTATGAAACCTGAAGAAGGATGCTAAGAGCAACTTAGGTGGTCCAAGGTTTAATATAGCAAAAATTAACTATTCTTTAAATCTTCTTTAAGATGTATATATTTAATTAACAACTAATAACCACTTCTCTCATTACATTTTCTTCTTCCAATTTCTTCTATGCCTCTTCCTTTCATCTCCTTCCTTGTCTCCCAACTACATCTCAAACTGATGGTTTCTTACTCTATGATTATTGATACAAACATATACAACCTTCTGAGTCCATTTGATACAGTTGCTTGTGTGTATATTTCAAGGCTGACCAATTTGTATTGATCTCTACATTATGAGCAAATGCAGTTTTTCATAATGGTCTCTGTTTGCTACAAAAAAACTTATTTGATGCAGAATGAGAACTACACTTACCTGTGGATATAACATAGGCTTTGTACGCTAATGAAAAATTTGCTAATCTAATAAAGTTACAGTAATAGGTGCTCATTTTTGATCCATACTTAACTAGCTTTGAATAGTTGACTAGGTTTCTCATAGGAGGTATGATTTCCTTCCTGTTGGACTGGCCTCTATTCAATTAGACAAATATTGGTTACCACCAGCATGTAACTGCAACTAGTGCCCCTTTAGATATACCTTGTCATTGTTAATCAGTGTCACAGATGTGTAGGACTAGATTGCTTCCTTCCCTGGGTGGATTACAATCACCTTCTGGCATTGTGAAAGCAAAACTTCAGGAAGGAAGATTTCAGGTTAAATCCACATCAAAACATTCAAATCCTCCATCTGAATTGTGTGGGTCTGATAAAGATAGGGATGCATCTTCAAACTCTTGAGAGACAACCAAGAGCAACAATAATGGTCTATAGTGTTTTGTGAGGCATGTAATCTACCTTACCTAAACTTGTACAGTAGTTTCTCATGTAAGGTATTGGAGTATTTTGTTAAGCAATTCATGACCTTTAGGGAGTATTGTCAACCGAAGTATCATAACTTCACTATATATCTTTTTATGTAGTAGCTTTGGATCTCTGAAATATGAAATTAAAAACAAAATATAATCTTCAACAACAAGTAATTAAATCTTCAAGTCTCAATCTATCACTTTATATATAAAAGTATGAAGAAAATAGACGAAAGGCAGATATATTCTCATTTATTACTAGGAAAATCACCATTGATAAAGCAACTATACTTCTTAATCATATTTGTATATTCAATGTGATTACAACTAAACTAAAAAAATTCTTTGTGGTGATTAACAAGCAAATTCTAGGTTGAGAGAGAACAAATTAGAATATCCAGGATAAAAAAAATACAATAACAAAGAATTAGACCAAAATCTACTATATGCATTAAACTACCAAAGTTCAGGGAATGGTAAAGGATAAATCCACAACTAGTTAAATAATTGACCCTGAAGTACTTTGGCCCCAGTTGATACATCTGCAGCACAACTTATGCAATCCAAGGGTTCAGGGAACATTCTGATGAGTGGAAGCCTTTAAGAACCAGAGTACCATGAATTCTGCTATGAGATTCTGTCTACTAGCTATGACACATAAACTACATCCATGAAATCTCAGTAACCTGGAAACCTAAATAAGACAAAAAACAAACAAACAAACAAAAAAAACCAATTCTTATTAAGGCATTTTTATTAGATATTTTCTTCATTTACATTTCAAATGCTATCCCCAAAGTCCCCTATACCCTCTCCCTGCCCTGCTTGAATTAGTCTTTCCTAGGATTAAGCACCTCACTTCTTATCTAATACTAAGTGATAAGTGTAAGTGCAGGCAAACCTGAACAAACTCAGAAGATTACATTCATAAGTTTATGTGTTTGTAATAGCAATCCTTAAAGAGAAGAAGGCCATGGATTTTGAAAGTTTGGGGTAGGCCTGAGACTGGTAAGAGTGAGGAGAGGAAGAGGAGAAATGATGTA
This sequence comes from Mus pahari, assembly GCF_900095145.1. Lineage (NCBI taxonomy): Eukaryota > Metazoa > Chordata > Mammalia > Rodentia > Muridae > Mus > Mus pahari. The sequence continues at coordinate 118,384,609 of NC_034594.1, read as the reverse complement.
ATACTTTAAATTAAATTTTTAAATTAAAAATAGATACTGATCTCACAACTCTTTCAAAAATTATCTCAAAATAAACACAGTACTAAATAGGAAATGGAAAATTATAAAACTGTGAGAAAATTACGAAGAAGAAAATATATCAATAAATAAATAGATTAATTTCAGGCTAATTTTATACATACCATAAACATTATTGAAATGGATAAAAATTACTTTGATACAAAAATGAGAATTTTGACATTTATAGAAAAAGTGTACAGGAAAACCTGGTTGACATTGGATTTTTGTGATGGTACTTTTGATGTGATGGTAGATGCCTGCTCCAAACACTAAGGCATGCTATATTATTAAAATGAACAATTCTTTATTTATGCAGGAGAGAGTGAAGAGAGGTGGCTAGTGCAAGAGCTTCTGCTCTTACCAATGCAGAGGGAATTTAAGGACTGTGTAGTCATCTGGCCTTGAAGCCTTTGAAGAAAATGAAAGATGTGAAGCATTTAGGTGCTATTTTAGCCACACTTGCAGAAACATTTCCTCTTGAGGAACTGATGATAAACTGGAATGATCATTTTCTATCTAGAAGTTCATGATCATGATAGTGGAGTTACAGAGACAAAGTGTTAGCAAACCAGCTTTGTATATGTCCAGGCCCTGACAGACCAAAGTAAGACAAAGAGTGCTGTGATGGGTTCATTTAGGTTAACATTTTTAAAACTTGAGTTGTGTTTCTTCTCTGCCTACCAAGCTGCCAGAAATCATTCCCTTCCCTGATCCTGTCAGAGAGAGTCACTAGAGATGAAGTAAAAGGTCTACCTGGGTCACAACCTGCATATTGATACTTGTCTCAACTATTTGACCTTTCTTCCATGCACTGACATCTGTCTTTAGGAGACAGCAACTTTTTTACCAAGAAAGTTACAGAACCTCATTATCCTTTGCCAGTAGGATCAAGGGAAGCTGAGAGTCTTGTGCTATTAGACAAGGAGGATCGTGGGTCAGGAAAAATGATTGAAATTGAATTCTTCTGGGTCTCTTGTGTCTCCGTGTTTAATTTCCTGGTTAAGACTTCTAGATTGCATTTTAACAATTTCAAAAGTGGCTCTAAGTCTGAAGAGAAGAGTGTTGGAAACAGTAAATTATTTGGGAATGCTGGACCAGACTTAATAGATAACTAAAATGGAGATCTAAAGATTTAAATATCAGGAGACTCAGAGAGATGCCTTTGTTTTAGTGTATTTATTACTTTATACAAGAACTCTAACCCACTGATTATACTTCTTGGACACTTCAATAAAATGGAGAAGGACATGCTTAAAGATAGACAGTACTATAATGGAGAAGGTTGGGAGAGCTCTCTACTGTGAAAGCCAATGCTACAAAATGCTATATTTCTTAGTATTTCTCTGGGTACTGACTGACTAGAATGGCAGAAGCTGAGCAGGCTAAAAAAAAAATGAAGTATATTTTACAATCATAGCAATAGCTAACTGGCAACCAGAATCACAGCTATTCATGATCTGTAACAACACAATAGATATCACAATGCTCTTTGAGGAGCAACATAATCAATAACAAATGAATGTGATGCTCAGTTCCTAACAATCATAGAATAAATTTGGACTTAGTTGTGAAAAGTTATAAATAAATATTAGGAAAGAGAAAAAGAAATGAAGGAAATAGAGAGAGGAAAGAAGAGCCAAAGAACGAGGAAAGAGAAAGAAAGGGAGAGAGTACTGAGAGAAGTACACCCTCCTCCAGAATTAAGTCAAAGTTCAGGTACAATACCCACACATCAGTGATAAATTGAATTTTACTGGGGGACATTCACCAAATTTAACCACAAGTATATATTATGAAATTATAAAACACAGAGAAGCAAAAGAAAACTTTAAAAAGACACACAGAAAACAATACTCATTATTTTATATCCTCAAGGTCATCTATAGCAACATGAATTTAACCTAATCCATTAACCTTAGATTAAGGAATTCGTTTTGAGATTGTATCCAATCACCCTCATAAATACCAATAGCTTGGTGTTTCCACTAGGAGGTATGGGTGAATTCAAGTGGCACAAGGTGGCAACATCAGCCTGTCTCATCTCCCTTGACAAACCTGGATTTAGCTAAGGTTATTATTTCTGTCAAAACAACAATCTTTCTTTGGTGCCAGAGGAAATTGTTTCTCAGAAAAGAAAAGGGTGGCAGATCAGCATGCCCACTCCTCCTCTGCACCCCACATCTTGCCTGTCTCCCAGTAGATCTATCTTAACAAGGGACACAGACTGCCTGTCTCCCAGGAGATCTGCCATAACCAGGGGAAACTAGGAAAGGGGATAGCATTTGAAATATAAATAAAAAAAAATATCTAATTAAAAAAAATATTTCCACCCAGGTGCACAACTATCATTGCCCTATTAACCTTTCCTTTTCACTACCTCTGGTGGATGGTAGGCTAGAAGGGAGGCTAGAAACATTTAAATAAAATTACTAAAGTAGGTTGTGAAAACTATAAACCTATACATTGCTTGATGTTTTATTTTGTTTAGTATTGTGGTTTTTTTCTCACAAATAAATTATATTAAACTTCTCAGGGAAAAAAAAGAAATAAAAAAATTAAATACTTTCTAGAATTCAATGAAAATGAAGACAAAGCATACACAAGTTTATGAGAAACAGTGAAAGCAGTGCTGAGAGGAAAATTCATAGCACTAAGTGCCGTCATAAAGAAATTGGAGAGATACTACACTAGCAACTTAACAGCACACCTAAAAGCCCTAGAACAAAAGGAAACAAACACACCAAAGAGGAGTAGATGACAGGCAGTAATCAAACTCAGGATAGAAATCCAAAAGAAGAAGAAGAAGAAGAAGAAGAAGAAGAAGAAGAAGAAGAAGAAGAAGAAGAAGAAGAGGAGGAGGAGGAGGAGGAGGAG
>NC_034594.1:118363433-118381610 GCF_900095145.1 Mus pahari | reverse complement strand
GAGGAGGAGGAGGAGGAGGAGGAGGAGGAGGAGGAAAAGAAACCAAAAGAAAGATACAAGGAATCAAGAAAACCAAGAGCTGGTTCTTTGTGAACATTAACAAAAGAGAAAACCCTTATCCAAGCTAACTAAAGGGAACACAGACAGTATCTAAATTAACAAAATCAGAAATGAAAAGGGAGACATAACAACAGAAACTGGGGAATTAAAAAAAATTATCAGATCCTACTACAAAAGCCTTTATTCAACAAAACTGGAAAATCTAGATGAAAATGGATAATTTTCTAGACAGACAATCACACTAAATGAAGATCAGGTATCTATCTGAACAGTCATACAACCCCTAAAGAAATAGAAATAGTCAACAAAAACCTCCCAAACATAAAGCACAGGGTCACATGGTTTTAGTGCAGAATTTTACAAGGCCTTCAAAGAGGAGCTAATACCAATACTCCTCAAACTATTTCACAAACAGAAACAGAAGGTACACTACCTAATTCATTCTATGAAGCCACAGTTACTCTGATACCTAAAACACACAAAGACCCAACAAAGAAAGAAAACTGCAAACCAATCTTGCTTATGAATATTGATGTAAAAATACTCAATAAAATTCTCCCAAATCGAATCAAAGAACATATCAAAAACATAGTTCACCATGATCAAATGAGCTTTATCCCAGGAATGTAGTATGGTTCTGTTAAAAGACTTGGAGAGATCAGGAATTCAAGGCCCATACCTAAACTTAAAAGCGATATACAGCAAAACCAACAGCCAATATCAAATTAAACTGAGATTTGCTTGAAGCAATCCCAAAAGCTCATAATAACCATGATACAACACAGATCATATGGAGCTCAGGAGTAAGGAGGACCAGGGTGTGGATGCTTCAGTCCTGCATAGAGGAAGGAAGAGGATGATCGAGGGAGGTGGAGGAAGGGGCAACCTGGGAGGAAGATAGGAGGGGAAGAAAAAATGGGGGGGCATGATCAGTATTAGAGGGGACAGGAAAGGTACAGAAGGTCAGAAAATTGAAGAAAAAGAAAGTAGCAGTGTGGGGTGAGGAACTGGGAGGGTTCCAGACACCAGAGAAGCAAGAGATTCCAGGATCCTACAGGGATGACTTTAGCCGAAATGCACAATGAAGGGGACATAGAACCTGTAGAGACAACCTCCAGTGTATAGGCAGGGCTCCCAGTCAAGAGATGGGGCCACCCACCCACCTCAAAGTTTTTAACCCAGAGATGTTCCTCTCAAAACGAAGACAGGAAAAAAAAAAAAAATGAAACAGAGACTGAAGGGAAGGGCATCTGGGGACTGCCTCACCTGGGGATCCATCCTGTCTGCAGACACAGAGCACCACACTGCTGCTGGTACCAAGAGGCACTTGCTGACAGGAAACTGGTGTGGCTGTCCCCTGAGAGGTTGAACCAGCACCTGACCAATGCAGATGTGGCTGCTCACAGCCAACCCTCAGATTGAGCTCTGGGACTTCTGGCCAAAGGGCTGGAAGAGGGAGCAGAGGGGGATTGCACCCCCAGAGGAAGAACAATGTAAATGGGCCAAACCACCCACTGTTCCCAGGGACTAGACCACCAACCAAGGAGTGTACAGGGAGGGACTGATGACTCCAGATACATATGTAGCAGATTAGGGCCCTTTCTGACATCAATGAGAGGGTAGGCCCATAGTCCTGTGTAGGTTTGATGACCCAGCATAGGGGAATGCTGGAGCAGTGGGGCAGGAGCAGATAGGTGAGTGGGGGAGCACCCTCATTGAGGCAAAGTGGAGGGAGGAGAGGGTAGATGGGATGGGGGAGGTTGTGGAAGGTTAACTGAGAAGGGAGATATCATTTAAAATTTAAACAAAGATAATGACAAATTAAAAAAGAAAAGAAAAGTTTAATCCAGGATTGTTCCCGTCCTAAAGAAATTCAGGTACAAAATGGAGCATAGACTGAAAGGTCATCCAGAGGCCAACCCACTTGAGATCTAGCCAGTGCCCACACACAAAACTCAGAAACTATTACTGATGCAGACAGGAGCCTGGCATGGCTGTCCTCAGACAGGGTCTATCACCACATGAATGAGACAGATGCAGATACTTAACCCATTGAATTGAGGTGGGGACCCATATGGAAGAGTTAGGGGAAGAACTGAAGGAGCTGAGGGAGGATTCAGACCCCTCAGATCTCCCAGAGACTAAGCCAAAAACCAAGGATCATACATGGGTTGCTCCAGTGCCTAGGGCAAATGTTTAGTAGAGGATTGGCTTCTAAGTTGTTGGGTTGTTTTTTTTTTTTCCCCCGTTTTCTAGTTTTATTCAGAAGGATGGCTTAGTCAACCACTTTGCACTTCCAGAATATCTTCTCTCTTCAGAGTATCTCTCAGACAAGGCATACAATATACATCTGCCTTGTCTGGCCTTAGTGGGAGAGGAATGAGCTTAATCCTGTGGGAAACCTGATGCTCTAAGGAAGAGTGAAGCAGGTGGGGGTGAGGAGGAGGTGGGTTTGTGGGAGAGAGAGCACCCTCCCTGAGGCGGGGGGGGGGAGAAAGGGGGTGGTGTGAAGAACTCGAGATGGGGGCACCAGGAAGGGGGACAACTTTTTTAATGTAAATAAATAAATAAATAAATAAATAAGCAAACAAACTAATATATTTCTTGCCAAATAAATAAATAGATAGATAAATAAATAAATAGTTTAAAAAAGAAAATAAGTGGGTGTAGAGGAAGGAATCGATGGTCCTCACCAAACTTCGACCCAGACTAAAAGACTATGTATATTGTATGCCTTGTCTGAGATATACTCTGAAGAGAGAAGATATTCTGGAAGTGCAAAGTGATTGACTAAGCCATCCTTGTGAATAAAACTAGAAAACGGAAAAAAAAAAAAAAAAAAAACCTTAGAAGCCAGCTTCCCAGAAATGTCCCTGAAAGAATTCAGCAGCAGTTGGCCACAGTAACAACCTATAATTATAAATTATTTTTTCATTTAATTTGCCTTTCTCTTTTTTCTCTTTCTTATCCATGTCATCCTCCCCCCTCCCTTAATTTTGTTAGATAGGGAGGGGTTCCTCAGATTATTTTCTGAATAAATTACCTACATTTCAGTTTTATTTTAGGAAAACTCAATGTAAGCCATATAATATCCTAAAAAGTGCATTATAAATTCAAACTTACAAACTTATAAATAGGTAAACATAATAACCATTTCACCACTTTTTACAGACCTTGGGTATTGTGCTTGTTAAAGCCTGGGTCTTCAGCAGACAGATGGATTAAAGGAATATGAGCGTCTACTCTTGATCCTAGCAATAGGAAGCAAAGTAGAATCCCTCCAATCTACTACAAATGTAGACATAATATAATTAGATCATCACATCAAACGGAGAATTTAAATTCCAGATGGAAGAAAATGAAGATGGCAAACATTATTCATGCTGAGAAACTGATCCTGGGTAGCACTTGCATAAGAACTGTGATGAGAGAAGGAATGAAAGAGCCTGCACAGTGGTAAGGAAGTCACACTCCTCTACAAGCTCTAAACTGTGATGAGAGAAGGAATGAAAGAGCCTGCACAGTGGTACGGAAATCACACTCCTCTACAAGCTCTAATCCTGGTCAAGACTCAAAAGTTTATTTCTGCAGCTCCAGCTTATAGGCACTTCAGCAAACAAAGCTCTTCTTGAGAAAGTTCCTCTATAGACTAAACTTAGATAAGAGTTCCTCTAGGCTGCACACAATGCTCTCTGACCTTGGCTACACAGACTACTCTCTGGATGTAGCTATACACATTACTTTGAGGCCCTTGGCTATACACCCTGCTCTCATGGCAGTACTCTGGCTCTCCATAGTTCCTCTTTTTTTTTTTTTTTTTTTATTTAATGAAGGATTTTCCAGCTGAATATACCTGTCTTAGATTGTTGTCTATATTGCTCTTTCTTTCCTGTTATGGAGACATACATAGCATTGATGTATGTTCTGTCCTAGCTTGATAGGAGCTCAAAAACACTCTTACCCATCATTGGTCATATTCAGTGAAACTGGAGAGAATGTTTTTAGATGTAAAAATGTGACATGTACAAAAGGACACAATGAAACAGTAAACAAAGGAGCAATACTCTACCAAGTGTTATAACAGCAATGCTGTGTTATAGTAATGCAGGCCATGAGGGCAACCAACCCTGCAGCTGTCCTAGTAGATTGTAAGCTATTTGAGCTGCATCAAAATGTAGAGGCTCTGCTTTTTCAAAATTAATAACTTCTTGGTGTGATTTTAATAAGTTCAAAGATAAATTTGCATGATCCCAAACACCTTGCAAGTGGGATTGCACACTCTCCCAACTATATATAGCATCATTAAAAATTTTTGGAGTTATACAACATCCAAATCTAGTTTGCAGTTTTAACCCCCCATATTTCTTTCCCCAAGAAATAAACCACGCCAAGTAACTCATCTAATTTCTGTTGCATCTTATTGTCTATATCCTCTTGAGTATGCAATGCCATAGAAACACTTCTGTATAAATCACATACAAAATGAGCTGTTTGAACACTTTGGGATAGGGCAATAGCATTTGTAGTAGCAGTGACTATTAAAGTAATCAAAGCTACAATACCTGCTATTATTAAAACAATCATATGATTACTTCTGCCCAACACCCGTGTTAACTCTTCAATTACCTGTAAACCCTTGTCATCAAACCAATCTTCAGTAATATTTAGAGGATTTATCACAAAAGCAAGTTGTAAAATCATTACAAAATGCTTAGAATAGGCTGATAAAACACAATTAGTCAAATTATTAAAACACAATTAGCCAACACAAGACAAATCAAAAGTATTATTTTTAGAAGGTATAATAATGGAAATATTTCCTACTAATAGAACATAAGGCATGAGAACATCATGTAATAGACCCTTTCACCCAAGCTGTCTTGATCTTTCAGGCTGACCACTCACATCATCTAAGATAGTATGCTACTTCCATAGCATCCGTGCTGATAACCTGTGTGAGTCCACCAGTCTAGAGAGAAAGCTTAGGAGGGGAGGACAGAGACAGAGAACCAGAAGCAGAATTAGTCATACAATGCACTCCCCTATTTTCTGACCAATCCAAAATATTGAAGTCAGTCCTATGAGGCTGTAAGAGAAAGGCTTTTTCCTCACACCTATTTTCCAGGGAATTGTGATATTTTTGCATTTCCTCATCCCACAATGAAGAAAATACTGCAGTGCCTGGTATCCCTCAGCCTCTAGACCAGTGGGTAAAGTTACTCGAATGTCATTTAAACCATCTTTACATGAGTCAAGATTTTTTCCCTGCAATGTAGTAGGAGATATTCTCAAACATCCAGTACTGTTCTACTTTGAAAAGCATATGGAGACACCAGTTTCTGATCCTTGGTAATTAATTTCTCTACTGATAGTGAAGTTTCCTGTAGCAGTCATATCCGACTTAGTGTTGATAACCATTACCACAATTTCTAGGCCTTCACATACTGTTGGATGTAAAGGGGTAAATCACTGCTGTAGGCCCAATACAGCTTCCCTATCATCATTGTCAGGGAACTATGCAAGCTCACAATCAGCACCATTCTTTGCCCCAGCATCAGCATGTCTCTCCAATCACTCTGGCAGCTTGCAAACCCCTTCAGCATCCTGCAGAAAACACACAAAAATGCTCTCTTCCCCATATTAATACCTGAGTAGGATAATGCCATATGCCAGTAAGTAGGTCCTTCCATTTTACCTAGGCATAAGTATGTCTAGTTGTAGGTTGCCATGGACACTCAAAGAGTTTCTTGGCATCCAAATTTTAAATTTTTAAAATAAAAAACAAGATTTAAATAAATTTATGGTGTACAGGGATACAATGCTGCCTTTTTTAATTTGTGAAGATATTGTTTTAAAGTTCCATGGGCTTGTTCCACAATATCTTGTCCTTGAGGGTTATAAGGAATATCAGTAATATGGGTAATATTAAATTGTCAACAAAACATCTCCAGTTCCATTATCTGTCTTAATCTGATTTGGAATACACAGTAGAGAAAAACAACATAGGAAATGACTAATTTCAATTTTAGTTGTTTCTCCTGTTAAAGCAGTTGCCACTAGAAAGCCTGAGAAGGTATCGATAGTCACATGTACATTTTTTAACTTTTCAAATTCAGAAATATGAGTAACACCCACTTGCCAGAATTGATTAGGTATGAGTTCTTGAGGATTAGCACCATTATGTGGTACCAAAAGAAATTGAGAACACTGAGGACAAGTCTTTACAATTTGATATATACAGTCTCTAGAAATAACAAATTGTCTTAAGCTGTTACTATTTTGATGATGTAAAGAATGAGATTGTTTGTCTAATTGTTCATGAGTAAAGCCTATAATCTGCCTGGTATGCAAACCTGCTGTGGCGTTGTCCACACTAAGGGGTCTAGGCAATACAATATGAGCTATTAAATGTCCTATAAAGTAAGTACATTCTCTTAAATTGAGTTGTATTTGCATAAATAATTGCAGAATTTGAGAATTAACAGTATCTAAAAAAGAACAATTTCAACAATTATTAAGCATGAGCTACATATTGGCTATACATATACAAATTAAAAGATTGATTTTTCACCATCCCAAAAACAGTGGCTATAGCATGTAATTCAATTATTTGTGAAGCAGGGGGGAAAACTCAAGAGTATAAACATGTGATCCAACTACATATCCTGCCTTCCCATTAGATGAGCCATCTGTAAATACAGTAAGCACACTCTCTTGTCTGCATGCATAAATCTACAGGAAATACAAAAGCATGCATAGAGGCAAATTCTAACAACTTGTCTTTTGGATGATTATCAAATTTGCCTAAAATGTTTGCACATGAAATAGGTCAAATATCAGTATTCTGCAATAACCAATTTAATTGCTATTTGGAATAAGGAATAAATACTTCATCAGGTTCTTTCCCAAAATACTTTTGAGATTCTATCCTACAATTCTGTATTAATGTAGCAACAACTTCATAATAGGGTTTCAAACTCCAAGTCTGGCATTGTAGGCTTAAGATAGAATCTTCTAGACTTCAGTCTGAGTCACCCTACCCTTTCCCCTCTGCTTCCTTTCGTTCATGTTGCTTCTCTCTAAGACCAGTTTAACTCCATCTTGCAGCTTTTCTCAAAACATATCCTTGCTCTTAGTATATTAACCAATCTTGTATCGCCACTGGAATTTAAATGTTATCTTCTCAGCATTACAAACCAGCCGCTTAGAACCTCCTTGCATGAAGTATGGCCATTGCAGAAGACTTACAGTGCATGCCTGCATGTTATATCCATCATGTTTGTAAAAATCAGTACCATATGGATAACTCAGTCATGTTCTGCTACCAGCTTGGCATGTTCTCTTGCCTACTTACACTGTAGTTGCTTGGGGAACTGTGAGCTGATGTGGTGAACCACTTCCCTAGGCCATCATTTCCTAGCAAGAAATGTCTACAGTGGCAATCTCAGTTCAGATTATCTTCTATCAAATTAATTTAAATTTTCACAATCCATTACAGATACCCCACCATATCATCAGTGGTTGGATTCTTGCCCTAGAGAAGGAAGTTCCTGTTTCCGTGCACAGCAGGACTCTATCGATTCTAATAAAGTCTTTAAGACATGCAGATGCTTACTGTGCACATATTTCCTCTTGGGAAATTTAAATTTGATCACATTTTCATCCTTAACAAACTTCATATTTTAGCAAGCCCTCTTCCTCCTATCTCTATTTCCCACTCTTTCACTACCTCACCCTCATATGTAATTCTGAGTAAGAACCTTCTGTTTTTATTAGGATGTCTCCTTAACAAGTGTTCTGTGACCATGAGAAGCATACGTTTTTGATAAATACAAAGGACACCATTTAAGCCCAGTGAAGCAGTATGCTGACTAGGGTTACGAGGTGGGTCAGGAAGTGATTAAGAGCTTTTATTTTCTCTTCTAAAAGGTAGAGTTTCAGTTCCTAGTACCTAATTGGCAGCTCACATCATGCATAATTCCAGTTACAGGAGGATTCTGTCCTCTCATTTGGCCTCTATAGATATAAGTCACACACATAATCCACACGTAATGCATGCGCACAAAACACTCAGACACAAAACATAAGCTGAATTAATCTTTGTGAAAAAATTCAATAAATTGCGTATATAGCCCTTGATCATCTTTGAGAAAGTAACATTTGCATTCTAGTTTTGAATGTCCTAAAAGTTGAATCTCATCACAAAAGCAGCATGTAGTAACACTTCATTTCCTTGTTAATTTTTGTACAGGATGTGGTCCTCAGAATGTAGGAGGAAGATAGTTGAAAAACTGTCATTCATGAGCTCAGCAGTATGATATGCCTGGAGCTAAAACCTCCTCCATAGGCGTGATGGTAATAGATGAAAGAAGGGGAATAGCAGAGAGGTCCATTGACAGCCATTCAATTTACTGAAATTGGCCACTTATAATAGTTACTTAGACATTACAAACTTCACTCTCCACTGTGAAGCCAGAGTGCACTGAGCTGGCATAGGTGTGGGGGCTATCACTCTTTCTTTGCAATGCACTGTCAAGGAAAGGGAGAGCCTATAAAATTCGAGAAAACAGATGAACTGCACACAGGAAGGAGTTGGTGATACACTACAGCCAAATGCAGATTTGTACTTTGATCATTAGGGTTCAATAGAACTATTGGCAGAAGAAAAAATATTAAGGGCAGACTCTCTGAGGGCTTCATTTATGTGGGCATCTGGCCTTTCTCCCACATCAGGAGACTGACTAACAGAAATGCATTCTTCAGAACATTTTCAAAGCAGCCATATTTGGTTTTTCTTCTTTATGAAAGTAATTTTTAGTTTGTTATTTTACATAATCTGAAATTTTTAGATATCTCTTGATGTTTTAGGAAATAAAACCTCCTCTAAGCTTCATGAAATAATTTTTAAAAAATAGGATTAAGTCATGGCATGCACAAAAGAATTTAGCTGAAGAATATTCTTTTCAGAAAGAACACAATTTTCTGGTGGGGGTGAGGTGGAGGTTGGAGTTTAGGTGAGGAACACCCTCTCGGAGGCAGAGGGATGTGGGAGGGGTGAAGAACGTGGGGAAAGGTATCAGGAAAGGGAACAACTTTTTTAATGTAAATAAATAAAATAATTTTTTAAAAGAACATAATTTTCTTGACTGTTAATGGCTCTTTAATGATACAGAGTACTGTGAACTTTTAAATCTGTATTAAGAAATAAAAGATATTCAAAGCTAAAAAATCCAGGTTCCTATATTCTACAGTGCCCCTTCCTAATATATAATAAATATTGTTTTCTAGGTTATATAGCAAAATTAGCCTTGAAAATGTGAATGTTAAATAACCTTTAATTTTTCTCATATTATGATGCTTCTCTTGCTATGAAAATAGAAAATGTACAGATTTTCTCATGGTGATTAATAATTTTTATTAGCTCTCTTATTCTCATTTGTTCTGGAGTCAATTAAAAGGCATGTAGTTTAGGTACCATAAGCAAAGTATAATACATTAGAATGTTACAGAGGTTTCAGCTAATTATTCAGACCTTTATACCTTCTGTATCAGTATTTTTTCTGGACAGGAGAAACAAGGTCAATTATTTTCTCCCTGATATCATTAGTATTCACTGCGTAGCAGTCATTAGTGTGTCCCTCAAATATTCCTGGTTCTCCTTTCTACCAGGAACATGGTAGGCACATTCCTTCAAGCCCCTGTGTGGTGAGATGGAGTAGTACCAGCAGATTTGAGGAATGATTAGTAACCTATTAACAACTTCTCTGAGCATTTTCAGTGTGAGACCCTCTCTCTTCCCTGAAGTAGGCAGTCACTATGTAATGCTGGTGACCCTGCTGTGTCTGAATGATTTTGAGGAGAACACATCTCTTCCAGGTCCAGGGGTGAGTGAGTAAACAAAAAAATCCATTTCCATTTAAGTTGCTTAATATTTGGGAAAGTTTTCTTATCACAGAAAAGATAATTCATCCTGACTTTATTCGCTATTTATTCTGACATACAAAGAAACCTTTAGAGTCATGTATTTGATCTTCCACAAAATCCTCAGAGATCTGGGCAGCAGAAAAAAATGTGATAAGAATGACACCAAATTATTATATTTAGCCCCTCCCCCTTTTAACACTTTGGGAAAAATAGATCAGGGTCTTTCCTCAATATCACGATAATGAGGCACTGATGTCCATGAGGCCTCAGAAACCACTCTGATGCCAGAGATCTATCTAGTTCCTACTTAAATGTTGCTCTGCACAACTCTGCATTGCCCCCTCTTCTATCATGAGAAGCGAGGATCTCAGGGATCGCTAGTGATCCCCACCTGCCCTTTTCAAGCCTTTTATATGATGTTGCCAGTGTGATGTCACTTTGTCTTCCAGGCAGTCTCCCTGTAGCCCTCAATTTAAGAAGTGTGCTGCCTCAATAAGAGCAGTGCCGCCAGTTTCCAAAGTTTGAAGGTTAGCACTAATGATTTTAAAACATTTCAAACTTAAGACACGTGAAGTTCCCATTTATTCCTCAATCTGAACAATCCTCACAATTGTTAATGTTTCTTCCTAATGGCTTTCCTAAGATTCTGTAGGTTCATTTAGCAGTATTTTTCACTGACTCAAAAGCATAAGGAAAATAAATTCCCTTGATTGTGGCTTTTATCTCAGCAAAATGAAATATGCCTCACTTCTATGAAAATTGCAAGACAGAACTTAAGGCATGGGTATATCATGATCTTTCCCCAGTTTCGGGTACTTTTCTGCATAGACATTATGTTTGGAAAGATTGATCAATCTGTGGCGACATTCTTTGTTATAGCTGAGATTATAGAAACTTTATCTATGAGTCATGATAGGAAGATAGGAAATATACTATTAAATATACAGTATTATCACCATCATCTTAATCACACATGTGAAAGCAGATAAAACAGCCACCTGCTCTTTATGACTGGCACATGTGAGGCAGGAAGGAGAACAGACGCAACTCAATCTCCTCAGTGACTGGAACCAAGGCTTCAAACATTGCAAACTCATTTGTCTGTCTGGGTCTGCTCTGCACCTTGGCAATTTATTTCTACTGTTCTGAAAACTTCTTTCTGATTGCTGTCTTTTTTAAAAATTCTGCAAACCATATGTCTCCATTACATACACTAACTTACAAAGCTCCCCAACACAAATACCAATCATTGCACAGTAGCAAAATATATATATATATATTATAATAAAAATTCTTCCATGATAGAAGTATAAATGTGAAATATGATCTACTATCAGAAACAAATCTGGAGATTAGAAAGTCCCTTTCTTATTCTGCATCCAATACTCATTAGTTATCCTTAGGTATCCTCTCTCTAACCCTCACCTGTTCCATCTTTCCTTCGCTTTTAAAACATCATTTTAGTCCCCAGTTACTGTCATCGACATTAGCTTCTACATATGAATAAGAATATTTGAACTGGGCAGTGGTGGTGCACACCTTTAATCCCAGCACTTGGGAGGCAAAGGCAGGTGGATTTCTGAGTTCGAGGCCAACCTGGTCTACAGAGTGAGTTCCAGGATAGCCAGGGCTATACAGAGAAACCCTGTTTCGAAAAACCAAAACCAAAACAACAAAAAAAAAAACTTGATACTTTTCTTTCTCTACCTGATTTATTTCAGTTAATATAATATCCTCAGTTTTGTCTACATCACTAAAACTAATGTAAAGAAAAATGTATGTCTGGAGGATAGCCCACAATGTGTATGCACTAAATTTCCTTATATACTTGGTTGTGAGCCTGTCTTTTAATGGTTAATGGTTGAGCCTTCCCTCTAGCTACATTCAACTTTCTTAATCCATCCATCGACCCACCAGTGAACACAAAGTTGATTCTATGTCTTTCTATTAAATGTTAATCATGTTGAATTCTATGACACATAAAAATATGTACTATAATCCACAGATATTGTCAAAAAAAGAAAATCATGTTTGACAAAATAAAATAACATGAGACACTCGACAGAATGTTCAAGGCTCATAAATGAGACTACAGTGCCTGAAACACTTTTATTTTTCATGTTTAATATAATTTAGATATATATTTTATAGTTTTTCTCCATCTTTACATACAATCATAATTTTAACTATAGTAAGTGAAGGTGTTTAAAAGTTCTTAACATCATATTTATTTCTCATTCCTTCAAATTATCACTTGCTGTTGTTTAGTTTCTAAGGTTCTTTCATTTGTCTTCCATTGTTCTTCATATGCCTTTTAAGACCTAATCAAAACACCAAATATCATATGATGTATAAAATACTACTAAACTCATAAAATACTACTAAACTCTTTTAAATAGTAAAAAGCCTATTTTCTGTCACTGTAAATGTAGAAGAAAGCTAAATTTCTAAATGAATTTACAAGAGTGGTTCTATCCCCAATTTCCATTGGTTATCACATGTGCAGCTTTTTATTTAAGTTCAATAATCTTGTAAATAAAATAGTCAGAGAATTTTATGAATCCTGACAAAGAATGAAGACCAGGCCAGCATTCAAAATCTGCATTAGGAAGTTTATTACATAGGAAAGCAAGGCCCAATTGTATTTTATATACACTTTCTCTGTGAAAATCTACAACAAGACAACTTGAATTTTAGAAGGATGAATTTCAGAGAGTGGTGGGTTTTTAAATGACTGTGTAGGAAAAAAAATGACAACTGTCTTTGGGAGTTTGTTTTCTAAACTATGAGTGTGGCTGATGTCTACTACTCAGAGTCAAGAAATTCATTGACTGAAAAGTTTCCATAGGTATTTGGAAATGAGAACTACTTGATTAATGTAATGGATTGATGCTGATAGTGGTATGCACTTGTTACAATGCAAAGAATCATTTAGCTTTTCCACAGAAATTTAAACACTTAAAACATTTTCACTTCGTATTTGCAGATTTCAAGATCCAAAGGTGGAACCAAAATCCAAAATCTGTCCCATTAAAGCAAAGAATTATCTTTCCCAGAATACCCAAGAAAGCCAGCCTTTACAGCATATGGTTATTTTTGAAAGAGGGTCTGTTGCCTTATAAATACTGTAATTTAGTTAGCCCATTACTGCTCATTTTAAGACATATCAGAAAGAAGAACTAGCATCATTTGTTTGATATAAAATATTACTTACCCTGGTGCTGCAAAATAGGAAATGGATAGAGTGAGTTGTATGCTGAGAAACCTGCTCTGTATCTTTTTCTCAACTGCAGCACGTATGCATTGCCTTATCAGCACCTGTCACATGCTCTGGAAAATAGCTTCTTACCTTCATCCCCACTAGAGAAACTAATAAGATTCAAAAATGTGTCTTTAAATATTTATTCTGGTACAGTAAAGCCAAACACAATTCCTCAGAAGAATTCCTCAAAAAGATTGTCTGGAGTCACCTCTGAAACGTTAAGCCCCAAATTTTAATTCAAATTTTTCATATTTGTGATGTCTTGTGAGTTGAAGGGAAAATAAACAAGACTACACAGTGAAGATCTTTCACAAGATGACTCCTTAGAAATAATAAATGTTAGCCAGGTGGCAGGATGTTCTCTAGCACTTCCAAGTAACCCTGCAGTGGAAGTTAACAGTGCTGTGTGTGATGCTTCAGAGAGAAAAGTAAATGAGATTTCTTCAGATAAATGCACCAATGTCTTTGCTTCTGTCATTATTCATGATGTCCCTGATCATCATAAATGTTTTTATCACACTATATGAAAAGAGAAAAAACAAACAAGAAGCATATACCAAAATAGAGATTTGATACATACATATACATATATATTAATAAATATATTATTTCTTAAAGGGACTTGTGAGCAGTTACTCAAACAATATAATTAAGAAGGTAAGGTTACCTACACATTTAAAGGACTTACTGAGCTGTTTTAGTTGGTATGGCTTCACAAAGATCTTGACATTCATCACCAATTAATTGCCAGTGTGAATAGAAACATTTTACCAGATATGGAAATATACCCAGGATATGGAGTCCTGGTTCCATTTGGATATTCAAATGAAATAATTTGCCATATCACTAGATACTAGAAACATGCTCTTTGTATTGGTATGCCCCACAATTAATAGACAACTGCATCGTGCCTTGGATCTGAGAGTCATACCAACAGTGTGCAAAACAAATGGAAGCTAGGAAACTGCTTCATTTAAAATCACAAGTCAAATTTTAAAAAGAATGAGATAAAGAACAGTAAATTTTAAGCACTTAAAAGATACTATTTTGATGGGTTCCCATTATGCTATTCTTTAGTTTATTAGTTTAGTTTCTGAAAAAAAAATGGTAAAGGATGATAGATAACTATGTATTCAAATGCTTGATGATATTAATTTAAACCCATGTTCAGAAGTTTCATATACACCCAAGAATCTTTTGTATTTCTAAGTAGGCGTGTGGAAGTTAGAGTGCAACTTTGTAAAGTCAGTTCTTCCCTTTTGCTTTTATTTGGGTTCCAAGATTGAACTCACACCAAAAGTATTTCATAACAAATCCCTTTACCCACTGCGTCATCTCAGCATCCCAAGAAAGCCTATTAAAAGGTGAAAGAAGACTCCATTACTTTGAGACCAGAACAACAGATTATATTAAGATACATTGTATCAGCGACGTACCAAGGTATAAGTTAGAAAGGAAGAAACCACCAAAACTTCAGAAAAGTATTGCATCATCTATTCAACAAAAGCAAAACCTAAGTGTACAGCATCATTTCTGTCCTCCACAACTGCAACCACTGTGGTACTAGTACCTGTAGCTTAGATCATGTCTATTGCTTCATGGGAGGATCTGCCATCACCAACTGTGGGAAAGAAAATTGTGGAAGTGTAAAAAATAACACAGATGCTACAGCTTATATGCAAATGAAAAGAAAAACCATCTAAACAAACAAGTCTCTGGATCAACTCAAAGGGAGATTTGAAGGGGGTGTGGGGAACTAGGCAAAACTAGAAACACTTATAGGCTTTATTAAAAACTGAACCATCTACAGGATTAGTTGAAGGATTTAGTTGGCCAAGAGGTTGTGATTTGGGTTGTTATATGGGGATAAAACGTTCGTTCTAAAGTGGTTTTACATGAGTGGGCACAAAACATAAAGACTTCAATCTTGCACACTAATGGCCACAAGAAATCATATATCTTATAAATGACATAAAATAACTCAAGTGGACAAAAATGACTTGGCCAGTTCCTGGAAGTGGGATTGTATCAGTGGCAGACTGTTGCAGTTACAGAGTGTATGTGAATCTATCAATCAGGTACTTCTGCCTACTTGTTCTGCTGTTGCTGCAGGAAGGAGGGTTCCTCTAAATCCTAGACAGACTTCTCTCAGATTTTGTAAGAAACTAGATTGAAGTGGAGAATTTAAGATACACCAGAACTCTTTGACAATAAACTAATTATTGCCCTATTTTCAGTGAATACTAATGAAAACAACAACACCTAAAAAATTATTCCTCTTAGGCTGCTTAGCGATTGCAATGAAGATACCATGGGAGTCATTGAGCTTCCAACGATTGACCCATTAAAGAGTACAAAACAGTTGGAGGCTTTCTGTAATTATAAGTCCCAATTCATAGTACCACGAGAAGTCAAGTGACCAGGCTCTGAAGAAGCTGTCAACATGACAGTTTCACAGCTGGACATCTGCCCATTGCTGCATTCTCCATTCTATAATAACTGTTCCCATATGCACTTTAAAATAAATATACTGTATATTCCTCTCCATCTCCAAATTGCTCCCCAGGCTGTCCATTACATAATACAGCAAATAAAATATTTGTGCAAGCTGCATAGCCAACACATTTTTATTCTACTTACAGAAAACCTATCTAACAAAAAGAAATCAAAGAAATACACATTTATGTTTAGCATGATGGTTTTCCAAAGACAGTGCAACAATGGTTGTAGCAATTATTATCTGGGAAAACTCACTTTTTAGTTTACTACATTAAAGGGAGATTTATAAGATCTAGAGGGAAATCACAATAAGTTGATAACTTTAAACATAAAAGAACATGAAAGTAAGTATGGCATGGATTGATCTTTTCTACCCCCCCCCGTTTTTTTAGTCAAATCCTTTAACAATGTTTTACATATCTGTTTTCCAAATAAATTTCATTACAAAGTTATTTAAACACTTGTAACTAATGTACCAAAAGGATCATTTGCAGTAATGTTTTAAAAGTAAGAAAAAATATTAAAACACCATATTTTTAAAATAAAAGTTCAGTTTTTAAGCCATTTGATAGAAAGAGTACAAAAATTCATAGATCTACTTTTTTCCTCTTTGGAGCATTTTGAAATCTCCTTTGAAAATACTGTTCTGTATAAGATGCGATGACTTCTTGGTAGCAGCCATCAACTTAACTACATCTGGAATTAACTAAAACCCAAGCCGTTGGGTACACCTATGAGGAATGTTTACAAAAAACAAACAAACAAAAACCTGACTTTAAATGGGAAGATCCACCTTAACCCCATATTTTTGAAAGTGGAAAGATCCACCTGATATCTGGGCCATACCGTCTGGTGACAGCGTACAAAAAGGACATAAAAGAAGGAAGCATGAGCTGTTCTTATGTGCTTGTTCCTGTTCTCTCTGACAAATCCTTTCTTTTGCTGGCTTTGGAGCCTGTTTCTGCAGTAGTCTACCATATATTGGTACTGAAATAAATTCTCGGGCTTTTTGTTGCTATATGTATTCATTATTTTCTTGTAGAGAACCTTGACGAATAAAGAAGGTAATAGTAAAATATCAAGTAAGTAAATAGATAAACATAAATAAATATATGCATTGAATAGTGCTTCCTAACGCCATCTTGGGTGCATTCAACGTACAAAGTCCAAGACATAGAATCTTCCACAGGCAATGCTTGTACTTGTGAAGTTAATATTTACACTTGCCTCTCAAATGTATTCACTTGCCCAGCTCTATTTTCTTGTTTCATGGTGACTAACTATGCTGTATTGTAGTTACAACACATAAGAAAGAAGAATATCATTAATGTACTTATTGCCTTATTGTATTGTTTATGATATGACAACCTCCAAAAAGAAAAACAAGATGCACTCACAGTGAGCGTTATACAAAATTTTGCAAGAAATATATTTCTGGAATAAAGATAAATTTACTGGCTTAGCAGTTAAAGCAGCTGAGATAAGTCAGTAAAGTAATTCACATAATGAGTAGATGCTGTCTGAGAAGAACCAGGGTATTAGCATGAATGAGTCTTGATGGTCACATTACCCTTACTCGTCCAAAATGGCACCACATTCCCATGTATTTTATGAGCTTGTTGATAAAGACTTCTAAACATTAATTTGTGCTGTAGTAAAATTATATTATGTGAAGTGTTTTAAACACTGAGGTTCAGTATGATTAATAGATACTAAAACTATTGTGGTGGTATAGAAAGCTAGCTAACTTATCTTCAATAAAAAGGAACCAAGGGCTTTCATTATCTTCAGACAATCTATAATTTGAGTTTGTGCGTGGAGGCTTATACAGATAATTTTAAATGAAAATAAGTCCTATAAATTTATTTAGAAATTGTCAGGAGTTTGTACGGTCATTTACTCCTGTTTCCCAAGATGGATACATGATGTAAAATTCCAATTATCATTCCAATGAAAAACTTAGATCTGTCTTGCACATTTTTACAGGAACATTTCTACACAGATTTGTGAATTTTTACAGGAAAAGAATAAACTGACAATTCAAGTGTCAAAGCTTTTGACTCTTCATATCACTCAAGGTGAGCAGCCTACAATCCTTTTCTAATCTTATCTGAATTTAAACCATAGTTATATCCTGCTTTCACAAAGCCTTAATATATTTTATTTATCTTTTCAATGCATCTTTTTTGAAGATTTTCTATATTCCTTTCTGCTTCTTTCACATTGTCATTAACTATTTGTATATTTTCATTATCTGATTCTGTATTTATCTGTATTCAGCACCTCTCCATGAAAGTAATGAAAATACATCAAGTAATAGATTAAAACAGTTAGAAGAAGAGGAAGAAGAAGAAGAAGAAGAAGAAGAAGAAGAAGAAGAAGAAGAAGAAGAAGAAGAAGAAGAAGAAGAAGAAGAAGAAGAAGAAGAAGAA
>NC_034594.1:118330274-118363043 GCF_900095145.1 Mus pahari | reverse complement strand
GAGGAGGGAGGGAGGGAGGGAGGGAGGGAGGGAGGTAGGGAGGGAGACAGACAAGTATTTTTGCTTTCTGTCATTGATTTGGATATGATATGATAAGCTCCATCAGGCCCCTGCTATTGTGACTTCTCTGCTATAATATAATGTAACCTGAAACTGTGAGACTAAATAGACCCAATTTTCCATTAATTTACTTTTGTTCAATTATTTTATCCCAGCAAGAGACAAACCAGCTATGACACTACAGTATCTAGTTTAACATAAGTATAAAACAAAATAGCTTAGCAAAAACATCATCATCACCTTTCCCCAAGCCCTAAAGAACATATCATGGAGCTAAACATTGCTTTGTGGGGGAAGATGGAACTAATGAGTGAAGTTGGTCATAGGTGATGCAGTACAGAGAAAAGCTAGCCAAGATCCTATGCCCCAAAGGAGCAGAGTTCAACCTGCTAGGAAGAGACTGACACCCAGCTAGCTTACTCCAGTAATTTTATTCAAACATTATACAAGGTTAATTGGGGCTGGGAAAGAATCCAACTGCCAAAGTTATCTTGCCCTTGCTGCCCATGAGAGCACTCAAACTCACACAAATATCAGTCCCTTTCTGACCATGGCTAGCCATAATCAAAAGAAAGAACTCGGGTTTTCCATCAATGTCTTAGGACCAAGGTTAACCTAGCCTCAAGTTCTCACATAGCACCAAGTGCAGATTCTCTAGTCTCAAAACAATTTCACATCCTCAAATGATTGACCCAAACGTATCAAAGGCTTTGCTGAAACATTTCACTCAGAGCCAGACATAAAGACTTTACATATCACTACATGGAATTAAGTGACAACATTAGATTTGAAACCAAATGCAATCTACTGTGATGAAACTAGTGGATAAAGCTATACAGCCTCTGTGTTCAAATAACTGAATGAATATGAAACCTGTGACCTCATGCCTGACAGTACCAAGGTGACTAAGCATCTGAGGTTAGATGGGTCCCTGTCTTAAGGAAAATCCAAATACTGTTAATCTGGTAAAGGAACAAAACAATCGAATGACTCCTAATGACACATTGCATTAATGACTGGTCTGTATGTGGTTCAATTATCATCAGAGAACATTTGTCTTGCAGTATATGGGAACTAACACAGAGGATAATGAATAATGTGAAGAGTGAGGAACTTTGGAGCCATTGATACTAAATGAAATGTCTTCATAAAGTTCCTTCCCTCAAGTCTCAGAAATATATACAAGAGGAAACACAAAGACTGCAAGAGCATAAAGTGGAAGATGACTTGAAGACACAGCATCTTCTACCCCAAACTGAACTGACTTGCATATGAAAACATAGAGACTATAACAGCACTCACAAGAACTATACAGGTTCAGAGCTGATAAAATATCACCACTTAGAAGAGGCAATAGACACAAAGCCCCAAGCCCAACCAAAATGCTATTTGCAATTAATACCTGGTTAGAAAGGGAATATCTGTTTTCTTCAATAGGACATCACTAGGTATATAAACCACACTCCAGGCCAGATCCTTTGCCCAAGAGTAGTTTGTCAACAGAAAAAGTGACTCCTCCATATTTGCATTTTTTGTGTTGGAGGGCTTTTTGTTTCATTTTTTGTGTTTGTTTGCTTACTTTTTTTGGTTTGGCTTATTGGTTGCTTCCTTAGATTATTTTGTTTTGGCCTTAAGTTTTAAAGTTTTGGAGGAAGAGGAAACATGGAGTTGGTAGAATAGGGATGCTAGAAGGACCTGGTAGGAGTTAGTGGTTGAGAAATAATATAATCTAAATATATTATATGAAAAATTAATTTAAAAAATTAGAATTAGTTCAGAGTTTAGTTAAAAGCTGGAACTTCTCCATGCCATCATCACGTGCCAACTCCTTTCACTAGTTCATGGTGCTTGGACTATACTTGTTTCTGCAGCTAGGAGTTTCAGCCATAAGAGTTCAGCTTAGTAAAAGAATGACCTCTACTATTTATCTTTGAAGTTGGTGAAATTCAGTGCAGAGTAAGGCTTCACTGGCTGAAGATAATACAGAGACATTAAAGCAGGAATTTACCTGGGAAGTCAACATGGAAGTAAGCATGGCCAGACTCAATACTGGGTACATCTTTTTCACAATTGTTCCTAAGCCAGTGCCTGATCACAGACCTTTCACACATATAGATAGAAGGTCTTTTAGCTTCAAAGGTATGAACTTGTATGGTCTTCTAAACAAACATTAGCCAGATGGAATGATATTGGACCATAAACAGACTACATCATCAAGCAAGTGTAGAAAAAGAAATAGTCTTGGTTTGCCTCTCTTCTACACTTGCATCAGTGGGCTGTCAGCACCAAGTACAACAAAGAATTTCCAATACCATACCAACCATAGGACTTCTTCATCTTCCTAGGCAGCAGAACAGAGAAGGTCCTTGTCCACTTGAGAGAAGACAAGGAAAATAGATAGATTTTATTTGTATTTGAGTGTCACAACCAGCTAGGGAAGTCCAACACTTCACATAATCTCACAACACCTGACCACACATTGGTGACAGTGAAGAAGCCATCTGGTTCTACTCAGACTCCATATTGAAACATGCCAACAAAACAACAATAAGATATATGTCTCTGTACTCCCCAAACCAACTCTGATCAGCACACAAACTGTGTACTTAAAACAAAACTTGAGCCTTAGATACCCTCAACACATCAACCAGAGATTTGTACAAATTTGGATTTAAGGTACATATTTGGGTTTAGAGTGCTTTATAATAGCAATCACTGCAGTCTCAGAAGACAGGAGAAAGAGTCTGCTTGGAACTTCTAGAAGGACAAGCCCAAATCAATCCAAAATATAAATATGAGTGTAAGTTTCTAATGTTTCAATGCACAGATATCATTACACATTAAAGTGTCTCAAAGTAAAAATTTTCAGCACCACGCAAGCAGACAAAATAAAATTCAATACTGGAAATAAGTGGTAGCTACTATAATATCTTAGATAGAGAATTTTTTAAAGCTATTTTAAGGGAACTCAACAAATACCATGAAAGCAAATAAAATAATTCAGGGTTTACTATAAAAACCTAATAGATTTGAATATTTTTAGGACTTTAAAAATAAAGCCAATGTCATAGTAAGCTTAAGGCACACATATATTAGTGTTCATCAACAGCTCTTCAACAAACATAAGATCCATGAGCAAGAAGGAAACATGCCTGATACTGGAAACTTAGTCACCAGCCCAGGGTTAGTGAAGTCATGGATCTTAGAGGAGAATTTATAACAGCCACTTTAGTAACCAGTATAAGCCCTAACTACATTATAAATATTTGTTCTTATAATCACAGATAACCGTTAGAAAACTTCTCTTAACTACATAGAGAATACTACAAAAAAAAAAACAAAACTAATCAAAATGCAGAGTTTTGAAGCTCAGTCCCATTGGACACATCTGCAAACCAACTCTCTCACCCAAGGTACAAGAGAAGACAGTGGTAAGATTGTAAGAGACATAGAATCAAGGAATTTTCTGTGAGATTGTGTCTTCCAGAAATGTCAGAATCTACATGGAAAGAGCCTCATTAACATGTCTAAAAAAGCATGAACTAAAGAAAAACAACAATTAACATGCCAAACTAACTGGGGGAAAGCCCCAACATCTCAACAGTACAAGGGACTGGAGACAACTAAGGAATGCTGAAACTGGGAGAAATAGTCTTTCCCGGAGGAGAACACACCAAGGGACTATCCAATACTTAGTCATTAGTCTGTAAAACATACATGCAAATAAGATTATTCAGAACGAGCAGAGCAGGTTGAATTTTGGGATGTATACGTATACACATAAACAATATATGTATATACTTGTAACTACAATGATATAATGAAGTAGTAATGAATTTGAATGAGAGCAAGTAGACTTTGTGAGTGAGAAAGAAAATGGAGAAATGATGTGGCTGTATTATAATCTGAAAAACCAATTCAATTAAATGAAGTAAATATCATTTGCCAATATCTGATCATTAGGGAGTAGGCCTAGAGAGCATCTATGCCCCACCTGTGTCAGAATTTTGGCTAACTTTACCAAAAATAGGTTGGGGTGGATACAGAGAGGGTTAAAGAGAAAAAGTGTGCTACATGTGATCATTGTAGATAATTGTGTACATGTATAAGATTCTCAAAGCATAAAACTTGAATAAAATTTAAAAGAAATGAAAATTTAAAACTGCTAAAATCAATGAAGCAGACCATTCACGAAAGTTGAAGAATAGTTACTTCAAAATAAGAAATAGTGGATGAAAGCAAAGGATAAATCCAGTTAGTATGAATGGAAAAAAAAATGATCATTTTAGATTTTGGTGCAGTTTAGATTTCAACCCCAACCATCTGTAATTTTCATTGAAGGAAATGGATATGCATATGTCACAAAATTGCTCATTCTATGTTAAATATTCTTATACACTTCTCAAAAATGAATCACCAAGTCTAATTTTAATGTGGTAGATGATGGACTGTGAGATAAGTACATGATGATCTCAGAATAGTTTATACCATATGCTCTTGTACTTTTAACTTGTTAGTAAAATGTGTGATTAGTTATAAAAAGAGAAAGTAAGGTAAGTTATTTTAATGCAAATTGTGTGCCTCACAACTATATGTATTTCAATGAGTCCTTAGTACAAAATAAAGAACAAAAATACATGTTAATGATTCTTCTTTGTAAGAGAAACAAACACGTAAATATAATATTTTCAAAGTATAAATGTATAATATGTTGCAAAATAGTGTGTTGATTAAAAATCTCACTGTGGCTTATTAATAAACATATTTCACTTATATCAAATTTAAGATAAATAATTATCTTAAAATTCTTAGATGCACACAATAACTTGTGATCTTTAATGGCTTTTATCAATGTTCTTAGGAAGTTGTGGTTGACCTAATTTTAAATGTTAATTTTAATCATGTCTCCTATTTAGAAAGGATACATGTTCCACATATTTTTCCCAATGTAGTGTAGTTGAAAGAGTGAAGTATAATTTGTTGTTGTTGTTGTTGTTGTTGTTTTAGAATTCCATTGTATCTGGAGAAAATGCATGTCACGTTGAGAAAGATCTGTCCTCATTGTCATTTGTTCTGTACATAGTTATCACTTACACTGTTATCTCTGAATGAAAAGCAGAGAAGATTGCTTTAATCATGTTGATATATCACTTGTATCCCTAGGCTCTCTAGGACTTTTGGCATAAAGCAAGGTTGGATTTTGTCAAAGGCCCTTTCTTCATCTAATGAGATGATAATGTGAGTTTTATCTTTTAGTATGTTTATATGATGGATTATGTATGTTGAATCATCCTTGCATTTCTTGGATGAAGTCACCTTGATCATGATGGACAAACTCTTTGATATGTTCTTGAATTTAGTTTGTAAGAATTTTACTGAGAATTGAGATAATAGCTATGTTCCTAATGCACATTGGTCTAAGAATTCTTAAAATCTTGATATTACTTAAATTATTATTTACATCTTTATCCTAGCTTACCCTCCATCTTTTCCTCCTAGTTCTTCCCTTCCATCCTCTCCACCATCCGTCCTTCCTTCTCCCACAGAAAAAAGGAAGCCTCTCCTAGATATCAACTCCCCTTGTCAGATTAAGTTGCAGGAAATCTAGACTCATCTCCTATTGAAGATAGATAAGGAAGCTAAGTAGAGTGAAAGGTATTCAGAGGCAAGCAACAGACTCAAAGACAAGCCCTCCTCTTGCTCTATGGAGTCCCACAGGAAGACTCAGCTACACAACTGTAACATATGTGTAGAGGGCCTAGGTTAGTCCCATGCATGCTTCTTGGTTAGTGGCTTGGTCTCTGTGAGCCCCTAAAGACTGAAGTTAGTTGAATATGTTGTTTTTCTTGCAGTGTTCAATCCTTCTGTCTCCTGTAATCATTTCCCTCCAAGCTCCACCTGATTTTTGGCTATGGGTCTCTGTACCTGTTTCCGTCAGATACTGGGTGAAGCCTCTCAAAGGATTAAAACAGCAGACTACAGAAATGGAAAAGATCTTCACAACCAAAATATGTGACACAGGACTGATATCCAAAATGTATAAATAACTCAAGAAACTAGGCACCAACAAATGGAATAACCCAATTTAAAAATGAGATACAGATATGAACAGAGAATTGTCAACAAACGAATCTTTAATCACTTAGAAGCACTCAAAGAAAAATTCAATATCTTTAGCCTTCAGGGTAATGCAAAGCAATACATTTATAATCTATCCTACACCTATCAGAATGGCTAAGATCAAAACCACAAGTGACTGTTCATCCTATTGAGATTGTAGAACAAGGGGAACACTCCTCCATTGCTGGTGGGAGTGAAAACGTGTACAGCCACTTTGGAAATCAATTTGGCAGTTTCTGAGGTAATTGGGAATAAATCTACCACAAGATCGAGCCAAACTACTCACATACATATACCCAAAAGGAGCTCCTCCATATAACAAGGACACTTGCTCAACTATGTTCATGTTAGCTTTAGTTGTAATAGCCAGGAACTATAAACAACCTAAATGTCCCTCAACCAAAGAACGAATAAAGAAAATTTACACAATAGAGTATTATTCAACTTTTAAAAACAATGATATCATGAGATTTGCAGTCAAATGTATGGAACTAGAAACAGTCATACTGAGTGAGATAACTGAGACCCAGAAAGACAAACATGGTATGTATTTACTTTTAAGTTGTTATTAGCCATAAAGTAAAGTAAACGATGGTATGATCCACAAACTCAATAATGCTTAGTAACAAAAGGGCTCAAGGGTGATGTTATAACCTGTCTTTCTTAGTTACTTGTATGGTGTCCTGAGACACCTATACGCTCAAGGAATTACACAAATAGGATTATAAATTACTAATGGGAAACAAGGGATATCATAAGAAGTCTTACAAGTATTGAAATCTAGGCCCGCAAGATGAGAAGATAGCCAGGGGAAATGAGTTTTATCTGTGGTACACACAGGATAACTTATACTGCAGCTGAGGGATCTTAGAAAGTGATACAAACTGAGTTTTATACCCCAAGAATCATAGAATATCCTGTGCTAAAGCCCTGAAGAGCATCCTGCTCCCAAGAATTATTGAAATAATCTGCACTGGCCTGTTCTAATTCAAGATTGTTCCATTCCAAGTAAATTATATAGTTACTCTTGAGATCTGAAACAAAAAAAAATGAAGGTGAAATGTAACCAACTCAATACTCCTGAAGAATCTTCCTACAATGATGTGAAGCTCAAATGCTAACTCCAGAAACACCCATACTAGTTCTACAAAACTTTAAAATAGCTCTTTCTAATCTCTCTAGGCAATGAGTGCTTTAAACTTCCCTTTAAAACGTCTGTGTTTTTTCAACCAAATGCTCTTATCTCAAGCATGCAACAATAAAATGGCTCCCACACTGTAAATAGGGCAGCTTAAATTGGTTCTTACAGCCTCTTATTGAATAATACCAGTTTAGATAACATGGAAAATATATGTAAGTGGACAACATAGTATGCTCTTTAAAACTAAAGATTAATGAGGAAAACAATTTTAAGGCACTAAGTTTAGATGTTTTTATTAAATAGCAAGATATAAGAGATACAGATTATTATGTTATAACTATATTTCCAGGAATATTGCCAACTAAATTCTAACTTTGAAATATGATGTGTAAAATTCAGTGTAATAAAAATTACTAGGTTAAACAAATTAGATATTTTTCTAAGTTTTGGCCTTTTTACACAGCAACTGATTCTAAATTTAAAAAATCAAATTAGAGAAAGAAATAATTTTTAAAGACATTTTTGTAAAATCATTGGTTCAGTAATATACCCACAAAGAGTTTCTAAAATCTTAAAGGGAATTTCTTTTAGATCACCTCTATGAAACGATGGCATTTCAGGGGACTCCTTGAGATAAGAAGGAAGAGGAGGAGATGAGGAGGAGGAGGAGGAGAGGAGGAGGAAGAAGAAGAGGAGAAGAAGGAATAGAAGGAGGAGGAGGAAGAGGAGGAGGAGGAGGAGGTTTATATTAGAATATTCTGCTAAACATCTGTGGATGGTTCATCTAAAGGAATGAACCTAGTAAGATTCTGATGAAACTCTCAAACATGTGAAGAAAATTGTTATAATAGAAATATTATTAACCTGAGACTAAGTCTAATGATATCTTTATATATCTGAAGAATACTTGGTTATAAATTAGGGTATATTTGAAAGGAAAGATGACTAGGCACATAAATCAAGAGCATGGAATTTTGACTCAACTTACATGAAGAAATAATTCTACACTTGCAACATAGATCTAGCTAGCTTCAGAATTTCTGGGCTGTGTCCCTCCTATGTGACTCCTATTTTTTCTTTTTATATACAGGAACACCTACCTTGTTTATCAAATAACTATGTGCAAGATGTAGAGGAATTACTTAGGCTTTTTAGTTCATAGGCTTTCTAATGAAGATAAAAATTTAAAGAGCCATACTAAAAGAAATACAGACGATGAGGCTCATCTGAA
This sequence comes from Mus pahari, assembly GCF_900095145.1. Lineage (NCBI taxonomy): Eukaryota > Metazoa > Chordata > Mammalia > Rodentia > Muridae > Mus > Mus pahari. Next base: position 118,354,491 of record NC_034594.1, on the reverse strand, counting down.
TCTGGTCAAATTAGGTGATGAGGTAGTCATTCAACTGATGAAATACTGAGATACTTCTTGTGCATTGCAGGAAGAGAAATAAAGTTTACATTTAAGTGCAATATTTATAAATGTCAATATGTCTTTCATTTCATCAGAAGAAGGGATGAGATGAAAGTCTTACCCAAGCTGTAGCTTCTAACCTTACTACAACCTAATCTTCTGCAAGCATGGGCCCTGGAGGCTTTTGATTTCAGCCTCCATCTGCTAACCTGGCTCTGGAATGGTTTAGCCTTTGAGAGTTACTGTTGAATAATCTCATCCTTTCTAGTTCTTTCTGATCTCTGGATAGTTGGTCCAACTAATCTGTTCTGGTTCAACTTGTCTGCAATGTAATTGGTTCAATCTGGCTTTTATCTGCTTCTCCCTGAATTATTCTGTTTGGCTTCAAACTAACTCTGGAAGTTTCTTCCAATCTCCTGTCTCCTTATTCTCTGGCTTCAACTAACTCTGCTGATGTGTACTGCATAGCATGAACTCACAAACTCACACAGTTTCCTTGCACTGAGTCCCAACTGACTGACTTAACTCTCCCTGCCATGCTCTTAAATAGCTTCTCATTCCTGTGTTCTGAAAGTTTAGCATATCCAACTTATCTCATTCTGTTAAATCCTTCTCTGATTCATAACTTTGTCTGCTCCTCAATTAGAAGTCACTTTCAAACATATCTGCTTCCTTCTACAAACTAATTTTACCTTAAAGGTATATACTAAGGGAGTGTGTTTATATTCAGGCCAGAGGGATTAAAGCTACATGACATGTCTGCATTCCAGCGAGTTCACACAGACCTCGGTCTTTGGATACAATACCTTGCCAGAGCAGCCATCTTGCTGGATTAAATTCCTCTACATCATTAATTACTGTGATCCTAAGAACAACTGAAGACATTTACATAGCCTCTATAATATTTTCATGTCTCACACTCTGCTTATGACTGATGATAATAAAGGCCTCAAAGGTTGTGGTATCTACACAACTCTTTTCTCAATTAGAGCACCTAAACTTTTGACGTTATCATGATACAATCTTGAAAAAGCTTATGTTTTGTGGCTCTTGATGTAATGTCACTTAGATGATATGGACTTTATTTTACTTTATTTTTGTGGTATTCTTCTTAGTGTACAAATAGGAAGAAGTAAATAAGCAAAGACCACTCCTACACAATTACAGTTGGACTCTACCACAGAAGCCAGAACCAGCTGACAGACATGTAAGCAAAGGATCCTCAGAAATAATTTAGCCTCCAGTACACACATATGATGCGCCATGGATCATATACAGCAAGTCAGCACCGAATCTTCCCAAAAGTGCATACATGAGAATTTTTTAAGCCATGAACTATCCTATATAGCAGTAGATTGCTAATGCCATTCTTCATAAATCATAAGGGCTCTGCTCCTCCAATTTGACCCAAGAGGATACAACTTCTTTCAAAAATTAAAATGGCTGTATTGAGCTAGCAAGATAATTCAGCATGGTAATACACTTGCAATACAAACTTGACAACCTAATTAATCCAATGGATGTAGAAACAATGGATGTAGAAGATAGCCTGGACAATGCTGTCCTTTGATTTCAGTGTACATACAATTACACATGCATATTACACATGATAAAAATGAAATTTAAATAAATTGCACTTCTTTTCAAAGTAGTGATTCAAGTTAAACCATGTTAAAAAAAAGCAAAAATATGTGCATGCAACATTTAGTAAAATCGATATATACTAGTGTTTCTTTTAACTGTTCTTCTATAATGATGCATGCTAGAAATTGGAAAGGATATATATGTGTTTGAAACACATGTTTATATATACAAAGATAATGCCAAAATACACAGTTATTATAAATTCAGTTGGTTGAGTAAGGTGAAAAAATATGTTAAAATTAACAAACCCTTCCACTGTAATATATAGATATAGATATAGATATATTACATATATATTATACACACATATATAATGTATGTATATGTATATTATGATAAATCAGTGAAAGGTTTTGAATATCCTACTCAAAATGTCATCAATTTTCAAATCTCAGTCTTTTTTTCTTTTTATGAATCAGTTTTACTTTAGCTTCAGCTGGCCTCAAACTCACTGTAATCCTCCTGCAACATCACCCTTCTTAAAAAATCATATGGGCAAATGGATGTATCTGGATATCATCCTTAGTGAGTTAACCCAATCACAAAAGAAGTCACTAGATATGCACTCACTGATAAGTGGATATTAGCCCAGAAACTTAGAATACCCAAGATACATTTTGCAAAACACAAGAAAACCAAGAAGGATGACCATCATGTGGATACTTCATTCCTCCTTAGAATAAGGAACAAAATACTCATGAAAGGATGCAGGTACAGAAACAAAATTTAGAGCTAAGATGAAAGGATGGACTATCCAGAGACTACCTCATCCGGGAATCCATCCCATCATCAGCCACCAAACCCAGATACTAATGCACATGCCAGCAAGATTCTGCTGAAGGGACCCTGATATTGCGGCCTCTTGTGAGGCTATGCCAGGACCTGGCAAACACAGAAGTGGATGCTCACAGTCAGCTATTGGCTGGAACACAGGGCCCCCAATGGAGGAGCTAGAGAAAGTACCCAAGGAGTTGTAGGGGGCTGCAACCCTGTAGGTGCAACAACAATATGAACTAACCAGTACCCCCTGAGCTCGAGTCTTTAGCTGCATATGTAGCAGAAGATGGCCTAATCAGCCATCATTGGGAAGAGAGGCCCCTTGGTCTTGTAAACTTTATATGACCCAGCACAGGGGAAGGCCAGGGCCGAGTAGTGGGAGTGGGTGGGTAGGGGAGCAGGGACAGGGGTGGGGTATAGGGAACTTTCGGGATAGCATTTGAAATGTAAATAAAGAAAATAATAAATAAATAAATAAATAAATAAATGAAAATGGTTGAGAAACACGCATCTTCGTTACTCTTGTCAGCTGATCACAGACTCAGTCCCCAAAATACAACTTTCCAATGCATGCTTTCTATTTCTCTAGTTTAACAACTTGTTCCAAATTTCCATGATGAATAAGAGAGATTGATAATGTGGACTTAAAATGCTTACAATCTCTGGAGAAGTAAAAGAAATTTTGAGAGATCCCTGCTTTAAATTTCTCTACAAATGTTTCAAATACTGTGACCAAAAATGTATTTCTTGTCAGAAATAAAAACTTTACTTCCAAAAAAATATCATATTACTTAAAATATATTTCAATTGTTTGTTCATCTGTTTGTAAATATACAATAATGCTGTATAATAGCAATTAATTGATCAATTACATTTAAATTTAGGTTACGTTTTATTTTTCAACTTTCAGCACAATTACCTAAAAGACTAAAGCAAAGAATATGTTTTGGATGCTTCAAAAGGATTTTCACAGTTTAATATATGCATTAGCTTCAGTTCACAGATGATCAAAGTTACTGTGAAAAAGGTAGTAAATTCAAAGGTCTCAGGTTCATGTGATAAAAATTCTAGAAATATAACATTCTCTAGTGATCCATAATAATTCATTGAGCTATTGAATAAGAAAATATTGTGAGCATGAAAATAAGTATATTAATTATTATTTTCACTTTAATATATGTAAGTTCATTATTTATTTTAATAAATTATCCTAATAAATATTTTCTAGGTAAAAATCATTAATATAGTATTGTATAATTTTATTCGTATGTTTTATATTTCAGGCTCTGAAGTAGTTTTTACATTTAATATTCATAAATTCATAAAACCATCTATAGTGTTTGTTTTGAATTTTTATTTCATTTCTTATTGCACTAATGAAATATTTACATCCATATGATATATTTGATATCCAATTAACTAATATCAGACTCCATAGAGAAAACAATACTTTGTAGCAACCTATTACAAACAGACTTCTCATCCTCTCATCTTCTCATACATATATATATATATATATATATATATATGCTAGGATTGTAATGTACAAAAGTATAGCAGTACATTTATACAAAATATATTTATAATATATACAGATATATTTAAAGTATGTACATATATTTAGATTATATACATATAAGTAATAACTTCATATCTCTATATTAAGTTTTAAACAAAGGAGATTTTAATGAACTGACTCACATGACTGTAGATTGACAAACCCAAATCTTTAGATACATTTATTTAACAAGCTAAAAATCCCAACAGTTGACATTACAGACTTTAGTCCAAACATAACACAGAGGCAGGTTCCTCTTTCCTTTATGAGCTCTTACTTATTCCTCTCAAGCCTTTGCTGAATATCTAAAGTCCACCTATAGTATAGAAATAATGTAGTCACTCACAGTCTACTGATTTAAATGTTTATCACATCTACAAAACAGTTTCACAGAAATGTCTAGACTGGTATTTGACCAAACAAAGCTGCAACCAGAATTACCAAGCTTACACATGAAATTTTCTAAGTAAAGCTGATTGTATAATTTGCAGTTTTATTTTAGAAGGAATTCAATGTAAAAATTGTAAAAGTATATTTAAATAGGAAAACAGAAAGTTTTTAATGCAGAAAGTTATTAGAAGATTTCATTAAAAATACTACATCTCTACATAGAAACGCTCATTATCAATGTGAAGTTTACAAATAACTAACTATATTTTAAAAATTTTCTATCTCTCTTTTTTTGCATTGTACTCTATATAGTAGAGGGAAATGAATATGCCACATTATATATGTGCAGATCAAAAGAAAACTTGGAGGCAGTTCTCTTCTTCTGCCATGTATGCTCCAGTTTTCTTTATGTGGCTGCAACAAAACATTCTGCATTGAAGCAAGTTAGGAAAAGAAAGGGTTTCTGTGTCTTACACTTCTAGATCATGATTCCCCATCTCACCCCACCCCCAAGAAAAGTGAGGGTAGAAGTTCAAGGAGGGGGTTGAAGCAGAAACAATAGAGAAACACTGCTTGCTACTAGGACCACAAGTATTCTGGAAATTGAATTCAGATCATCAGGCATAGTGATAAGGGACTTTTCCCCCATGGGAGGTAGAGGGTGAGAGGGACTTGGGAGGAAGAGAGGGAGGGGGGAAAAAGAGGGTGTAGGATCAGGTAAGGGAGGAGAGAGGGTCAAGGATTTAGACAAGTGACTTTTACACATGGAAAAATCTAGTCATCCCCTAAGTACTGTTTTATAATTTTAAACATATAATACTAAATGCTTTAACTGATTGATAGACATATAGACATTGGTAGGCACCAGAAGAATAAGTAGATAGAGGAATAGAATAATAGATGTTTTGAAGGGAGATAAATACTTTGTCTGAATATTTGTCAGATTCTACCTTTACCTTTGAGTGTCTGCTAGACACTAAACAAAAAGAAACAGGAAATCATGTTCCTCCAAATTCTGTTTCATGTTTTAAATAAATTATGTGACTGCATTTTCTTTATATTTTTACTGTTATATTTGTTTTCATTTTGTTGGCACAGTGATGAAGTAATATATACTTGGGATGAATCTTACCTTGATTATTAGCCATATTTGATTAAAATAGGTCTGTTATTTTGAAAAAGAGGGTCAATGCTAGAACAAAAAAAAAGACTCATTCGACTTTGTTTCTCCAGTGTATTTGAATTGGATTGTTCTTTCCAACACAGTAGTATTGGGAAGCAGGGAATAATGGGGCGGGGGAGGTTGTTTAGCCATTATACCTTTATAATCATTTATTAAAACAATGCATTTTTAATAGGAGTGAGTTCATCCATACCATCGTGAGTTAATTCTTGGCAGTTAATTATTGTAAATGCATTTGGACGTCTTTGTTTCTCTTGCACCTACCACCTTGCTCCTCTACTATGTCACAAAGCAACAAGAAAGGCCTCAGCAGAAGCATGATGCCAGTGCAATGTTCTACAACGTGTCAGCTTCCAGAACAGAAAACAGAATAAATTTCATTTCTTTTGTATCCTACCTTCAGAGGGCTCATCCTTGAGCATGTGTATAGTCACCCAACATGAAAACACTATTTAAAGGGCTTTCTTTGACTCGTTTTTTCCTACATGTCTCTGTTAAGTTGTCTGGCATTTATATAATTAGCTACTCTTACTTTTAACAATGTCCTATCTAGAAAATTTTCACTGATCTGCTCTATTGGATTTAGGGGAAAATTGGATACAGTTTTTTGACCAGTATGCAGTTCATTCTGACCCCGAGAGCTTTCTTTCCATGTCTCATTCTCTATTCTCTAATGAACCATGTGAATTGTGGCTTTACTTGTTACTATTAATAAAGAAAGGCTATTGTTTTTCATTTTTTTGTTTTTGTTTGGCTTTGTTTTGTTTTGATTTTGAGCCCACAGGATTCAGTTTTCTTTTCTTCCTTTTTTCTGGGTGGTTAATTTTTCTTTAATTTTGATTGATATTTATTTTGTTACACTCCATATTTTATCCTTCTCCCAGTCCACCCTCTAACTGTGCCCCATCCCAAACCTCTTCCCTAACCATCGGTCTCCATGATGATGTCCCCACCCCTCCATCCCAGACCCTACCAGACCTCTTAACTCCCTTGGCCTCCAGTCTCTTGAGTGTTATGTGCATCTTCTCTCACTAAACCCAGGCCGAGCAGTCCTCTGCTGTATGTGTGTTGGGGGCCTCCTATCAGCTGATGTATGCTGCCTGGTTGGTGGTCCAGTGTCTGAGAGATCTCTGGGATCCAGATGAATTGAGACTGCTGGTCCTCCTACGGGGTCCTGTCCTTGTTCTTAGTAGCTGAGTAGTACTCCATTGTGTAAATGAACCACATTTTCTGTATATATTCTTCTGTTGTGTGACATCTGGGTTGTTTACAGCTTCTGGCTATCACAAACAAGGTATCTATGAAAATAGTGGAACACACGCCCCTGTGGCCTAGTGGAACATCTTCAGGATATATTCCTAAGAGTGGTATTAGCTGGGTCTTCAGGTAGATCTAATTCCAATTTTCGGAGGTATCTCCAGACTGATTTCCAGAGTGGTTGTACCAGTTTTCAATTTCTATCACCTGAGGTTTGTTTTCTTTTGTTGTTGTTTTTATTTTCCAATTTTTTCCTATTATTATTATTATTATTATTATTATTATTATTATTATTATTTTCTTTATTCACATTTCAAATGCTATCCAGAAAGTTCCCTATACCCTCCCCTGCCCCTGCTCCCCTACCCACCCACTCCCACATCTTGGCCCTGGCCTTCCCCTGTGCTGGGTCAAAGACTACCCCATCTGGCGATCCATCCCATCATCAGCCACCAAACCCAGATACTAATGCACATGCCAGCAACATTCTGCTGAAGGGACCCTGATATAGCGGCCTCTTGTGAGGCTATGCCAGTGCCTGGCAAATATANAAGTGAATGCCCACAGTCATCTATAGGATAGAACAAAGAGACCCCAATGGAGGAATCAGAGAAATTACCCAAGGAACTGAAGGTGTCTGCAACCCTATAGGTGGAACAGCAATATGAACAAATCAGTACCTCCAGAGCTCATGTCTCTAGCTGCATATATAGCAGAAGATGGCCTAGTCAGCCATCATTGGGAAGAGATTCCCCTTGGTCTCGCAAAGTTTATATGCCCCATACAGGGGAACGCCTGGGCCAAGGAGTGGGAGTGCGTGGGCAGGGGAACAGGATTGGTGGAAGGTATAGGGGACATTCGGGATAGCATTTGAAATGTAAATGAAGAAAATATCTACTAAAATAAGTTTTTAAAAAAAAGAATTGTTTTTGCTATTCTGGGTTTTTTATCTTTCCAGATGAATTTGAAAATTCCTCTTACCATGTCTTTGAAGAATTGTGTTGGAATTTTGACAGCAATTGCATTAAATCTGTAGATTGCCTTTGATAGAATGGACGTTTTTACTATGTTAATTTTGCCAATCCATGAGCATGGGAGATAGGATACATAAGCGACCCCAAAAATTCTACAAGAGAACTTCACCAGCTGAAAAACTACTTCAGCAATGTGGACAGATATAAAATTAACTCAAATCAATCAGTAGCCTTTCTTTATACAAATGATAAACAGGCTGAGAAAGAAATTATGGAAACAACTGCCTTTACTAGTGATACCTTTACTTCATCTTTGCCAATTTGTATCCCCCTGATCTCTTCTGGTTGTCTTATTGTTCTGGCTAGCACTTCCAGTACTATATTGAATAGATATGGGGAAAGTGTGCATCCTTGTCTTGTCCCTGATTTTAAGTGAGCTTGCTTCAAGTATCTCTCCATTTAATTTGATATTGGCTGTTGATTTGCAGTAAATTGCTTCTATTATGTTTAGGTGTGGGCCTTGAATTCCTGATCTTTCTAATACTTTGACATGAAGAGGTGTTGTATTTTGTCAAATGCTTTTTCTGCATCTAAGGAGATGACCATATGATTTTTTTCTTTGTGTTTATTTATATACTGGATTACATTAATGGATTTTTGTATATTGAACCAACCTTGCTTCCCTGGGATGAAATCTACTTGATCCTGATGAATGATGGTTTTGATGTGTTCTTGGATTTGGTTTACACGAATTTTATTGAGTATTTTTCCATCGATATTCATAAGTGTCTTTGGTCTGAAGTTATCTTTTTTGGTTGCATCCTTTTGTGGATTATGTATCACAGTAATTGTGACTTCATAGAATTAATTAGGAACTGTTCCTTCTGTTTCTATATCATGGAATAGTTTGAGGAATATGATATTAGGTCTTCTTTAAATGTTCGGTAGAATTCTGCACTAAATCCATCTGGCCCTCTTCTTTCTTTCTTTCTTTCTTTCTTTCTTTCTTTCTTTCTTTCTTTCTTTCTTTTCTTTTCTTTTTCTTTTCTTATTTTTTTTTGGGAGGTTTTGAATGGCATCTTCTATTTCCTTATGGGATATGGGCCTGTTCAGATAGTTTACCTGCTCTTGATTTAACTTTGGTATGTGATGTGGCATCTGTCTATAAAACCATCCATTTCATCTAGATTACCCAGTTTTGTTAAGTATAGGCTTTGGTAGTAGAATCTGAGGATTTTTTTGAATTTCCTCCTTCTCTGGTGTTATGTCTCCCTTTTCATTTCAGATTATGTTAATTTGGATACTGCTATCTGGGCCCTCTATTTAGTTCGGCTAGGGGTTTATCTATTTTGTTGATTCTCTTAAAGAAACAGCTTTTGGTTTTATTGATTCTTTGTATTATTCTCTTTATTTCTATTTGGTTCATTTCAGCACTGAATATGACTATTTCCTGCCTTGTACCCCTCTTGGGTGTGTTTGCTTCTTTTTGTTCTAGAGCTCTCAGGTGTGCTGTTAAGTTGCTAGTGTAAGATCTCTCCAATTTCTTTACCAGGGCACATTGCTATAAAATTTCCTCTTAGCACTGCTTTCATTGTGTCCCATAAGTTTGGATATGTTGTGTCAACATTTTCATTGAATTCCAGGAAGTCTTTTGTTTCTTTCTTTATTTCTTCCCTGACCAAGTTATCATTTAGTAGAGATTCATTCAGTTTCTACTTATATGTGGGCTTTCTGTTGTTTTTGTTGTTATTGAAGACCAGCGTTAGGCCATGGTGATCTGATAGGATGCATGGGATTATTTCAGTCTTCTTGTACTGGTTGTGGATTGTTTTGTGACCAATTATATGGGCAATTTTGGAGATAGTACCATGAGGTGCCAAGAAAAAGGTGTATTCTTTTGTTTTAGGGTGAAATATTCTGTAGATATCTATTAAATCCATTTGGTTTATAACCTCTATTAGTTCCATTGTGTCTCTGTTTAGTTTCTATTTCAATGACCTGTCCATTAGTGAGAGGTGGATGTTGAAGTCTCCTACTATTATTTTGTGGAGTGCAACATGTATTGTGTGCTTCAGTAATTTTTCTTTTATGAATGTGGGTGCTGTTGAATTTGGGTCATAGATGTTCAGAATGAAGACTTTCTTTTGGTGGATTTTCCCTTGATGTATATGAAGTGTTCTTCCTCATCGTGCTTGTTTTCCACACACACTATTTCAAATTAAAGCATCTCCTTTCAGGAGGTTCTCAGAGCTTTCTCTTATTAAAATTTTCACACTCTCCAATCAACACATTGATCCACTGTTCAGTACGCTTTGTACAGCAGTAGCCTATCATATTCCTTCTTTGAATTTCATTAATGGAATTTTTGCCCCATGAGCAAATAAAGATCCTTTGGTTGTTATCACCCCATGATAGAAAGGGCAGAACATCTAGTCTGTAAATGGAAGGTCATGGAAGAATGTAGCTCTTAGTATCTATATTTATATTTAAACTTATTCATAAAATTAAAAAGCATGGTAAATGGTTGTGTTATATTCTAGTGATAAATAATCTGATGACTGGAGAATATGACCCATCATTATATTTATTTCCTCTGAAAGTGGAATTCCCATCAAACTTAATTTAAATGATGAAATAAGAGAAATGGAATTTTATGTGAATGAATCCAATCCTTTTCTCCCTTATCAAATTTTATCACTTTTAAGTAAATGTTGTTGATGGTGGTTTTTTTGTTTTTGTTTTTGTTTTCTTTTTTTTTTTTTTTAATCTATGCACTTAGGACAATTTTCTTTGAAGAACTTTTTGGTTGTTTACTTGCTTTCTTCATTGATGGATTGATTGCCTGATTGATTGATTTAATATTGTTTCATAAGTATGATAGTTTTACTAGGGAGTAAATCCATGGGGATTTTTACATTGTCATCAAAGACTCAGCTGTTCTGGTTCAAACTCCTTTCCAAACTACCTGATTCAATCTGGCTTCTCTTAGCTTCTGATTGAATTATTCTCTTGGCCTCAGATTCTATCAATTTGTTCTCATCTGGCTCCTTCTTATTCTCTGCCTTTACTGCCTTTGATGTCCTGCTCTGAACTATATTAACTCACACATGAACTCAGTTCCACTCAACTCAACAGACTGATTCTTCGCCATTTTTTTAAATAGCTGCTCATTCCTTTGCTAGAAATATCCTATCTCTGACTCATTCTGTCAAAATTTTCTCTGATTCATTACTTAGTCTGCCCCTCAATTAGATGTCATTGTTTGGGATTAAAGGTGTGTACTAGGGTGAGTCTTTATTCCATCCACGTCATACTGTAATCCAGGCCATGTCTTCATTTCACCTAGATCACATGGACCTACAAGGTCTTCGGATATGATTTTTGTTTTTTTTACCAAAGCAGTAATGTTGCTGTATTAAAATTCCTCCACAAAGTCTTATGTCTCATACACTATTTATACCTTAAAATATGTAAACTACATGTGTCATACTTTCTGAGTTTACATAACAGTGAGCAGAAAAAATAAGAGATGATTATTGCTTCACTGTGGCATGAGGTCTGAAGGCAAAGGAAGAGCATATGTATGTACGTATATATGTATGTATGTATGTATGTATGTATGTATGTATGAGCATCTTTATAAATGCAAAGCTGTCCCAATTTCCTGGCTTCCATTTAATCTGAAGTTTTGTTCTAGTGACATTTATGTTTCAAGGATAGGTTCAAAAACCAAATTCTAAGATGAGAGAAATCTTCCTGAGTCTTACAATTTAGTAAAACTGATTGTTGAAATAACATATAGTCATCATCTGCTAAATAACATATTTCTGGGAAAATATCCAGTGACTGACTTATAAAGCCTGTAGTTGGATTTATGGCAGACACCTCAAATTTACTATGTCTAAAAAAATCATTGTCCAATATTGTTCTTTTACAAACTTGTTTCAAAAATTCCTTCATATCAGTAAATGCTACAAATTCACACTTACATTTTTAAGCCATGAAAGGGGTCATTCTGATTCACTTCCTCTCTCATTCCTCACATCTCAATTCTTAACATATGATGGGGTTTCAGAATGGTGGATCCAGCAGAAACATGTATTTCTCGATTTTCCCACCAACAAATTCTTAATAAAAAGCATCTAATTTAATTGCATAGTAGATTTAATTTAATCCCATAGTACATTAGTCTTTAAATTATTTTGACTTATACGCTGTCTACAACAGCATAATGAAATCTGTCTTGAAAAAAAAAAATCTTTTTTGTTCCATTTGCTTCTGGTCACATACTATTGTATTTATAGAAAATTCAACTTTCCTTTCTTAACTTAAATTGATCTTTATAATCTAATCTTTATCCTTTCAACTTACTTCTTTAAGTATTTCTACTTTCTTTGTGGTCAACTTTCTCTTGTTTTTCAAAGATGCAATATTGGTTAGAAAAGGAATGGAGCCCATAGACTTTTATATTTGAATGCATAATCAGCATTGACCAGCAAAATTTGAAAAGATTACATTGATTAAGAGGTGTTTTGAGGTTTCAAAGCCCATGTTAAGCCTAGAATTAGTCTCTCTCTTTCCCCCTCCTCTCTCTTCCCTCCCTCTCCTTCCCTTCCTCCCTGCCTCCCTCTCTTCCTTTCTCTGCTTGTGGATCAAGTTCTATAACTCTCAAGTACTTCTCCAACACAGTATATGCCTATGTACCAAGTTTCCCACCATGAAGTTAATGGACTAACCTAATAAACTATAAGCCAGCCCCCAATTAAGTGCTTTCTTTTATAGAATTTGCCCCAGTCACATTGTCTTCACATCAATAAAAAAAGTGGCTAAGACACATGACAAGTTTACAGCTTTCACAGAACTATTATCACATATTGGTTTTTATCTTTTAGAACACTCTTCACTTTCCATATCTGTTTAACTAACTTTTTATGCTTCTTTGAAATGAAATGAAGTGATATATGAAAACATAAATATCAAACACATTTACAGAGTTACATAAGATGTTCCAATTAATATTCACATTGTATCCTAATTTAAATCAGAGAGATATGTCCATCAGCAATAAATAATCATTTCTTTCTAAGATACTGAAAACTTCCTTCTTCTAGAAACCACTTACATCACATTGTACAAACTTTATTTTGTATCTCTGTTGTATTTTGATTATTTTTCATTTTAAAAATAAAATATCTTCAATAATCAAGTAAATTTCATGACTTTCAAATATTTTCTCCAAATATTATTTGGGAATCTTTTTGAGTTTTAAGTATAGCATGCCATTTCAACAATCAAGTCACGTATTGTTTTTTCTCATTTTAATAGGTTAAAAAAATAATGTTGGAGAGCCTAGTTTACTATTTTTTTTAAACACTGCCTCTACATAATAATCAGAAGTGTTCTATTTTTTCAGATGTAGGAAATATTACTCTCTACATCTTTTAGCTGTTTTGTACTTCCTTCATGTAAATCTCAGATGGGTCAAAGTTCTAACATGCTCATTTGTTTCTAGAAATAGAAGGTTTAATAATAGTCATAGGCATCTAGAAGTAAAGTTCAATAACATAACAACATACTAATTTAAATAACTGATAGTATCATCAATGGAATAATGAGATACCTATAACAGGAAAACTACACAGAGTAAGAGAAATACAAATGTTGCAGTGAAATATTACCAAAAAAAGATATTTTCTCCAAAAATAGAGGATGTATTTTACCATTCAGAAATTCATTTTCTGGGGAATTGAAGCATTATAATCTTTCAGAATATTGATAGAATCTTAACAGCATAATAATGTGTGTGGAATTAATTTTCCTCATCACATAGTAGTGGAATTTTACTCTAAAATATAATGAACCTAATAATTGTGTTATGTAGTCTGAATGTTGGTTTTGTCTTTGTTTATTTCTCTGTAGAGATGTGAATAATTGATGATGGTTTGCCATATATTAAACAAATAGTTGTCCTTCTGAAGAGTGACTGAGATGCTAAGACAGACATGCTAATCTTTTAAGTGTTAATCTATATGTAGTAGTGAAACTGGGTGTTCTTGAGTTATTAAAGCTAAGAACATTCACAAATTCTTTACTGAAGAGATCTTTGAATGCAATTGTAAATAAAATTTAAGTACTTTGCATAGTGATATTAGGCAGGGCATCCAGTTAAAGGCAAGAAAATAATCTCTTTATCAATTTTGGCTATAATTATTTAATTTCTAGAAGTATCATGTGACATATGCTGTATAATTTTGTTAAGATGGATTCTCAGCTATTTATGACAGGAACTATCTGATGGCTAGATTTAATTGTCAAATTTACAATACATAGAATAACCAGAGGAAAGAGTCTCAATGATAGCTACTCTTTATCAGGTTTGACTGTGGAAATACCTCTGTGTGATTTCTTAATGAAATTAGTTGCTGTGTCAGTGACACCATTCCTTAGGTCAGGCAGTATGAACTATAGAATAGTAAGAACAAGCAAGTAAACATTTATTTATTCATTTTTCACTGTTATTAACTATGAACATGATAGGACCAACTGTTCAAGCTTCTGCCACTGTAAGTTCCCCATAATAATTTACAATAACCTGGAAATTTGATCTAAACTAAGCTCTTTCACACTGAAGTCACTTTATGTAAGGATATTTATCACAGAGATAGAAATGAAACAAGAATACTATACAAAGTGACATACCTATTAACTGTCTGTGAACTTGTGCTTATCTTCATAGAAAAATAGACAGACAGACAACAGTCAGGCAGACAGATAAATAACGGATATCTTGATTTAAACAGCTCTTATGTAAGGTACAGATTGTAGCCCAAAAGCAGACTTTATGACTTTATCTTCTTTTCATTGGTTACAAATATTAAAGGATATGACTGTGGGTAGCATCAGTGATTAATTTTATAACTATTCTCGTCTTGCAAGCATAGTTAACTTATATCTGTACTAAATCCTTGGATTGTTGCAGAGATCAATTACATCATTATAAATTGATAGAAGCTATGTTAATTAAAAAACCCTTAATTTTGCTTAATATAAAAGCTAAATGGAACACTGAGAATGATTCTGCATTTTTAGAAAGTATAATAAAGTAGTGATGCCATTGTATGTTCTAAACTCATGTGGAGTGAAGCAATATGTCTTTGCAGTAACTGAACATCTGTGAGCTAGAAATCTTTCCTGTGTTTTAGCATAAATAATGAGAAGCAAGTTGCCTTGCTGTGACAGGAATAACAGTATGGTTTGGCTTCATACTTGAAGCAATTTTCTAGCTCAATATCATCATATAGTCTAAAGAGACCTTTATTATTCATCAGAATATCATCTGTTCTGTGTTATCAAGGTACAGTGAGCATCAAAAAGTATTTGTGAGATATAAATGATACTAAGGTTGAAAAATTAGTCTCCACAAGTAAAAGAAAATCCCCCCACCAAGGTTTGTTTAACTCTGACACATTAATTGTGGGTTTTGGAGGGTGAATAAAATACTACTTCTTTCAACACACTACAGAAAGTAGCAATTAATATTCCATACCATTTTTAATATGCAAGCATCATGTTTCACCGTACTGGGTAGTATTTCATCTATAATCTGAGTTGAGATCAAAACAGGATATAGAGGAGAAAAAAATATAGCAATGTTATACAAAATTAATATTTTACTGAATATAACTTACATAAACAATAATAGTGATGACTGAGAATTGTATTCCTTTTTATCATATGAAAGGTTAACAAAAAAAATAGCAACTTACAGTATTACATAAGCTTCTAGGACAACTCTTCAGTAACAATGACCATGGAAGGTGAAACAGGACTTTCTCATCTTCCTTCATTGCATTTTAACTTTTCATAGTGCTCTGCCTCTTAATTGATATAATTCTCTATGTCCAATGAGAATTAGACCAACTGCAGAATGCTCAGATTTATTTACTTCTGACACCAATTACAAGTACTGAGTTCCTAAAATATAACCTCAATGAAAAAAATTTGCCTTTAAGACTTACAGACATATTATAAACTATTATACTCCTATTTATAGATAAATATCATAGAATGATACAAGTAATACTAACAAATGAAGCAACTTGACAAGTAGAGTTTATTGGTCAGTACCCGTCTCAAATCCAAATGTGACATCATGAACAAAGTCATCAATCAGGGAAGATTACCTGAGCCTCGATGACTAGATTTTAAATGGACCTAGATTACATAGTATATTCATTGATTGTTTACCTGCTTGAATCCATTCTGCAGATCTACTGATACTTTATGAATCAGATTTCCTACTAGAAAGCACATAGTCAGTCTTTGTAAAATGGCCAGCCCTGAATCTGTGACTAACAAATGTCCCAGTAACCCTTTCCCAACTGAACTTTTCATCTCAAGTATGATATAACCTAGCTCTTAGAAGTTAAAGAGAAAAGAAGCTTATAGGAAAAGACAAAAACTAAATGTCTTTTTATCCCAACATAGTACTTTTTTGATTATTAGGAAAGTTAACATAAATTACACTGATCACATTTGCCAGTCTTCCCAGGTCCATCATTGTGATCCCATTCCCCCCAAAAAAGAAAACAAACCAACTATCAAAACCTACAAACCCAATTTCTGTTGCCCATATACTCACAGGAGCATGATCAAACTCCTAGTAGCCAGTCCCTTAAAGAAAATAGAGTCCTTCCCCATCAGCATACCCACCAGAAGCCATCTATTATGGAAAGCTAGCTACATTTAAACAATGGCAAACTCCTTTCTATTTGCCGTCACTACGAAATGAAATGTACATGGAATCCTAGACTGAAAATAACAGACATTCTGCTTTAAACTCTCTTTTCCCCAAGAGAGGTGGATTGAATAGTCACTATTATATGTGTAGTGCAGTAATTTGGCCTCAACAGTTTCACCAAACAGCACCACGGTTACATGTACAATGTTTTTTTGTAAGTAATCGTGATATGCATATGTAACCTGTAGTTATTTTTCAGAAGTGAACAATTTTATGTATATAATAAAAAGAAGACACAATTTGGTTATTGATTTTATCTTACTATCTACATCTCAGTTCTTTGGAACAAATTATGTGGCATATATTTAATTATTGTAGCAAATGGAAAACATAGCTTTTCAGTATTATGTCTAACTTCTATTTAAATCAAATTATTTTATACTTCACATATATTAATTTTGTTCAATTTTAGGTAATTTTTGTTCAGTTTTTAGTGGTCAGACCAGCATAATGAAAGTAACACAAAGTTGGCTCCTAAAATATTCCTAAATACATCAAAGCACCTTAAAATTATAATTCGTTCGTCCTAGATTTTACTCAATGTACCATAGTGTATTTGAGACACTAATAGGTAGAAAAGTCTCTACACCATTTAAAATATGCTCTTCATATAGCTATCTCTTGTTAATCTATGCCAGTGCCTGGCAAATACAGAAGTGGATGCTCACAGTCATCTATTGGATGGAACACGGGGCCCCCAATGAAGGAGCTAGAGCAAGTACCAAGGAGCTAAAGGGGCCTACAACCCTATAGGAGGAACAACAATATTAACTAACCAGTACCCCCCAGAGCTTGTGTTTCTAGCTGCTTATGTAGCAGAGATTGGCCTAGTTGGCCATCACTTGGAGGAGAGGGCCTTGATCTTACAAAGATTACATGCCCAGGGCCAGGAAGCAGGAGTGGGTGGATTGGTGAGCAGAGCAGGGAAAGGGTATAGGGGAATTTCAGAGAGGAAGCTAGGAAAGGGGATAGCATTTGAAATGTAAAAGAAGAAAATATTTAATAAAAAAAGGTTATAAAAATGCTCTTCAACAAAACTAAATATTTGTGGATTGTCTGAACTGTATTTTTAAGTTTTATTGAATATAATAGAGAAATTGTGTCTATATTTTACAACAGGACATCGACAAATTATAGTTATAATCTTTCGCATTCTCAGTTTCTAAATTTTATTAATGTTATGATTTTGTTGCTAAGCAGTGTGCAAATAAATGGCTCTTAAGGATCTTTTGTCCTTTGGAAGAAGCTATATTTAACAGTTTGTTTATACTACATTTTCCTAATGCAAAATACCAGCAATGCTGCTAGAACACCTGGCTTTGGGGTCACATAATTAAACTCATTTAAAATATGTCTGAGGAATCATGGTTTCTCCAGCTACTTTATGTGAAATATAATGTGTTTACATTTGTGATTATATATATATATATATATATATATATATATATATATATATATATAATCACATATATATATATATATATAAACTAACACAATTTTAGCATATCTATTTACAATTCTACTCATTTAATGAAACATGCAACACAACAATTTAACAAGTGAATAAATATCTCAAACTTCCCTAAAGTTTCAAAAAGCCTCAAGAATAAGAATAACTTTGATTTTGTCCTAGATATTTTAAGAATCCAAAGTGAGTCTTTTAAAAATTTATAAGTGAGAATTAATATTATATATTGTTTTTCTGAAGTCATAAATTCAGTGACTGATTTGTTGAATATTAACTGTATAGAACATGAGGTCTCTATAAAGACTATGTCATCTGACTTTTTGAATCATTTAACACAGGTTTGTATAGGTTTATAGACCAGAAAAAATGGGATCTCATTAATGGAATATGATTTTGATGGGAAAAAAAATCACTAAAAATAGGGCATATACGTAAAAGGAGCTGCTTGATATACAGACCAAGGCATAAAGATAAAATTTCATTTTGGATGGAGAAGAAATTGATAGCAAAAACATCAGCTGAAGAAAGGTTACTTGTACCATGTAGCAAATTTAGATCATTTACATAGGAGCAATATGCATGATAACTGGAGTTGGTGGCAGACATTAAAAGTGAACTGTACATATGTAAAACTATTTAAGTTAAAAAATAATTGGGAAACATTAAATGTTCATAACAGATTAAATAGATGTGTAGCTGTGTATTTGGAACACGGGTAAATGCAGAGGAGGTGTATAAAGTAGGAGCAGTTGAGAGAATTTGATAATCAATTGACTACCTGCTAGATAAAAATAAAAGAGTTGAGCAATAGTACTCAGTGTCCTTCCTTGCATGAATTCAACAAGGCCTTTTCTTCTCAGGCACTTGAAGATATTGATCAAGAATAGTATGTTATAAGGTAGTCATTAAAGATATTAATATGGATCTATGTAACAACCACATAAAATTTTATATGTCATATATTTTAATGAGTGACTCATATTGTATATAACATGCAAGAAAGTGGAAAAAGACAGACAGAAAAAAAAAAAAGAGGAAATCCACTGCAGTTTTCCAGAAAACATGGGCAAAGTTAAATGAGAAAGAAAGCATTTTACTACAAAAAGTGTTCTATGCCTGTGCTACAAATATATTCTCCAATGTACTATTACGTATCAACCTATGCCCAAGTATTAATATGTGAATACTATTTAAAAGGTCATTTGAGTAAAATTATAAAAATGGAATCTGGGGATGATTATAGAGCAAATATGATATTAAAGATCTCCATAAACTTCAAGTAAGAAGGTGAACTAATGAAATTGTATGGGAGGTGAGAAATGAAAGTTGAATGGACAGGGATACATTGCAGATATTTAATAATAATAACCAATCAGCTATATATGATAAGTGATAAGCTCATCCTGCTAGACTAAGCCTGGTGTAGTTGGAGAACTATTTGTATCATTGCATCATTAGCTAGAATAATGAATTCATGATAATAAAATGCTATTGAATTAATTTGTGGCCAGCTTCATGGAAAATAATTCAATTTCTTTTCTAGACCTTTTCACTGAAATATAAGCTTTTATAGTCCCGGTTAAATGGGCAATTCATTTCATAATCCCACAATCTAAGTGGAATTGATTGAGCAAAAGCTACAACCCTGACACAAAATTAGTTACTCATAATCTTTTTTTTCTAAATTTGTAAAAAGGATATAACTGCTTTGGGTTGATTAAATTGGACCTGAATCAATTTACCTCCTACACAAATTTCTATCAGGAATTGAGATACATGAATACAGCGCATGAAAAGACACACAAGAATGTTGAATTCCAATCTACCAGAAATATCCCAAGCAGTAACTAACCCACTGCGTATTTAATAGAAGAAAAGTCATAGCTGCACTATGAATTCTTTGTATACTGAACTGATACATAGTTAGGAAAATAAGGACATACACACAAATCAATATTAATCTATTTTAAAATACATTAGTAAATTAACTTAAATCGATTGGTAAGCTTTATAAATCCAATTCAAAGCTTCAGTTACTGAATGATTTACATTAAAGTGTGTATAATGCTTTAAAATTACTTAAAGATCTGGCACAACCACAAAAATGAGAAGGGAAAATTCAGATATTACTACTAAATTACAACTGTCATTATTGTTAGTCACTGAGTAATATCCGATGCAGAAGGCTTTTGCTTCCTGATCCATAGTTTTAAATGAGAAAAAAGCTAAATGTGTTGCTTTTGAAGGAACACATTTTTTATGTGTGTGTGTTTCTTTTTCCTTGACCTATAAATGGCAAAGTACAGTAGAACACTGTCCAAAAACCAGTGATTGTGAGTGATTAAATTTATTGAAACGCCTTGAAGAGTTGTAGTTGAAGCCATACACAGAATGCTTGAGAAGGAAATATTTGGTGTTATAAGCCACTGACAGTTTATTACTATGGCAATTATGTATGCACTATACAAAACAATATACAATGACATGTTGACTAGTTTCCAGTTTGGAAAGGATAAAGACATACAAAATAAGTAAAAAGAATCTAGCTTATAGAGAGAAAGATAGCAAAGCACGTTCTATAGGGCACACAAATAAATAAAAGAAAAGATAACATGGCATGACAAAGTGGTTCACTAAGTGCATAACTGTACAAGTAGCTAATTTTTCACTATGACACAAAAATTGGAAATATATGCATTAAAAAGGTAAATGTAGGAGCTGTTGACATGACTCAGCCAGTTAAAGCACTTGCTATGCAAACGTGAGTCCCCAAAATTTGTTTCCCAGAAACTATGTAAAAATTCTGATGTAAACGCACACATCTGTAGTCTCAGCACTCATACACTGAGATAGGAGGCAGAAATAGGAGATTTCCTGGAAGCACATAGGCCAGCTAGCAAGCAAAGAGAATATATCGAATGAAGGATAGGTGAGGCAGGGCAGAGTAGGAACAAAAAGACTTTTATCAAATGCTTACCACAAAATAGTCCTAAGTTATCCGGGATTATAAGAAATGCCCTTCTGTCTTAATAGTTAAGATTGGTTTTAATGATCTATATTACTCACTTAAAATGAGGAGATTCATGTCATGATACCAATAACTGTGCACAGTTGCTATGGGCAAAGCATATCAGAATTATGTTTACAAATTCCCAAATTCACAGCATCCAGTGCATACTTTCACAAGATATCTCAAGCTTAAGCATAAATAACCAGGAGATGTTTTCATACTTAATTCTCATACTCTGTTATGCTCACTCTCAGATTCTGCTTAATTTCTCCTTTTGTCACTATTCATAGTCTTCTTGCTCATCTACCCTAATGAAAGAGAGATTCCTATATTTGGTAGGGGTGTTAGATAGTACTTGGCAATGAAATAGTCTTAAAATTGCATGAGCTATGGCTTTGCCAGATCCCCGTTCTTTTACATTTTTTTTATGTTGAGATAATAATCACAACATGTTCCTCTATCTTTCCTCCTTCCTAACCCTCCCTTATATCTTTCTCATTTTCCTGTAAATATATGACCTCCTTTTTCATTAATTATTATTGCGTGTCATTTTATTGTTTGACTGATAAATGCACACCACCCTAGAGTGAAAGGGAAAGCATTCTAAGCCAATGACTAAAATCTTTGCAGACATGTGCTAATGTCTGAATTACTAATAATTCTATAGACACAGGAGAGGAAGAGTTGACTTAGATAAGCTATGAACATTGTCTCAGTGAATGAGATTTGAGTGTTTTTGTGCATCTTTACATAATGGTTCGTGAATATAAACCATTAATTCTGACATGCTGTACCAATTCAGTTCAAAAAAAAAAAAAAATTAGGTGAATATACATCAAAGAAGTAAAAAGGGTCTATGTAGAATTATCTCGTGTTTTACCTGATTATTCCCTATGTGATCAGAGACTTTAGAGAAAACTCCCAATTCTGTAATGGAAGGCTGACCTGTCCTAGCCCAAGAACTCTGCAATGTAAACAATGTAGCTCAGTTTCCTTTTGGATAAAGGTTCATGATCTGATAGCATTACTTCTCAATTCTCTGTAAGATCAGAGAATAGAAAGATAAAAACCAGGAGAAACAATCCTTTAACATATTAAAGAATGTGTTTTAAATAAATAAAAGCATAATATTCACCATAATGAATAAAACAACAAATAGAACTATTAGTGCTACAACACAAAAAGTTTAACAAGAAACAGAAGGGCACAAAATATTTCTAATTGTACTGGAAGGAAAATTTTGACTTGAGATATAAACTTCACAATCTTTCCCTGAATTGCTTATTGCAATATTCAATAACATCAGTAATCTGTATTCCTCTAGCTTATCTCACTTCTTTCCTATAAATAATATTATTCTGACAAAACATTACATTCATCCTTTCCTATAAGAACATTTTATTATTTATATCTTGTTCAGTATGAAATTTAAACATACAGTCTTTAATTTAGTGTCCAAATTCTGAAACACAAACTATATAATATAGCCCTCTTTGATATCAGATCTCATTTTATCTTCATTCCAATCAATACTTTCTCATTCTGTCTAAATAATAGCCCCTGGATATTTCCATGTTATCATCAACCATTTTTCTAAATTCATTTCTTCTGAAAAGAAATTGATCTGTAGCATCAATAATGATAAACAATGAAATAACTATTATTTCTTAGTAGATAAAATACAAAATTCTTGTTCGAAGTATTCCAAATGTACATTCCAAATGTATTCTGATGGCATCAGTTTTCCACATTCTTACAGGGAAGACTAATAATATAATCACTAAGATTACATAAATCCTGTACTGGTTTACATACATAATATATGTGTGTATAATATATGTGCATACATTTATGTCAGATAGAAGTCAGAAGGATTTGCAGTTTGCTGCTGTCTCTATGAGTAAAACATTTACATGCATTTTGAAAAGTTTTAACACAGCTTTCACATGCACATTAATTAAAGTTACTTGTTAATTATTATTATAACCAATGGCAGTCTTATGCCCTAAAAAGAAGTATGTATGTATATACATATACACATATATATATATATATATATATATATGCCCTAAAAAGAAACATATATGTATGTACATGTATATGTGTATATATATATATATATATATATATATAGTAGTTTCTAGAGTTTAGTTTCTAACAGGACCAAAAATTAATAATAAACATAACAAGCCCATTTCTTTGAAAACTCATACACAGTGAAAAACTATACTGCACAATGCATACATTGACAGTATGAGTAAAACATTAAGGAAAAAACAAGCTGTTCACACATGAGAAGGAAACTTTCCATCTTTAAGTCCTACAAGACACAAGAATCCTTCCTTAAATGAATGCCCTGTATTTCAAGTATCAAGGAAATAATGTGATACAGAAATGAGTTTTTCAATAATTTACTTTTTTATTCACTTTACATCACAATGGCAGCCCCCTTGCTGTTCTCCCAGTCCTTAAAAATCTCTCCCCCCATTACTCCCTTCCCTTCTCCTCATAGAAAGAGAAGTCACCCTTGGGGACCACCCCACCCTGGGATATCTAGTTTCAGCAAGACTAAGCACATTTTTCCTCTGAGGATCAATCAGGCAGTCCAGGTAGAGGAAGGGGATCCAATGGCAGGCAACAGAGTCTGAGACAGCCCCCCACTCCAACTGTTAGGGGACTGACATGAAGACTAACTTCACATCTGCCAAAAATGTGTAGGGGCCTAGGTCCAACCCCTGCATGCTCATTGGTTAGTGGTTCAGTCTCTGTGAGCTCCCCTGAGCCCAGGTTAGTTGACTTTGTAGGTCTTCTTGTGGTGTCCTAGACCATTCTGACTTGCTCAATTCTATCTCTCACTTCTCCTGTTGTTCCTCCTGATGTTTGGCTGTGTGTCTCTGCATCTGTTTCTATCAGCTGCTGGATGAAGCCTCTCAGGAAACAGTTACAGTAGATTTCTGTCTATAATCATAGCAGAGTCTCATTAACAGTGTCTGGGGTTGTTTGTTTCACATGGGATAGGTCTCAAGTTGGGGCATATGTAGCAGAAGATGGCCTAATCGGCCATCATTGGGAAGAGAGGCCCCTTGGTCTTGCAAACTTTATATGACCCAGCAC
>NC_034594.1:118302400-118327054 GCF_900095145.1 Mus pahari | reverse complement strand
AACTCAAGAAGAAGGAAAACCAAAGTGTGGATACTTTGTTCCTTCTTAGAATGGGGAACAAAATACCCATGGAAGGAGTTACAGAGACAAAGTTTGGAGCTGAGACGGAAGGAATGACCATCCAGAGACTGCCCCACCCGGGGATCCATGCCATAGGTTGGGATTTTTAAGAGTACACTTACATCAACATTTCTTTTACACAAAATCCATTATTTATATGAGTGTGGTCCCCAGATCCTTCATGATCAAAACTGAAAACTGGCTCCCACAAGGGACACACACATACACAGATACACACATACACAGATACACACGCATACACAGATACACACGCATACACAGATACACACACAAACACAGATACACACAAACACAGATACACATACATACACAGATACACATACACAGATATACACACATACACAGATACACACACAAACACAGATACACACACATACACAGATACACACACATACACAGATGCACACACATACACAGATACACACAAAAACACAGATACACGCACATACACAGATACACACACATTCACAGATACACACACATACACAGATACACACACATACACAGATGCACACACAAACACAGATGCACACACAAACACAGATACACACACAAACAGAGACACTTTTCTATATTAGACTTCTTAGTTCAGGGATATTTTTCAGAAATCACTAGACTACTTTTAAGCAAGTACCCTCTAAGTTTTTCTTTACATCTATAAAATGGGGTTAATAGAAGTTAATAATATCTCATTGTACTCATAAAAGGTCAGTAATAGTCCATCTTTTGAGACATCAGTAAATATAAACATTTTAACATAACCTAATCTGGTAAAAGAAATAAAAATGTAAATGTTGACTTATAATATTAGTAATGATAAAACTCGCAGGGTGCATTTATTTGAGATATGGTAGGGTGAATATAAATATTAAAATATACTTCTTAGGAAAGGTCAAATGATAAGAACCTTTTCAATTATGTGTGGAAGAATAATTTTTTAAATATAAATAAATAGTTTATAGGAGATAAGAATTGATAAACAGCACAGAGAGATAGGATGGGATGCTTAAAGAAAGGAATAAAAAGGCATTGGTGTGTTTATAAAAATGTATACAACACATTGGTCTTACAAATATTTTAAAATAAATATTACTACTTGATTAATGACTTCATTATCTTCAAATGGTAGTATTAAAACAAATGATAAATTGGTTGAAAATTAATATGCCTTGCTTTTCTTTACTCAGTTTCTATGTTTCTGGATTGCAATCCCAACATGAGGGTAAAATGAATAATCTTGACTCAATCAGATAATTATTGTACCAAGTCACACAGATTTTTGTTAAGTAAGAGTTCCTGCAAGCAGTTTTCTGGTGTAAATTCTTACTGAGCTTCAGCATACCTTAGAAGTGTGGTTGAAGTTTTCTTGGCAGAATAGGGTTTCATTGATGGTAATATTGTTTTTTGCATAGCTCAGAGTAACTGTGACCTGCTTCCTTACTGGATAAGATCTGTGTAGATGCTAAAGTACCTGCCACAGTTCAGACACAGAGAACAGTATGAGCAAAGCTTTTTAATTCAGTGAATGTTTTCAGTGTAATTCCTACTATCTAGATACCCAAAGGCCCTCTGGGGACATATGCAGTTATCTATAGCATTTGATTTGGAGGAGAGAGGAAGCTGTGCACCACCTTCCTCCCAGGTGCATTTCCTACTCTCCTGCTTTTAGAACAAAATCAACTCTGTAAACCAGGTGTAGGTCTAGGTTAGATTTTAGATGAGCATCATCATAGAACTTGCTGTTCTCTCACTACCTGGAAGAAGCCCAAATTTGACTCTCCTGTTATGTTTTGGTTTTCTCATGGTCTTCCATAATTGGCTGCATATTTGAAGGAGGGTTTGAAAGAAGTATACTCTTATCAGTATACACATGGGAACAATCCGAAAATGTCATATGATGGATGTGAAGTAGGTCCCCATCCTGCACTTGATGATGTTTGCTCGCGTTTTACTCCCTTATCCTATTCCTATGTCTCCTTGTCATTTACATCTAAGCAAAGATTTCTTTTTAGAGTCATTCTTGATATGCGTTCTGTTTGGGAATAGAAGTTCCCTTCTGTTCTCTACAATTTCCTCTATCATAGATGTCATTAATTATGTAAACACTTGTCTATACTATTTTTTTTGTTCGTCTGTGAACTTTGGAATATGAAAGGTATTTTATTTTTCTAAGTGCTACAAACACAGAAAAAGTGTCTAGCATAAGAACGTCTCAGAAGCTATTTCTTGAATGAATAAATGGATTTTCTATTTTCTACACATTAACTTTATAAGATACAACATACTAATTTTAATTGCTAATGTAATTGTAAATAAACTTGATCCTTTCACAAAATGTTTTAAAAATGAATAGCTGTCTTCTGAAAGGCTCTGCAAGTGCCTGACAAATACAGAAGTGGATGCTCACAGCGATCCATTGGACAGAGCACAGGGTCCAAAATAAAGAAGCTAGAAAAAGTACTCAAGGAGCTGAGGGGGTTTACAGCCCCATAGGATGAACATCAATATGAACTAACCAGTACTCCCAGAGCTCCCTGGGACTAAACCACCAACCAAAGAAAACACGTGGTGGGACTCATGGCTCTGACTGCATATGAAGCAGAGGATGGCCTAGTCGGCCATCATTGGGTGGAGAGTCCTTTGGTCCTGTGAAGGTTCCATGCCCCAGTAAAGGGGAATGCCAGGGCCTGGAAGCATGAGTGGCTGTGTTGGGGAGCAGGGGGAGGGGGGAACCGAGAAAGTGGATAGCATTTAAAGTGTAAATGAAGAAAATATATAATAAAAAAAGAAAAAAATGAATACTTCTTTTGAGAAGCACTACACTGAACTTTTTTGAGAGTAGGTCCTCTCTCTCATTGTACTTTTAAAAATACCTAGTTCATCCTAGGGGGCTGCAGACCCCTTCAGCTCCTTAAGTACTTTCTGTAGCTCCTTCATTGGGGACCCTGTGCTCAGTCCAATTGCAAGAATCCACCTCTGTCTTTGTCAGGCACTGGTGGAGCCTCTCCAGAGACAGCCATAACAGGCTTCTGTCAGTAAGCACGTGTTGGCATCCACAAAAGTGCTAGGGTTTGGTGATTGTGTATGGGATGGATCCCCAGGTGGGTCATTCTCTGGATGGTCATTCCTTCAGTCTCTGCTCCACACTTTGTCTCTGTAACTCCTTCCATGAGTATTTTGTTGCCCCTTCTAAGAAGGTTCGAAGTATCCACACTTTGGTTTTCCTTCTTTTTGAGTTTCATGTGGTTTGTGAATTGTATCTTGGGTATTCCGAGCTTCTGGGCTAATATACATTTATCAGTGAGGGCATACCATGTGTGTTCCTTTGTGACTGGGTTACCACAATCAGGATGATATTTTCTAGTTACATCCATTTGACTAAGAATTTTCTAAATTCATTGTTTCTAATGGCTGAGTAGTACTCCATTGTGTATATGTACCACATTTTCTGTATCCACTCTTCTCTTGATGGACGTCTGAGATCTTTCCAGCTCCTGGATATTATAAGTAAGGCTGTGGTGAACATAGTAGAGCATATGTCCTTATTACATGTTGGAGCATCTTCTGGGTATATGTTCAGGAGTGGTATTAGTGGGTCCTCATGTAGTATTATGTTCAATTTTCTGAGGAACTGCCAAACTGATTTCCAGAGTGGTTGTACTAGCTTGCAATCCCACCAGCAATGGAGGAGTGTTCCTCTTTCTCCACATCCTCACCAGCGTTTGCTGTCTCCTGAGTTTTTCTCCCAGGGACTAAATCACCAACCAAAGAGTACATATGGTGGGACTCATGGCTCCCACTGCACATGTAGCAGAGGATGACCTAATAGGCCATCAATGGGATGAGAGTCCCTTGGTGCTGTGAAGGCTGTATGCCACAGTGTAGGGGAATGCCAGGGCCAGGAAGTGGGTATGGGTGAGTTGGTGAGCAGGGAAAGGGGCGAGGGAATAGGGGTTTTCAGAGGGGAAACCAGGAAAGGGGACAACATTTCAAATGTAAATAGAATAAATATCTCATAAAAAATTTAAAATTTTCCAAAAACTATGAAGATTTAAAAATGCCATGGGGGCGGTGGGAGTACAGAAACCTAGAGTAAGTAAGACTGAAAAACAAAGGGGTGAAAAAAAAAAAACACACAGAACTTGAAAAAAATTTTAAATTCCAACTTTTCTAAAAAGCAAAAGGCCTTCAAATCTAATCTAACAAAAGCTCCGAAATCACCAAGTTAGCCAACAACAGTTGCTATTCACATAAAGAAGCAAAATGCGGCTTTAAGCAATTGACTGTCTGAGATAGATGGTACAAATTTTAATATAAATGTTTAAATTCTCTTAAGCCTTCCACACCGTGAAGGTTAAGTGACCATTAAAGTGGGAATGTTCCATATGTCACTTTAGTACACAGACAAAAAATGCATCAACTACAAAACATAATCCATTAGGTTAATGATCTATGCTGAGGTGGCAGAAATATATTGGAGTCAGGATTTATTTATTCCATAAACCTTTCCTATATCAACCTGCATTTTCCAAGGTACAATGTTCATTTTTCTTTGTATCATACTGTGGTAAATGATGACTTAATTTTCCTGTCAAAGCGGAACTCTCAAAGGCAAAGCTAGAGCATCACACCAAGTACGACCCCTGTGCACTCTATCCCAAGCCTAGCACATTCTAGCCTTTGTGGGTGCATATTTAACAATATTTCTCTATCTGGGATATAACCCAAACAATGAAAAGGGGGCAAATTACCCAGTTCCTGAACAGTTTCCATGGATTCTTGGTTAGGAAATAAAGTTTTTAAATCATCTTTTAAAAACCTTCTCCAAACAAGACATGTTTGATCTTGGAGATTAACAGTTTGCACAAGGAAATGTGATCTAAGCTGAAACAAAGCCTCGCTCCATCAGCCATGGCAAATTTCAGAGATGTATA
Source organism: Mus pahari (assembly GCF_900095145.1). Lineage (NCBI taxonomy): Eukaryota > Metazoa > Chordata > Mammalia > Rodentia > Muridae > Mus > Mus pahari. The sequence goes on along the minus strand of NC_034594.1, from coordinate 118,322,039 downwards.
CATACCGGTGTATCTCAAATAGGCTGGGGAGCAAGAGAGAATTACTTCATGAGCTGTTGTCTGTGTTTAAAATGGCCTACAACAATACAAATGTCTCTTTCAGGTTAGAATTCAGGTTATTTCCTGAACTTAGTTTAATCATTTTGGTGTTTAAGTCTGCTATGAAAATTAAATTATCATTAAAATTAAAATAACCTAAGCTACTTCAGCATACTATGAGAAATGAAAGAAGAGGAGGGGAATGACAACAATGTCGACGACCACTAAGATGAGGACAAGGACAAGGACGAGGAGAAGATGAATGCCTATGTCAATTATCCATCAACTGTAATCTATAGGCTCCTGTAAAAAAAGTGTCTGCTTTTAGTCATTTAAGCATTTTTAATATGGACACTTTTGTTTATAGATTAGAACAAAGGTTGATTGAATTCTCTATAGTAGGAATTTAGGATAATAAAGAGCAATAAAGTATGTCAACTAAGCTTTCTCATGCATGCATGAGTCTTGGATTTCTTTTGAATGCATGAGGAGAAACCAGGCTATTATCATCTAAAAATGACACTACATGTTCTGGACTTCTTAAGCAAATAACTTCCTTTTAGATTATGCCAATATAACTTTCTGGCAGCAAATAGGCATGAGTAACAGAAAATATTTTGGTTTCGTTTTTTCTGTGCATGCTGTGCCTCAAGCATTAAAACAGCGATGAAGAACAAATGCAGAGAATTTTAGCACAGCTGTAAATATACTAAGCAATATTAATTTCAGTGGGCACACAGCAGGCAATGTCAGCAACATAGGCCTGTGATATAGGTCCGAGAAGATCCAGTGCAAAGAAACAAACAGCATATGAGAAAGGCCAAACGAGCAAATGAATACAAATGGAGACAGCTTCACTAAAGATATCTAAATATCTAAAGCGGAATGATCATACCCTTCAGACCTATGACAATGTTATTAGACAGAAATATGGTTCCGTGTTGCATCTAGCACATACTGTAATGGACAGTCCATAGAAGAACTTTTATACCATGGATCAAAACTCTAAGAAACAATTATTTTGTAGATAACACAAGTACTTGCTGTATGGTATGGACAAGTAATTTTTCATTTAAAAGTAATAATGGTGATGAGTTCTTTATATATTTTGCAAATCTGCCCTTTGATGGATGTAGGGCTGATGAATATTTTTACCGTTCTATAGTCTATTCTGTCTTGTCCTGTTGATGGTGTTCTTTTCCTTGCAACAAGCTCTTCTATAAATTAGATCCACACATCTTTCCTCTGGATGACAAATATTTTTCACTGCTAAAATGCTCATCGCATCATCAACATGTTTGAAAATAAACAAGTAAAAAGTCAATCTTACCCATTTCCTAAAACCAATATATAGTTCTATCTTCCAGAAAATAATAGTAAATACAATAATTTAATTGTCCCAGGTTCAAAACCATCAGATTATCTTGGAATCACTTCTACCTCTCCTGAGCACTTCTGATTTAAGCCGTTCTGAAATTAATCTTCCTTCACAAGCACCTGTATACTCTTATCTACTTGCTGGTCAAAACATTTTATTACACCAATACAATATACTTTTATGTTAAGAATTGAACTGCACCTTCCCCAACTGCACTATTAACTGTTATGCTCTAATCCTTCTGAATCCTCTGCAATGGCTACTTTAAAACCTATAGAAAAAAGACCTTTTCATAAATACTCCTATGATCTTGTAGCTATCTTTTGATATCTAACAGTACTTTCTTTCTAATATCAAAAGTATATGTTTCCTATTATAATTACAATAAATATTTAAAAGGAAACAATTTAATGTCTTACAGTGGAGATAATACGTATACCATTTCACAAATTAAGATCCTGGAATATTTTGATTTGCATTTGACTGATGAATAAAGATGTTAAACATTTTTAAGTACTTCTTGGCCTCTAGAGATTCCTTTGTCCAGAACTCTCTGTTTAAATCTGAACCCTATTTTTAATTGGAATATTTGGTCTGTTGGTGTTTAATTTCTAGAGTTCTTTATAAATACATGGATATTACCCCGATATACAGTTGCTGAATATCTTTTTACATTCTGGTATCCTTTGCCGTACAGAAGCTTCTTGGTTTCATGAGGTCCCATATATTAATTGTTGATCTTAGTGCCTGAGCTGTTGTTGTTCTTTATATATTAGAATCAGGAAGTTTCCTCCTGTGTCAATGCATTCAAGATATTTCCCAATTTCTCTTATATTAGATTTAGTGTATCTTGTTTTACAATGAGTTTGGACTTGAGTTTTGTGCAGGACGATAGATATGGATCTATATGCATTCTTCTACATACAGACATCTAGTTATGCAAGCACTATTTGTTGAAGAAGCTTTCTTTTTTCCCCTCATGGTGTAGGTTTGGATTATTTGTTAAATATCAAGTGTCAGCATGTGCCTGTGTTTACTTTTCAGTCTGTGATTCAATTCCATTGATCATTCTGTCTGTTTTTATGCCAATACTACGTAGAATTTATTACTATTGCTCTGGAGTACAGTTCGAAAAACTACTTTCAGAAGTTTTTTTATTGTACAGATTGTTTTAGCAATCCTGGGATTTTTATTGACATTCTATTATACAACTGACAGAATGGCTAAGATGAAAAATTCATGCTGGTGAGGATGTAGATCAAGGGGAAAACTCCTCCATTGCTGGTAGGAGTACAAACTTGTACAACCATTTTGGAAATCAATTTGGTTGTTTCTCAGAAAATTGGAAGTAGTTCTACCTCAAGACCCAGCTACACAACTCCTGTACATATACTCACATGAAGTTCCACCATACCACAAGGACATGTGTTCCACTATGTTCATCATGGCAGCCTTATTTGTAGGAGCAAAAAACTGGAAACAACCCATGCCATGAGAGTGAGCCAACCACTGACACTAACAATGATATTCTGCTATACTTGCAAACAGGAGCCTAGCACTATTGTCATCTGAGAGGTTTTGCCAGGAGCTGATGGAAACAGATGCAGAGACCCACAGCCAAACATTTGGCAAAGTTTAGGGAATCTTATGGAAGAGTCTGCAGAAGAATTGAAGGAGTTGGAGAGATTACTCCACAAGAAAACCTATACAATCAAAAAACCTGGGAGCCAGGGGGCTCACAGAAACTGAACCATCACCTAAAGAATATGCATAGAATGGACATAGGCCCTCCACACATATGTAACAGTCCTGCAGCTTGCTCTTCATAAGTATTCCCTAACAGCAGAAACAGGGCTGTCTCTGACTCTGATGCCTGCCTTTGGATCCATTTATCCTAACTGGGATGCTGTGCAGCTTTGTATGCCAAGGTAGGTTGATAGTCATGGGAGATCTGTGCTTCTCTGAGGAGAATGGAGGGGAGGTTAATGGGAGGAGGGGAAGGCAGAGCGTAGGACTAGGAGGAGAGGAGGGAGAGGAAGCTGTGATCAGGATGAACAGGAAAGAAATAAATTAATTTAAAAAAGTAAATTAATGAAACATCTAAAACACAGATAAAGATCAGAATAAATAATTATACCATGATAACATTATTATAATCTAGTAGGAAGAGTTCCAGTCCTCTATGGAATTATTTCATTTCTTCCTCCAAACAGTAACCTTGGTATAATTTGCATAATCTTCAATTTATCCATGCAGAAACAGAAATGCTGAGAAGATGACATGCTACAATGATTGTGAATTAACAGAATTGTAAAGGGAACCAGGCATGTTCAACTTTAGAATTTATTAATTGATGAACAGCATTATATAAATTGCTATGGAACACAAATATTACAAACTAAGTCCCCTTCAAAATAAACTATAGGATAAAAATTGAAATGAGTGTAGGGAGTTTATAGTTTAAGCTTTGGGGAAATTTATTCTAGTCAACTAAAAGTATGTAGAATTTAAGAATTTAGAATCTTATAATCTTATACAGTGCTAATTGTACATAGGGCATAGTTCTAAGCATAAAAAATGGCAGTGAAGGGTATTAGAAAGATATTAGATATTATAAAGATAAGAGAATATATTTTTTCAAGAATTCAATGAGATATTGGAGTAATTTATAAATATAGCAGAGACTTTGTGTAATTCTTATAACTGCCTAGTGATTATGGCTAAAATGGGTGGCTAGCTCAACTATGCCATAAAGAGTCATGAGGATAAGGTAATAAAAAGAGACATCGTAAAGAGAATGATGCTCTATACACCTTCAGTGAGAGAGAAAGAAAAATGTAGAATGGCTCTAACATATATACATATTATTAGATATATCTTCTTTGCACATATATTATTAGTATGCATTTATATGGATGGATAGAAAAGAAAAATTCATTGTATACAATACCCATTAAAATATTTGAAGAATTTAATAAAAAAGAAAGACATGGCCATTATGAACCATCATCAAACGGTCTTCCATTTCTCAGGCTCTTTCAGTATATGTATTTATCTTTCTTCTTTCCCATATGTTCATCCTATCTAAATGGATAGTTCTCTCAATACATTTTAAACGTCTATGACATATGCGAGAAAGATAGATTAAACGACGACAGTTTTAACTTTAAGAATCACATTTTAAGGACTTTTAAAAGTGATTTTCAAAAGGACTGAATGTCTAAACATTATAAAAAGAATAAAACATATTTCTTTAAATGTCAGTGCTCACTGTGTCCTGCAGAGCTTGCACCCAGAAACATAACTAAGATAACGTGGAAATGAAGAAATGACAGACAGACATGCATCTAGAAAAGCTGGGATTGGGTAGGCTGTGCTCACTCTGGTGGAGCCCAGAAACTCAGTGCTTTTACTTTGTCTTATTTATTATGTAATTTATAAATGGTCATATTTATTATGTAAAGGCGAGGAAACAGTATTCTTTATTATGTAAGGGCAAGCTTGTCTCTATAGAAGGTCTCTGTATAAAAGCAATCTCAGGATGAAAGTATCTGAGAGGACGAAGCTGGGGTCCATAATTACTGCATACACTGTCACCATCTACACAAGGCCAGTAGAAGGCTTTAGCAATTTCTCTGAAGGTGACCCAAGGAAGCCTTTATCATTCCTGTGCTCTGAAGCACTGTAATACTTGACATGGCTTTACTCAGGATTCTGTCCACTCTCAATCACTTGCCCCACTTGCCATCCATAAGGCATGAGGCAAAGAGTTAGAATTCTTTTTCTCAGTTTTGGAGACCATTAGGATCATTTTTCTCAAGTAGAAAAAAATGCTATACATACCACAGTAGTTTTTGTCTTACAAGCTCAAAACATGTGTGTGGAGACAAAAAAAAAAAAAAAAAAAAAAAAAAAAAAAAAGAAAGAAAGAAAGAAAAAAAGAAAGAAAGAAAAAAAAAGATTATAACTGATAACACCATAAAGAAACATGGCAAAAGAAAGTAGAGAAGACAAAAATGTATTAAGGGAAGTCTTTTTCTAGCAATTAAGTAACCTTAACCTTGTTAAATTCCAAAAATCTTGATCGTCTTTGCTGATTATGTCTTCATAATCAGTTATAATTAACTGAAAATTCTTTCTAAATTTAAATAAAATTCAATGGATAAAATACCTTTAACCCAAAAATGACACAAAATATAACATTAATTTTAATGATTGTAATGACAGTATCATAAATAAGGAAACAAAATAAGCATGGTTTATTTGGAATGTAGAAATAATTGCACAAAATTAATTAAAAATCTGTTTCATTAGTGTCAGTACAGTGCACAGAAACCTCAAAAATTAAATGACTGGGGTTTTGTTTTGTTCCAAAAATGTGCTACCTATTGGCATTTAAATCCAAGTAAAATAAGGTTGATGAGAAAGAACCTGAGCTTAAGGTTAGATTTGATAGAGATTAAGTGCTAGGCTAGCTCTAGGCATATAGTAAAACACTGTCTCAACAACAACAGGAAAAGAAAGAATAAATGCAAATGGGTTTAGTTAAAGGCTCTCCAGAGGCACAGATCTGATGGATATACATATTTATATTACAAGGAGAGATTCACTCTAATGTCTAAAACACAAGATAATCTGGCTAGTTCAATGGCGACTATCTGCATACTGCAGAGGTTTAGAACCAAGCCTAGAGCAGACAACGAACTAGGATGACTAAACAGTCTTAGTTTGGCATTATATCCTGAAATGATTTCTGGTCTTCAGTTCATGTTGGGAAGTAAAAGATTTGGGGCTCTGTTTCCAGTGGAAGATGGCAGTGGCAGCAGCAGAGACAGATGCAATCACCAGGAAGCATGGGTGAACAAAAAGAACAGTAGCATGATTTCCTCTAAATATTTATGTTTATACATGCAGACCTGAGCTAGTCTCCATTTTCATCATAGATGATCTTCATCTCCTTCTCAGTAGACAACAGCCAAAGCCAAGGTGTATAAAAGGTCAAGATAAGGAAACTAAGAATGAGAATGTTCAGTTCTAAGTGAAACCTCTTTAGCAACACAACTCCTTGCCCTGCTGCCAAAGGTCTTAGAGCAGGAGACAGAATGTAAAAAACCACTTAGATGCAGAGGAATACACTGACATAGTCTCCTGGATGTGGCTTTTACACTCATAAAATCACAGAAGCTTTGCCTACCTGTACAAGACTTTCATAAGATCAAGTTACCCCTTGATAAGAACCCTATTGGCACATGACAGTTTCTGGGTGGACAGAGAATCGTTATTTTTGAGGATGTTTTCACTGATAGATCTCCTATGCTTCAGTGGCTGGCCTCACACGCACACACATATGGGCAGAGCTAATTAGCACTAATTGGATTCAATGAGTTGTTTTTAAAAAAGACATGAAGCTGGGAGGGATATGAGAGGAGCTGATGTGAAAGGGAACATTGTTTTATTACACACATGCTTGAAATTCTCAAGATTAAAGAAAAATCATAATTAAAATATAATTATGTTAGAAATGTTCAGGAGAGAGCTCTATGATTGTATCTGACATTGCAAAAATAAAAATGATACACACTTAGGGGTGATCTGACATTTAATAGAAACTGAAGCTTAGAAATGTTTTGTATGGGTTAAGCAAAATATTTTTGTTTAGACACACTTATTCTGTCCTAAACTCCTGAACAAGCACAATTAGTACAGTTTCCAAAACAGCATATCATCTTGTCCCCAAACAAAAGAAACTCACATTTTCACCACAACACGCTTAATGATTTTCTGAGAAATGCAATTTAATAGTAATTTCATCCTAATTCTCCCAAAATATATTATCTTTCACTTACCTAACCACCCCTAAACCCACATGTAGTACCTACAGTGACAGTGATTATAAATTCCAATATTTAAAAGAAATAGAAAAGAGCTAATAAGATGAAGAAGAGTTAGGGTTAGAGGAAGAACATTTAACAGTTTTCAATAAAATAAATAGATTTATGAGAGTTTTACCAAAAAGGGTGAATTGTCTATGGTAACATCGGCTAAGACAAATTGGAATCAACCAAGGACTCAAACGTTCCTATGGGATTAAGTCTCTTGGAGGAATTTAGGGACCTTTCCAATATCCTTTTAAGTAGAATCTGGTCTCTCCATCTCTGATCACAACAGCGTTTACAAATATCCAGGGAGATGGTAATGATGCACCACCTCTCCATGATGAACTCATGGTATCTGAGGAACTTCCACAATCTTGTCAAGTAGCATAGATACTGGCAACTTGCCCATGCACTGGTTTATAACTCCCCACCGGTGTTCATGAAAGGAAGGTTATCAAAATCAAGGATTTATGTACGTACATGAAGCATACAAAAGGCAAAGAGGGATTTGTTGGGAAGAAGAAGGGCTGTGTGGCAGGGGAGGAAGAAAGAAGAAAATGTTGTAGAATGACCATAATTCAAGAATCAGCATCTGGCAACACTCATTTCCCTCCACGTGAAAATCCATCCCTTACTATTGTCATCCAGCCACTGCCTAGGATAGTTCCTGTTCCATCACTGCTGTTCTTCACTTTTTCATTCAGCTTCAGCCCCATTCCCCTCCTCATACTCTGTATATCAAAGGAAGTCATCATCTAGTTCCATATTGAGACTATTGCCTGGTGTTTCATCTATCTGGAGTCTCATTGCTGTCTTCAATACCCCCTTCAAATCTCACTTAAACACCAGTAAGAACTTCCTGCATACTTCCGCGTGCTCCAGTTAACACAACATTCTAACTCTGTCTAGTCAAGTCTCAACCACCAGTACTTAAAATATATCAGACATGTAACAAATACATATGATGACTATATAAAAACTCTAATTGGTTTTAAGTTAAAATGTGAGAATTGAAATATCCTTCTTCTTGTAATTTAACTGTCGTTGATGTAAGTAAAATGTCAAAAATAAACACATAGAGTCATTAGTGAAAGTTGCAGAAACAGGTTTTAATCAAAAACTACTGACAGGAAGGAAAAGACCAAGAATATGTTAAAATTAGTTCAGATAATTTGGTGTTTTAATGAAAGAAGGTTGGTGTCAAAGAGGGAAATATGGGGGACTTGAGAATTGTCAAGAAAATATACTAACCAAGTAAATTAGGAAGTCGGTTTGACCTACCTGTACATCTTTAGGTTTGCTAACTGACACTGATCAGTAAGTAAATTATTTTGTATATAGTAATTATTTTGTATATACTAATTATTTTGTATAAAGTAATTTATTTTGATAGTTCGAGTTTTCTCTGACATCAAATCACCTCATGCTTAGTATGAAGAAAGTTAGGGTTCAAATTTATGCTTGTTATTGTCTCTATTGGTCAAGATTGAGACTGACTGAGAAGGGAGTATTTACTTCAATTAAGTATTTTGGATCTGAGCTAAGCCTGTTGTGGGTTTTTGGCTTATTTTTGTTGAGACAGAGTAAAGGGATGTCAGAGCAGCATGTGATGTAGAAATGCTGAAGGTTCATAAAGGGTGTAAGGAAAAAATTTGTCTGGGAGATATTAAAAGAACAAGATACTAGTCAGTTGAAAAAAAAGAGCCCAGCATCATCAACATTTGGAATGTAACTAGACATAAATATTGTGGGAAGTAGAATATTAGTAAGGATAACACCCTTCTTTTATTTTGTAATTTTTCTGGATACAATTGTGGGTTAAATATAGAAAGGAGAGTGGCTGATGTTGCTCCCCTTTAAATTGGGTGGGCAGTCTAATGCCATACAAAACTTCTAAGATATTGTGGTAGTTACCTACTACCAGTTTTAGTCAGGCAAGAAAAAGTTCCTGAAGATGGAAGGGTTGAAGATACACTCATTCTAGAGATGGTTAGGATAGACATTTGTCACAGTCAGAACTGATGGCAAATACCTATAATCCTAGTACTCCAGAAGCTAAGGTATAAAGAAACCAATCTTGAACTCAAGGCCAGCCTGGGCTACATAGTAACTTACAAAATCTGGGATTGTTTCAATGTAGCACATTTCCAGCTGTTGACAGTCTTTGGGGGAAATTATGGAAAATCTAAGAGGTGAGGGTGGCTATCACTGTCAGTCAATAGAGGCATTTTCTGGCTATATCCTAACAGAAGCATGTACTGAAACTCTCTCTTGTTCTGTAGGGCTGTGCCACCTTAAAGGAAGGGATTTAGTCTTCACAGTTACTTAAACCAAGAGCAAGCCCAATTTTTAACTATCTCTTTCATACTCTTCCTGTGTCTTTCATCTCTTTCTGTTCATTGACTCTGTCACTAGCAAAGAGCTTTTTTCTTTATTTATTCAACAGCCTATAAAACATGATGTGCAAAGGTGGGAGTAATTCATTTCTACAGAAAATTTTAACCATTTTACAAAGTAAAGAGGTTGGTTTTCTGACCCTTAGAGACAGGGAACAGCACTCAAAACTGCAAACAGATGTTACTAAGTCTTATGTTACTTTCAAAATGTATGGTGCATGATTTAAAAGACTGTTCTCAACAATCTGTGGCTGTTTTTGGCAAATGATGTATCCCTAATTATCACAGTGCGAGAGAGCATGTGTCCATATACATGCATACATAGAACACACAACACAAAAACACACATATACACAATTTTATGTCACTTGCATGAAAGTGTACATAATTTAAGATTAGATCTATGCCTTTAGTTTACCTGGTAAATATTGATGATATAGGAAATCAAAACACAGTAATTAGGTTAGATGGTTTTCTTATCAGCAAGTTAAAATTAAGGACACTGACTACCCAGTTGGATAGCAGATTGATGGCATAATTTCTAACACCCTAGTGGCTCATTATTAACATGATTGCAAGGTCAGGCTAAATTTCAGCTTCTGAGGACCAGAAATACTTACAGATAAAGTCATTTTCACAGTTTCCTAGCTACATGACCAATGGCAAGCTCCATACCAAGACTAAAGCCTCAGCCACCATGCTCAACCTACCATGAACAGTAAACTAAAATAAATTGGTTTTGTTTGTTGTTTGTTCACAGAGAATAAAAAAAAATGTATACACATAATGCCAGCCTATCTCAAAAAAGAGGGGTTTGGGACAGTGATTTGGTGGTAACTGAAATCATATGACCAAATTTAAAACCTTTGCAAAAGAGAGAGGGCAGGATGTTACTAAATGATATTTAGTAGTCCCTCATTAGATGCTCTTTAATTAAATTAGAGACATTTTTAGATACAGAGTGACCTGTTATTCTGTCCTATCTGTCTTAGTTGAGTACACAGCCTGATTGAAGACAAAAGGATATAATTCTCAGTCTGGAAAATCTTCTTAAAATTCTGAGTTTTATAAATAGGCAAAATCATATCAAAAAGACACGTGTATATCGCAAAACAACTTATTTATACTAGTAATATCATTGGTAATAAAGGTAATAGGTAGGTAACCACAATTTTGTGCAGGACAATTCCATAAGCATTAAATATGCATTAAATCATTAAATATTCATTTCTATATCCTAATATGTATATTATTATCATCACTATTTACCAGAAAGGGCACAGAAAGTTTAAGTGACTTGTTCAAGAACATGCTTCACTAAGAGGAGAACCTCCCATAAACCCTGAAGAGCATTAGAATATGAATTTTTATTCACCATTTTACTATGCAAAATTATTATATGATGGATTTCAAATGGACATAATCTATCAAACTCTCAGAAATATAACAATTACGTTAGTATAAAAGTATTATGCAGATACAGCTTAGTGAATTCAAAATACAATATTTGGGTTCAATTGTGAGAATATATAACTTGTAATACTTGAGAGTTAGCATGATGCTAAACATGTGCAAAAAGTAGTATTTAACTTTCAAACATTATCTTTTTGGAGTTCTCGATATTGGTGTAAGTTACAGGTTTCTAATAATATGTGCTTCTATTATCACACTACTGACAACTAGAAATTATTCAGTTTTGATAAATAAACTTAACTGAAGATTTGGAGAGTAAAAATACAACATATATTTGAAGGTTTACTATATAAAATATGAAAGTTTACTAACAAGAAATGGGACTTTTTTTTTCTTTTTACTTTTTCTTCCTTTTAATTTTTATTTTTATTTACTTACTCACTTTACATCCCTCTCATTACTCAATTCCGGTCCCCCTCTCCCACAGTCTTTCTCCATATCTCCCCATCCTCCCTCCCCTTCTCCTCAGAGTGGATGGGGTTCCCTGAGTATCCCCACACCCTGGCACATCCAGTGTCCGAGGAGCTAGGTATATCTTCCCCACTGAGGCCAGACAAGGCAGCCCATCTAGAAGAACATAATCCACAGACAGGCGACAGCTTTTGGGAACACCTCCAGTTGTTTGTTTCACACATGAGGACCATGCTACACATGCATATTAACTACATACGTGCATGGAGGCATGGAGGCCTATGTCCACCTGGTGTGTATGTGTTTTGGTTGGTGGTTCAGTCTCTGAAAGCCCTAATGGTCCAGGTTAGTTGATTCTGTTGGTCGTTCCTATGGAGATCCTATGCTCTTTGGGTCCTGCAATCCTTCTTCTTCCTACTTCTATAAGAAACCTAAATGTCATCTACTGTGGGTGTCTGGATCTGTCTGAGGCAGCTACTGGGCGTAGCCTCTCAGAGAATACCATGCTCCTGTCTGCAAGCATAACAGAGTATCATTTTTATTGGTTATTTTATTTATTTGCATTTCAAATGTTATCCCCCTTCCTGGTTTCCCTTCCACAAACCCCTATCTCTCCTGCTACTGTGAGAGAGCTCCCTCACCCACCTACCCACTCCCACCTCACCATCCTAGCATTCCCCTATGTTGGAATATCAAGTCTCCACAAGACCAAAGGCCTCCCCTCCAACTGATGTCACATAAGGCCAACCTCTGCTTTCTATACAGCTGGAGCCGTGGGTCCCTCCATGTGTACTCTTTGGTTGGTGGTTTAGTCCCTGGGAGATCTGGGGGGGGGGGGTCTGGTTGGTAGATAATAACAGCATATCACTAATAGTGTCAGGGATTGGTTCTTATTCATGGGATGGGTCTCAAGTTGGGCTGGTTATTGATTGGTCATTCCCTTGATTCCTCCATCCCCCATCCCTGAATTTTTTATAGACAGGATAAATTTGGGGTTAAAAGTTTTGTGGGTGGGTTGGTGTCCCTGTCACTCCACTGGGGTTCTGCCTGGCTACAGGAGTTGCCTCTTCAGGTCCCGTGTGTCCAATTCTGGGTTACATATAAGGTCACTCCCACTGATTCTTGGATGCTGCCCTTATCCCAGATCTCTATCTTGTCCTGGAGATGTCCCCCACCTCTTCACCTCCCCACTTCTCTCAGTTGCAGTTTTCCATTCATTCTCATGGCCATCTGGCCATGTGTCCTGTCCTTCCTGAACACCTAATCCTAAACCCCCCTTCCTTCTGATCCCTTCTCCCATCCAGTTCCCTCCCTCAACTAATTTTTAAACAGAATAGTTTGCAGTGGAAGCTTCCTAGGTGCTTAAACATTATAAAAATATCCATAATATAATAGATGTATATCAGAATAAATAAGTTATTTTATTTATATTGTTATATTATATATATATATATATATATATATATATATATCATGTATTATAATGTTTCTGTGAAATTGAAATGGGTGAAATTATTGTCAAATCTGAGCTCCTAAATAAACTTAGATAAATAAGACATAACAATACAATGTGTTGTAGTGCTTAGCATCCATGGACTGGAATCTGAACTCAAGCCCACCATTCTTTCTTCTTACTTTCGTTAAGACCACCTCTTGTACCCCATGTATTGCTTAATGGAAATATGTGAAATGTTTATTTATTTAGAAATTAAATGTCCCCGATTTTAGGTAAATCTGGCCATTTTTCATCTTGTTTGTTTTACTACTATAAAAAAAAATCACGATAGTCCCCATGCCAATGAAATTTACTAAAGACAGAAAACTTCTTACTTAGGTGTTACTACTTCTGAAAAAAAAATATAGTAAAAAACTCTTGTACCATCATTAAGATATTCTGTGAGCTTGTGTTTAGAGGAATATCATACTCAGGAATAAACTGAATTTCTATACTTATCTTGTAATATATATACACAATACTAGTTTTCTTTTATAGATGAATGAAGTAAAGCTTGGAGTTTTGGTACTGGGGATATGAAGAACAACCTGGATGCTTCTATGTACATGTGTGTCCTATATCTGAAATAGGCGCAGTACATTGCAAACACAGCTAGATGAATACTTTCAACATATTTTACAAATACATGTAAAATGGACTAGTGCTCAGAAATATATCTGAATAATATGCATTGCTGTTAAACTGATTTTTTTGGTAAATCAAATCTGCTGCGTGTGGTTATTGAATTGCATGACTGATTGTGATTGTCAAAAGTCAATTATATTCTGGATACATCAATGCTTTAGAGCATTGCAAAGTAAGGCATGTTTTGATGATTTGGTCATGAGGCCCCTAATAAAATTCGAGGAAAAGGAGATACAGTGAGAGAGAAATACATGATGACTCATTTAGAGGGAGAGGTGAAGGAAGGTAGTGGTCCAACATCATGGTACTCTTGATTGTTATTCCTCTAAACTTCTTGAGGACTGTCAGCATCTTTCTAGGAATAAGCTTTATTTGAGGATAATCAGTTTAGAGTTAAGGTAACTCCCTCTCATTAAGTACACATACTTGAAATGGAGACTGTCTAAAACAGGATCTAAAACCTATGACCTTGCAAATTTTGTTGTTGGCATATACTCTGTATGTGCATTGAAACTTAACTCAAAGTTAATTCAAAGTTAGCTCAGTGGAGGATACAGGAATAAGAACTCAGAATTAAATTTATATATCAACCTCTCATCTCCTTTAAGCTTAAAATAAATTTGCCATCTTTCTGTGTAAAGCACGATTCATTTTGCTCTTTTCTGAATCTTTCGTTGGCTTTTCCATTTCTGAAGGAATTTACATGTGGCAGTGTTTTAAGCAGAGGGGAGAAATGCATAGCTAACACTGAATATTTCAGAATGGCTACATTTGGGAAAAAAAAAACATTATAAACCTTGCTATTTCACAGTGAAATTTAAGTACCTCAGAGAGAAGAGATGGCAGCCAATTATTGGAAACTGATCCTTTGCTGTGAATAGAAGTTTATGTCGTTGCACATGTTTAGAAAACATACCATTTTGTTTATGTCAGTTAAAATCTGGAAACAAATCTTTAGTATATTTGAGATATGTAAAGCTTTTCAAATTGTTTAAACAAGTCTGTCATTGTAGGACTTATCAATAGAAAATACCATATTGTGTTAAAGATAAAACCTACACAAAACAGAGGCTATAAACTGCACAGATTTGGTAAATGATTAGGACTACGTGATTAGTCATAATTGACATATAAGCAATTAAAGATATGTTTTCTCAGCTCTTGGAAAGAAGCTTTTATTGATTTTTATGAATAAACACTAATGTTTAAAATTCAAAGAAAATATTTAATGATCTGTTTCTTTTAAATCTTAAGAATATTTTCAGGGCTTAGGGAGACTCCTCAATTGGAAAAGCACCTTCTGCTCAAGGTGAGGACCCAAGATTTGTGAGACAGCACTATCCAGCTCCCTTGAGGGTAAATGTCTCCAAAATTAGAAAGTGTGTGTCCTACATGTCATGTGTTAGCCTTCTATCTCACTTATGTAGAGAAACCACAATGACCTTGAAGATGGCAGGGCCTTCTTGACCAGGTTTAATGATTTTTCTAGTCATGTTTCTGCTGACTGAGCAACTACTCTGAATGATACATGATAATTAATGTTAATACTAAACTCTGAAAGATCTGTGTGTTAATTTTAGATTTTTAAAGCATTTTATGTGTGCATCAGTCTATGTATATATGCCTGTACACAAAACAAACTTGTGCTTACATCTCATGATTAAAATGTTACTAAGACTTATTTTGGATTGCTTACCTCCAAAGAAGTAAGTTCTCTAGACAGAGAACTCTTTAAAAAAAAAAAAAAAAAAAAAAAAAAGAAGAAAGAAAGAAAAAAACCTATGATCAGGATGCTGAAGAGGAGCTCTCCATATCTGTTGACTTTTGGTAGGATGTGAGTGAGAAAGGACTCATTTTCTTTAAGGGTCTGGCCCCTAGAAATTTGGTCATGCTCCAGTGAGTTATATGGGAAACACAAATTGGACTCATTGTTACTGTTGTGTTCGAGAAGAGGATCACAAGAGTGGGAAAACAAACCTGGGAAGACCAGAAATGGAGGGTGTTCAGGATGCATGATGTGAAATTCCCAAATAATCAATAAAAGTATTATGTTGTCAAAAAAACGTATTTAGATTTCATAATTCTTTGTCTTTTGGATTGCTTTGAACTTCCTATCTGTTTATGACCCTTCACTGCCTGCCAATGTTATTAAAGCTCTGTTGCTCTGTGAGATCACAGGACACTTCCACCCTGTCCCAGTGTTGTTTTGGCGGTCAGTGGGATGCCAGTGGATCTTGAATGAGAGAGTTTGGAAACCTGCTTACCAAGAAATCTGCTTGTGTTGGTTTTTCCCAAGGTGGTGGTTGATCCAAGGAAGGCAAACATACACTGGCAGAGGAATTGTGAACTCAACTTGATACCTCAGGCAGAGCTGCCTTAGCCAGACCCAGGCATGGGAATGAGATGCTCAACAAATTGACGATCATATTTTCAGGCATCTTCATCACAACAGTAGCTAAAGAGTCCCCGTATGTGGTATCCAGCCAGTACCAAATGTTATGACACTTAGGTGTTAGCTTGTTCTTTAGAATTATGCACTCAAATATTGAACAAATGCAGCTTCAGTGACTTTTGGAAAAAGAGACTCTAATGGCATTTCACATTTGCATGTAATCCTTAGACATAAAGTCTGTTGTATTTGTTAGACTCTTTTGGCTAGATTTCATCTCTATATTTTTTTTTTTAGTGGATTCTCTATGTAGAAATTCAAAATAAGTTTTAATTGATTAGCATTAAGGACTAATATGATATTTTCATAAATAAACAGTTCATTTTTAAATTTTACTGACACATTGTTCAAGAACCAATTATAGATAACCATTTTCTAATAATTTTTAGTGCAGGATCTCACATTATCTTTCATCCACTGTGGTATTTATTTATCCTTCTTATTGTGTTAAAGGCTTAGTTTTTAAAGCGTTTTTAAAAATTATGCCTTTGAGCTGTCTACCAAAGAACATGTAACTAGGGCTGGTTTATAGGTTCTGAGGTTCAGTGCATTATCATCATTGCAGGACACATGGCAGCATCCGGGCAAGCATGGCACAAGAGGAGCTGAGAGTTCTGTGTCTCATTCCAAAAGCAAACAGAAGACTAAATCTCAAAGTCAGCTAGAAGGAAGGTCTCAAAGCCCACCCCTACAGTGACACACTTCTTTCAACAAGCCACATGTACTCCAACAAGGCCACGCCTTATAATAATACCATTTTCTGGGCCTAGCATATTCAAACCATCACATTTGACTCTCTGGTCCCCATAGACTATCCAAACACATGAGCCATAGCATAATGCAAAATATGTTTAGTCCAACTTCAAACGTCCCATAATCTATAGCAGTCTCAACAATTTAAAAGTAGAAAGTCTCTTATGAGACTTAATCCAATCACTTAACTGTAATCCTTTATAAAAATCAAAATCAAGAGAGATGATCACATTACCTCCAATACCGCGGGATGAACACTACCATTCCAGCAATACATAGTATAGAAATCCTAAACAAAAAACCAGACCAAAATCCAGCTAGGCTTCTAAATCTATGTCTTCATGTCTGATGTGCACCTCCTTTCTGGTGTTAACTGTCCCACAATTCTTTCTCTTTTGCTGATTCAACTCCCTGTTAGATACTTTCCTCAGCAGGTATCCTATGGCTCTGACATCTCTAACATCTTGGATTATCAAAGGCAACTTCAACTTTACATCTTCTTTAAAATGTCAGGGATCCACACATGATCTTCTGGGCTCCTCCAAAGAGCTTGGTTCTCTTCTCCAGGACACTAAGCTCTGCTTCTATTCTTGGTGATCATCCCATGGTACCAGCATCTACAATTCACTGGAGACTTCTAATGTAACTAGACTTCACCAATAGCCTCTCATAGGTTCCCCTCATGTTGCCAAGCCTCAACTTCTTTGCATGATCACTTCAGTATTAGGCTGTCAGCTGCAACTGAGGCTGCACCTTCACCAATGTCCTTCCCTGGCATCTCACAATGCCAAGACTCAGCTGCTCTCCCTGACCCCTTCACATCTTCAAAACCAGTACCACCTAGGTGATTCTTACATCTTACCAAGTCCAGTGCAGCATGAGGTACAAACTAAGTTGTCTCTGGATCACAGCTTCTCTGTGCTCTCAGAAAACACTTCCCAAAAGATTTCATCCAATGATGCTGGTCTCTTCTTAATCACTGCTAACTTCTTTGCTCCAGCTCATCAGCATCAATTGTCCCATTAAGCCCTTCTATTCTTGAGGCTACAGCCAAACCACATGCCCAAAGCTGCCAAGTTAAGCTTCTTGCTGGAACTGAAAAATGGTTCCTTATTCTATTAGGTTGTCAACAGCATTCTGTTTTTCAACTCCTTCATGATCTAAGCTTGGATGTCCTGGAACTTGCTCTGTCAATTGACCTTGAACTCAGTTATTCTGTGACCTGAATGATGGGATCAAAGGTGTTTATCACCAGACATGGACTTAAGCTTTTTTACACCTAGAACTTGCTCAATCTCAGGCTGGCCATAAATTTACAGATCTGTTTGCCACTGTCTCCTGAGATCACAGGTATGTACCACCATGTCTTGGCCAAAGTGTTTTCCTCAAGAGCCTGTGTCAAAAGTCTGTGTCTTCCAGCCTCAAGATCTGTACTATATATAGTGTGCCCTCCATTTCTGATTGTAGTTCATTCCAGATCACAAGTCTCCAAAGAAAAGCAGTAATGAGATAATAATGCCTAACATGATATAACTATTCATTGTTCAAATGCAAATACATAAACAATAAGTTTAGCTAGGTCGGATCTTACCTGCCAGTCACCACTCTTTTAATCTCTTTATCTCCTTGAACATAGACTTCTGCTCCATTCGATTTCCTGCTGCCCTTTTATTATTTGAACCACACATTTTGTATTTATCGTTTCTAAATTTGCTGTGTGTCATTAAAATGCTCTTCATGAGACTAAATCACAATACAGAGTCTAAACTGGATGATTTTGAAACCTACTTTTTCAATGCAATTAATTTGACTCTCTTCACCTCGGCCTCTGGGAGACTCTTCAGACAAGGGCAAACTGCAGCCACATTCTTCACCAAAATAATCACAAATAATGTCTCTAGGCAACCTACTGAAATTCTTCTCTTCTGAAACATCTAGAACTAGGTTTTCATAGTTCAAATCAGCCTCAGCAACAAACTCTTTCATATTCCTATTAGGATAACCAATTAAGCTCCACTTAAAGCATTCCACTTATGATGGTTTGAGTATGCTTGACCCAGAGTGGGGCACTATTAAGAAGTATTGCCTTGTTGGAGGACCTGTGTCACTGTGAGGTGGGCTTTGAGACCCTTAACCTAGCCACATGGTGGCCAGTCTTCTACTGTTTGCCTTCAGACTGAGATGTAGAACTCTCAGTTCCTTCACTGCTTTCCAAACCCCAAATCCCCAAATCCACATTCTTACAGACAAAACTATGGTGAGGCCTATCACAGTAATACCTCAGTCTCTGATAGCAACTTCTGTCTTTGTCAGGGTTTTCACTGCTGTGAAGAGAAACCCTGACCAAAGCAACTCTTATTAGAGACAACATTTAATTGGGACTGGCTTGCAGGTTCTGAAGTTCTCATTATCCTAACTACTGCACGGCAGCATCCAGGCAAACATGGTGGGTCTTGAAGGAGCTGAGATTTCTATATCTTGTTCCAAAGACAAAGAGGAAAAGACTGAATCTCAAGGGCAGTCGGAAGGGAGGTCTCAAAGCCTACCCCCACAGTGTTACAATTCCTTCAATAAGGCCACACCTACTCCAACAAGGAAACATCTTCTCTTTTTTTTTTTTTCCAATTTTTTTTTAATTATTATTTTCTTTATTTACATTTCAAATGCTATCCCGAAAGTTTCCCATACCCCTCCCCCCACCTCTGTTCCCCTACCCACCCACTC
>NC_034594.1:118283104-118302389 GCF_900095145.1 Mus pahari | reverse complement strand
GGCCATCTTCTGCTACATATGCAGCTAGAGACACGAGCTCTATGGGCACTGGTTGTGAGGTTATGCCAGTGCCTGGCAAATACAGAAATGGGTTCTCATAGTCATCTATTGGATGGGACACAGGGCCCCCAATGGAGAAGCTAGAGAAAGTATCCAAGGACCTGAAAGGTTTGCAACCCTATAAGTGGAACAACAATATGAACTAATATCTTCTAATAGTGCTGCTCCCTGGGTCAAGCATATTCAAATTATCACATGAGCATACCTTCCTTTGAATAACTGCGTGGGCATTTGTTTGGTTTGTAGTTTTATTTGCATATTTGCATTACACTGAAGAAAATATGCTAAACATATAAAAATATATTTTAAAAATCAGAATAGTAGTCACAAGCAGAGGACAGTTTGCCTTTTCCTTTCCATCCACACATAACACATATTTCCCTACCACCACCACTTCTATTGTCCCAAGTACACAAAAAAGGAAAAATAGACAACTCATGTGATCTTGAAACTAGAAAGACTAAACCACATTTCAAAACAGCATGAATTGGTTGACAGTGTACATTGACTGATGATTCCCTGGCCTTTCCTAACAGAAAGCTACTGAACGACTGAATGAAGAACAAGGGCCACAGGTCTATAAAGTTCATGAAACAACCTGTGTGAATAGTGGCTAAAGCAGAGCACTGCATTTATAAAGAAAAAAATTCAAGAAGTTCATGGAAGAACATGGTTATCAGAATATGGAATAGTTCCTGCAATTTTTCAGTTGTTCCCAAGCAATATATACTATGACAATAATAGTTAGGTTCCCATTTAGCAATACCTATCATAGTAGACATCAACAAAAATGAAATGAAGTATCATAAAAGAACAATCTTTAGGCCATGAAAGTAGCTGAGTCAGTAATCACTTGGATATGAGTTTGATCCCAAGTACATATATGAAAATGAAGAACATGGTGGAGAATGCTTGTAATTCTGCCACTGGAGAAGTGGAAGTAGGATTACTGGTGTTTATTGGCCAGACAACCTCGCTTAATTGACAAGCTCTGAGTCAATAAGAAATTGTTTTTGAGGAAGAGCTAGAACACAGCTTACACAAGTGAAGATGCACACACAGAGAGAATCTTTCCAAGAATATACACTAGACAATGTACCATAGCACTGAGTTCCTATAAATATTTACAAATATTCTAGTTTGAGGTGTACAACGTCCTTATCTCTATCAGAAGCCTAAGAGAAGGCTTTTATTGTAAATTCCCAGGACACATCTAAAGCTGCAAGGGTCAATGTATCATCCAGCAGACCATGATTTACAATCACTAATACAATGTAGGCCTTTCTTTTTAAAAGCTGCAACAAACCTAACTACTGTTGGGCACCAATATTTTGCAAGCACTCTGATCCCAGCTACTTTGTACATTTAATTTCATTTAATCTTTTCCAAATCATTGAGATATGTGGCTCTTTGTATCTATTTTACCAACACAGAGATCATGGTCCTGAGGGTTTAATTTTCTTGTCCAAAATGACAAGAGATACTCAAATAACAAATAGCACAATTCAGTATCACTTCACATAAAATAATATTTATCTTATTAGAGCTGTCAAAAACACAAAGCAAGGTCTTTTGGCTTGGTTTTTAAATTCAGTAATGTGTTTTATCACGTCTATTTGTCAATTTTATTTACTTTATTTGGTCAACTTTACAACTCAAGTTAATAAATAATTGATTTGACATAGGTTCCATTCAGCAGAAAGTTTGATGCCTCCCAGCGATTATTATATTTTAAACAATATGAAATGACAATGAAAGAATCCTAGGGATGGTCATCACTCATATCATACATATGCTTGTACATTACTTAGTGTGTGTGCTTGCTTACATATACACTTATTTTTAATAAAACTCTGTGGATACTTTTAAATCTTTCCTTTGAATTCCTCTTACTGCCAGAAGTGTCCTACATTTCACTTTAGCAAATCAATGTACAATGACCTGTTAAAAATAATGCAGCATTACTAATTTATTTCACATTATTCTTCTTAGGCAACTACTGCCAAGCGCTACTGCCTTTAAAAACTATCCTGGAATGTCTGTAAAACTTAACATCTCTTCTCCATCCCGACTGTCATGAACTCCATCCACCATCTTTCTCCTACACCACCATCATAGAATTTAGATATCCTATTTCTATTTTTTATTTAAAAAAAAAAAAAACACCTTCTGCCATGTTGGCAGTGCCATCACCCCTTAAAAACAAACCCTTAAGCCATACACATACATGATAGAGAGAGAGATAGAGATATTTACTTAGCATATGAGCACTGTTTCTTGTGTCACAAAGCAAGAGTCAGATTTGTCAACAGAGTCCCTGATATTCGTTATGACTTTTATTTGCATATCTGCTCCATCCTTCCTGAATTACATCTGGATGTTTTACTTTAGGTTTTAAGTTATACATTCTAACTTCATGCTGTGACTTGATTTGAAAAATGAATATTTTCCTGTCTTCCAAAATGGTTAAGTAATGTACAAAATCCAGATAACTTGATTTTAGTTTTTTCAAAGTCAGAAGAAAGTTAAATGTCAGTTAAAAAAATCCTTTATACCACCAGCCAGTGTAAAATTAAATCAGAGGAATGGAAAATAAAGGTAGTCAGTAGAAACTGAGACAGCAAGCCCACAGCCATATTCTTTAATTTGGGACTAGTTCTTTAAAAAGAAATCAAGGTTCATAGAAGAATGAAATTCATAAGTATTACATAACATTGGTAAGAGGTACATGTTTCTGATACCTGTTATCTAATTTTTCAGTTAGAAAGATATACTCAACCTTACCAAGTCACCATTGTGAAATCGTGCTCACTGCAGACTCCACTGTATGTCTTTACATTGCCTATGCTGTCTTCTTAAACTCTTAAAAAATACTAACATATTTAAGAAGCACTTACCTACTCACTTTCAATAAGCATAATTAGCAACCAGGCAACATTCTGAAGAACGTAAACAAACCTGATTTCAAATACTATTTATTGAAATAATGAAAATGGTAAATTTCCTTCAAAATATAACACACTTACTTCCAAGCAATTTTAAATAATAGAAAAAAAACAGAAAGAAATGCAGTGGAGTTTATTATGTAGACTAAGATCAACTAAATAATGTCTTCATCTTTGGTTTGTGGGGAAACTGTTCCATGGCCTGGCCTAACATGAAGATTAGTAAGACTGTGCTCTGTGCTATCACAGAAGGAATGTCTTAGGAGCATCCTCCAAGCACTGCTAAGCTATCAAAGCACCTAACCACAATACAGATGAGCTCATATGTTCATCATATAAGAACATCACCAGCTAAGACAGTAAGGGAGACAATAATCACAAACAAGTACCCTATGGCTTTTGTTTATTTATATGTATATGGCTTCTCACTCCTGTCCTAGTGTTCATTTATTACTTCTCCAAAATATGTCTCTGCTTCCATTGGGCTTTAGATTTTTGGAAAATTGCCTTATACCTCAAACCTTTAACAACTAAATCCTTTCACTTTCTCTGAGACAATTCTTCAAAGCAAGATAATTTGGGTAGGCAACTTTGAAGACTAAAAATATACAAAACAAACAAACAAAAAGAATAAGAGAGAAAAATATACTAAAAATATACAGCTGCCCATCTAAAACCTCCTTTTGCTGTCTAGGCATAATATAAAATGTGGTCCCTCATTTGCGGTCCTCAGGCTGGAAAGATGGCTCAGTAGTTAAGAGCACTGACTGCTTTTCCAGAAGTCCTGAGTTCAATTCCTAGCAACCACATGGTGGCTCACAACCATCTGTAATGGGATTTGATGCATTCTTCTGGTGTGTGTCTGAAGGCAGCTACAGTGTACTAAAAAAAAATAAAAATAAATAAATCTTTGAAAATTTGTGGTGTCTCCTAAAACTTCAGAACATAACTGATTAGAAAACAGTTTTATACTTTTACTTATTTAACTTGATAAGGTTGTCATAATTATGATTCTAATTTATTCTTCTTTTTGCTCATATAGACCAGCCAACTGATCTAAAGTAATGTTGTATAATGTCTGTATAGTGCTAGTATAAAAAGAAATTTTTTTAATTTAAATTTTTAGTGTGAAAAATATCAAGATTTTTTTTCTTGAAATGGTTAAATTGGCATTAAAAAAATCCTTTCAAACTGAGCTTTTCACACCACACTTGCACATAGCGATAGCTGTTTTGATTTTTTTAATGTGCATCCTTCCACTAAGTGCTACCACATGTTTTGTAGATTGCAAGTAACTAATCAAAAGGGTAACCATGCTTTAAATTTGAATCAATTTCACTTATCTTAAAGGTAAGTGTTATTTTGAGTTTCCTGCACTTTTCAGAATTTTTTCACCTCTAAAAAGTAAGTCGTTTCCTTCTGGCTGTAATAAGCTGCCAACAGCTCAAAAACATGTTTCAGTTAGGATCTGGAGGGGGTAGGAATGGAAGAGGAAGGCTCTTTTCTGATGCTATCAGGCCTCTGGTATTTATGTTTCAAAAATCTTCCATGTTGCAATGGCCATTCTCTGATGATTTTCAAGGTACTGGGATGCTGTACTTGGGATAAATTACAACACATACACAAAACACCTCTATCATAAGTACATACAATATGCCAATAGAAAACTATGTGAACATGATGGTTATTGATATATAACTTAATATATTCAATCAAAATATGTATTTAAGAAATAATGATAATTAGAATAGATTTTGGTACCATATATAAGCTAATGGCATATAGAATACAGAGTATAGAATACAAAAATAAAGTAATGACTGGAGAGATATCTCAGTGGTTATGAGTACTTGATGTTCTTGCTGAGAACTTAGATCTAATTCACAGCACCAATATAGCAGCTCACAATCAACTGTAACTCCAGTTCAAAGAGATCTGGTTATCTAATTTGCTCTTCCCGTATACCAGCCATGAACACAGTACACATACATATATGCAAGTAAAAGCCTGTGTGTGTGTGTGTGTGTGTGTGTGAGTGTGTGTAGTGAAAATGTCATAAGAAGTTAAATGATTTTCTAACTTTATATATTGCTCCATTCTTATAAGTGATACAAACTAGGCAGAGATCAAACTACTTTTAAAAGAGTACTTGTGGTGCTATGCTAACATGCCAGAATACATTACCACAAGAAAAACATAATAAAGAGGAATATCTTCCCTTATAGTTTTTATTGTATTTAAATAAGTGCTTCAGTTATAGCATTTTGTGTAAAATAATGTTTCTTCACATGCTATTTTTTAATTCATGAGCTTTGTCTAATTCATGTTTCTAATTATACCTTTTAAATCAAACAAAAAATGGCAAAATGTATACAAGTTTGCCCCATGGACATTTTAAAACCTGGCTGTCTTAGCAGTCAAGGTGCAAACAAAGACTCTGAAAAGAGGGGAGAGGAGTAAGGAAAACTTTTAATATAGCCTCAGCACCTACATTTATTTGGAACATTTACCAAAGAAGATTGGGTTTATTACATTTGTGAAAATTTGTGTTATTTATTAATGCAAAGTTTGCCTGACAATTGCAGCAATTTAAGATCAGCCTTTGCAGAAGAAATATAGTTCAACTGGATCCTCAGGGGTAATGGATATCCGGAGACCTGTACTAGTGACCTGCAGGGATGTACTATGTTTGTCTCATTGCCAGAGGGAAGAGCCAATTAAGTACTCCCTGTCTGTGAACTGGTCTATTCAAAGAGTTGAAAGAATATAAAATGCTTGCAAACTTAAGCAATAAGTAGGCAATCTTAAATAAAATAGAATAATCAACCTAGTGCAAAAGTCAGAAAGAAAGCTTGATTCCTCATGAATCAACAATAAACAAGAGGCTCAAAGCTAATAAACTTAAATGCATGTTGGAGAAAAACATAAGGATTAAATCTGCTCACACACTCTGTAAAATAAGAATCTTTTGCTAAAACTGTTTGGAACTCATTCCTATCAGAAGAAGGTAAATTAATAATGGTAATAATTGCCTTGTCTCTAGAAGTTTTCATAGTTATTTATTTAAAACCATATTTATATTCAGTGATGCTAACACTACACAAATTTTTAAAATGTAAACAGTATGTATCCTCAAAAGACAATATTTTTATCTTCAAAAGAAATAAAATATTTTTAAATAATTTTAGTGATTTTGCCAAAAGTTCTTATTAAGAATATTTAGAGAGTTCTAACATAGCATTCAAAGTCCCATGGTGCATAGAATGTATTTTAATGCTTAGTCCAAAGAACTGTCATTATCAACATGCCTGAAAATATTTGAATATTCAAGGAGGAAATGAACATTGGATACATTCATATATAAATATGAACATATATGTGTGCATACACACATAATTAAACTAATATTTGTTGAGATTTTCCTTGATAAATTTCCCTAGCCTTTCTGTTGCTGTCCTTTGCAGCATCTTAGAAATGTTTTCTGGATGCTTCCTTACTTGTTGCTGTTGCTTAATTTTCACACCATATTTGAATCATAATGTTTCTTCCTTTCCTTTTCCTCATCCAGATCTTCTCGCATACCCTTCACAACTATTCTCCAATTTTATAGCATTTTCCGCTCATTGTTACCACCTGCATGTACTTATTTGTAGTTCTATATACACTCCTAAATACAGCCGGTCGAACCCATATAATGTTAGCTGTGTGCGTGCTTTTAGGGCTGATCATTGGCACGGGACAAACAATTGGTGTTTTCTGGAAGAGGCTATCTCTCAGATCCCAGCTTTTGATGTGAACAGCAATGAATCTTTTTATGAATAATATATTTATTCAATAAAATTTGTAAAACATTAATTTTTTCTCTTGTTGACCATTATTTTTCACTTTGAAAAACAATGTCATCTTCACCTAAAAGGATTTAATTAATTGTAATTATTTTAAAAGTGAATTTCAGGTAGAATAAAATTATATGTAATGCATGTTTTTTTTCTGACCTACTAAATACATGTCCAAAAATAGAAGTTCTAGTTCTAATAGTTATCTTCACCTGAGGTTTCTTTTAAGAAATCTATTTAAACATGTCCATTTTGCATAAAGGTTAATTTATGAAATACTGAAATTAAATACTTTACTTTTAATTTAATAACAAAATTCAAAATCACTTTCTTTACTCCTTTAATTTATATAATTAACTCATGTCGTTACTTTCACATTAAGGGTATCAGCTTTTCTTAGAATCCAATAGATTAGTTCATAACTCATTACATGATTGTATTTTATGTTGAAAGTCACTGGTTCCAGCAATTATAAACTATTTGAACAATTATTTATTGTACTGAGAATCATTACAATTAGAAATGATGAGAGGAAAGTGAGTTAAAAGAAAGAAACTAGGACTTTTATGGATTTTTACAAACAATAAATGATGTTATAAATTTTATGGAAACTCAGAAATACTAAATAATTTTGAAACAGAAACACAGTTTTTAAAGATTCTTAAGATTTTTCTTTTTTAGAGGTGACATTTCCACTAGTGACTTTGTTGAGAAGAGATCTAAATGCAAAAACAACATAAATAAGAAGTCATTTTCCTTGAGATGGGAAAGAATGTTTCTAAGGATACATTTTAAAGTCACAATAGAAAGTTCTTGAACCTCCAAACTCCTAATTAGATGTCTGTGAGAACTGAGAACAATGCTGTGTTATTTAGGGTTAGCAAGCTGTGCAAAAGCCACTGTAGGCCATGACTCTAATGATCACAGAAATCATTCTATTCTAGTAGCCTTAAACTACTTTTCAAAATCTATAATAAAGATTCATTTATTTAATACATTTTTGTTTGACACATGTCTAGGGATCAGGAATTAAGAACATATTGGAACAAACACAATCACTACCATCTTCTTATGTCTTTTAACAAAACAACCTTTTAGTACTAAAACCAACAACTGCCCAACTACTTATATTTAGAATGGATATGGAAATGGTACTGGCAACAGAATGGCTAAAAATAAAGAGAAATGACCCTAACATAGAGGTAATGGAAAACATCTCAAGATCAAAAAGATGATGTGGAGTTGTTCAGGAATATGGAGAACAACAGCATTCAAGGAAGAGAGTGCCGTCTACTCACTGTGTGTCTATATGAATGCAGGAAAATTTGATCCTGGAACAGTCAAGAGAGAGTTGACTAGCAGAAATCAAAGAGTGAAAATTTAAGTGTTTAGAGGAGAGACTGAAGGAAAGGCCATCCAGTGACTGTCACACCTGACAATTCATCCCATATACAGTCACCAAAACCTGACATTATTGTGGATGCCAAGAAATGCTTGCTGAAAGGAGCCTGATATAACTGTCTCCTAAGAAGCTCTGCCAGAGCCTTACAAATACAGAGGCAGATGCTCATAGCCAACCATTAGACTGAGCTTGGGGTCCCCAGTGGAGGAGTTAGAGAAAGGACTGAGGGAGCTAAAGGGGTTTGCAACCCCATAGGAAGAACAGCAGTTTCAACCAACCAGACCCTGGAGAGCTCCCAGGGACTAAGCCATCAACCAAGGAATACACATGGCTCCAGCTGCATATGTAGCAGAGGATTGCCTTGTCATGCATCAATGGGAGGAGAGGTCCTTTGTCCTATGAAGGCTCAATATATGCCCCAGTGCAGGGGAATTGAGGGCAGGGAGGCGGGAGTGGGTGGGTGGAAGAATACCCTCATAGAAGCAGGGGTAGGAGGAATGAGATAGGGAATTTCTGGGAGGGGGGAAACCAGGAAAGGGGAAAATATTTTAAATGTAAATAAAGAAAATATCCAATTTAAAAAAAAAAAGTCTATGGACAGTATGAACCTGGGGATAAGGGCAGGGATATACTATGTAGGATTCATGGAATATCAAGATACTTTCATTATCTACCATATGAACAATGAGATTTTGGTGAGAATTTGAAGCAGATGTCTTGATCAAAACTCTTTTTAAAAAAAAATACAACAATGGGCAATATGTTCAGAACTGAAAGGAACAAAGATGAAATAAGAACAATGAGTCAAAAACTAAAAATAGGAATGGGAGTTTCATAGCATGAGAGATTATCCCATGAGAGGCTAAATATGCACTAAAGGAAAAATGTTAACTGATAGAATAGAAAGAAAAAATAAAATTCAGGGCAATAAACTTTATATGACCCAGCACAGGGGAAGGCCAGGGCCAAGTAGTGGGAGTGGGTGGGTAGGGGAGCAGGGGCGGGGGGGTATAGGGAACTTTCGGGATAGCATTTGAAATGTAAATGAAGAAAATAATAATAATAATGGAAAAAAAGAAAAAAATTCAGGGCAAAAAAGGATAGTCAGAATTCAAAGAACAACTTGAGGGGACTAAAGGGACCTCCTCAAAAAAGAGCTAGTATGTATAATTTCCCTTGTTCACTGTTATATGATTTAAAGACAATATAAAAATTTGGTATTCTAGTGAGGAACATTTTGAAAATAAAATTTAGAAAATATTTTCAAAATAGAATTAGAAGACACTCAGGAATGATCTCTCTCTCTCTCTCTCTCTCTCTCTCTCTCTCTCTCTCTCTCTCTCTCTCTCTTTCAATGAATGATAGGACTCCAAAATGTGCCTAACAATGCTAAAGGCAATTAAGATATTTAAAAATAATGGGAAGCTTTATCCTACTCGGAGTTCACTCAAGAGCAAACAGCAGTATTAGGATGTCAGTATTGTTCAAATTGATCTATGGATTAAATAAAATCCCCAATGATTTTCTTTTATCTGGCTAGGTAGAAAATTAAGAAGCTGACATTTTAATTTTGTGGTAATATAAAATATAGATTGATTAAAATATTACCTTAAAATATTCTTTTAAAAACAAAAACACCACAGTTGACAACACATGTTGGAGAGAATGTGGAGAAAGAGGAACTCTCCTCCATTGCTGGCGGGATTGCAAACTGGTACAACCACTCTGGAAATCAATCTGGAGGTTCCTCAGAAAATGGGAAATAGATCTACCTGAAGACCCACTACACTACTCTTGGGAATATACCCAAAGATGTCCCCACTGTACCACAGGGGCACATGTTCCACTATGCTCATAACAGCCTTATTTGTGATAGCCAGAAGCTATCACCCAGAGAAAAAACCCAGATGTCCCACTAGAGAAGAATGGATACAGAAAATGTGGTTCATTTACTCAATGGAATACTACTCAGCTATTAAGAATGAGGACATCCTGAGTTTTGCAGGCAAATGGATGGAACTATAAAATATCATCCTGAGTGAGGTAACTCAGACCCAAAGGACATGTATGGTATATACAAACTAATAAGTGGGTATTAGTCAAAAAAAAAAAGAAAAAAAGTACAGAGTACCCAAGATACAGTCCACAGAACTCAAAAAAGTTAACAAACTGAAGATCCCAAGTGAGGATGCCTCATTCCCACCTGGGAGGGAGAAGAAAACAATCACAAGGGTGGAGGGAGGGAGAGGCCAGAGTGGGGAAGTGGACAAGGGGGTAGGGATTCACAGGGAGAGGGGAACCTGATCTGGTATTGGGTGAAGGAAAAGGACTGGAGCCCTGAGAGCTAGCAGAAATAATGGATACAGGCAAGCTAGAGAAATGGGAGGTTGGGGGGACCCTCCAGAATGAACTAGAGACCTGGGAAGTGAGAGTCTGGGAAGGAACCTTAGATGAAATGCCAGACAGTAGGGAGAGGGAACTTACAGAGCCCACCTCCAGCAGGAAGACAGGGTGTCAAGTGAAAGATGGGGTTGACATCCCACAGTCACAACTCTACCCCATTTGTTACTGTCTGAAAGACTTACAGGGATGCAAATGAAGAGAAGTCTGGGGAAAAGAAGGTCCAGCAAGAGTCCCAAAGTGGGATCCAGCTCAAGGGGAGGTCCAAAAGCCAGACACTATTACTGAGGCTATGGAGTGCTCACAAAAAGGGACCTAAAATGACTACCCTTTGAAAGATCCAACAAGCAGGTAAAAGAGTCAAATGCAGTCTCGAAAAACAAAACAAAACAAAACAAAACAAAACAAAGAGTCAAATGCTGATATTTGCACCCAACCAATGAACAGAAGCAGCTGACCCCTATTGTTGAATTAGGGAAGGCTGAATGAAGCTTAGGAGAAGGGCAATCCTACATGAGGACCAGCAGTCTCAATTAATCTGGACCCCCAAGACCTCTGAACACTGGACCACCAAACAGACAGCATACACCAGCTGACATAAGGGCCCCCAACACACATAGAATAGAGGACTGCTGGGTCTGTGTTCTTTCAGAGATGATGCACCTAACCCTCAAGAGGCTGGAGGCCCCAGGGAGTTTAAAGGTCAGGTATGGTGGGGGATGGAGATACACATGGAGACAGAGGTGTGGGGAGGAGGTATAGGGTGTGGAACAGTCAGATGGCGGACAGGGTGGGGAATAAAATATGGAGTGTAAAATAATTAATTAATTAATTAATTAATTAGAAATAAAACAAAAACATAGTTGGATGACTTATATTCTTGTTTACCACAAAATTGCAAGGATGGAAATGGAGAGGAGCCTGAGGAAAAGAAGGTCCAGCGACAGGCCCAAAGTGGGACCCAGCTCAAGGAGACACCCCAAGGCCTATTACTGTGCTATGGAGCACTCACAAAAAGGGACCTGTCATGACTGCCCTCTGAAAAACCCAACAAGCAGCTGAAAGAGTCAGATGCAGATATTTGCACCATTGGTTAATGGACAGAAGCTGCTGACCCCTTTAGTTGAATTAGGGGAAAGCTGCAAGAGGCTGAAGAGGAAGGTAAAGCAGTCTTAATTAACCTGGACCCCCAAGATCTCTCAAACACTGGATCACCAATCAGGTAGCATACACCAGCTAATATGAGGCCCCCAACACATATACAGTAGAGGGATACCAGGTCTAGGTTTAGTCAGAGAAGATGCACCTAACCCTCAAGAGACTGGAGGCCCCAGGGAATTTAGAGTTCTGATGGGGTGTGAATCAGGGGTGGGGACATCCTCGTGGAGACAGGGGTGTGGAGATGAGGTATGGGATGTGGAACAGCTGTAGGGTAGACCGAGAGGGGAATAAAATCTTGAGTTTAAAATAAAAATAAAAATTAAAAATTAAAAAACTACATTAATCAACACATTATATAGTATTCCAAAGAATGATGTATAGAAAAAGGAACAGAAGTGACAGCTGAGAAATAAAATCACTTATCTATTAATACATTGCAAAGATGCCAAGAAAATCAACTGCTAAAGAAATTATTTTCCTGAATAATACTGATACAATTGAGCGTATCAAGCAGAACATGACAATTCGTATCTTAGGTTTATTGACAGGGAAGTAGACAATATAGCTTAGAGGGTTGATATCTGCCCAGCTCTAGTGATATTAATGCTTATTATATATGTAAAGGTTTTGTATCTTTATCTAGGTACTGAATGATCAAAGGTGGAATAGAAACCCTGATTAATTTAAATCATTTACCTAAATGAGCTTCTTGGATGAGACACCAAAACACAAATGACTCCCTCTCTCTCTCTCTCTCCCTCTCTCTCTCTCTCTCTCTCTCATATATATATATATATATATATATATATATATATATATATATATATATATATATATACACATATATATATATATATATATATAATTTTCATATATATATGAAAAATAAAATCATCATCCATAGGAGACTGTACATCAAACACACACACACACACACACACTAATGGCTTCCTGCTTACTATAATTAAAGCTAGAATAAAAGACAAACAATAATAGGAACATAGAGAAATGGAAAATTTTATATAAAATGCTGTTGCTTCTTTTACAAACAAGTTGGTAATTTCTTAAAGTATGAATCATACTTGTCTTCCAACATAGAAATCCTTTTCCATGCATAGAACCAAGAGAAACGAAAATGTACATCATAAACAAAATGTTGCCAAAATTTTTTATAGATTCCCATACATGGAAGTTCAAAAGAAGAAATGGATAAGTGGCAATCAACTAGCTAATAGAAAAAATGATTTATTTTTAATAAATTATTTTATTTATTTACATTATAGATGTTGCCCACTCCCAATTCCCCCTCCTACAGTTCTTCATCCTATTCTCCATCCCCTTTGCCTCTGAAAGACTGCTCTACCCTACTCCCTCACACTCCTGCATCTCCCTTGCCAGGGCCTCAAGTATCTACAGGATTAAGTGCATCTTCTCTAACTGAGGCCAGGCAAGGCATTGCTGAGCTACATATGTGCTGGGGTTCTCAGACCAGCCCATAGATTTTTTTGTTTGGTGGCTTAGTCTCTGGAAGCTCCCAGGGGTCTAGGTTACTTAAGACTGTTGGTCTTCCTATGGTGTTGCTCTTCCCTTCAGCTCCTTCAATTCTTCCCCTAACTTTTCCATAGGAGCCCCCCAACCTCAGTTCAATGATTAGTTGTAAGTGTCTGCATCCATCTCACTCAGCCTCTCAGAGGGCAGCCATGCTAGGTGCCTGTCTACAAGCACAACATAGCATCAGTAATAGTGTCAGACTTTGGTGAGCCCCACCCATAAGATGGATCCCAAGTTGGATTGGTC
Organism: Mus pahari; assembly: GCF_900095145.1. Taxonomy (NCBI): domain Eukaryota; kingdom Metazoa; phylum Chordata; class Mammalia; order Rodentia; family Muridae; genus Mus; species Mus pahari. The sequence continues at coordinate 118,288,788 of NC_034594.1, read as the reverse complement.
ACTGGACAGCCTTCCCTTTCCTTTGTTGCATTGTGGGCAACAAAAAGAGACAAAGAAATGGCACATGATATAAAGTGAATGAACTTTCCTGCTAAGTCAAGTCACAAAGACTCTACGTTATCAAACTTCATTTATGCAAAGGGTCTAAAATCAGTTCCTAAAGATACAAACAGAAAATCGAACAGTGGCTATATATCTGGGAGAAGGAAGAGAAGATGGTGATCACTGCTAAAACGTAAAGGTCTTTTTTAATTAAGGTACCACAGTATACCAAAAATACATCATGATGATGGCTGTACAAGCCTGAGCCTGTTAAGACATGAAGAATTCCATACCTAATGTAGGACGGTTGTGTTGAATAGAGATTGTTAACAATAAGTTATTTCTAAAATCTCAGGTAGTTGAAAGTGTGAGATCTGAAGGAGATGGCAGCCCCATGTTTTCTTTGTTAGATGGTGGGGTTTACTGCCCATAACTGAAATGGTTGCTTTGCTTGGAAAGGGATGGCATGGATTAATTTTTGAATGTGCTAGGTTTGAAATGCTTATGAAATATTTAACTAGGCAGATGAATATACACAGCAAGAATGCAGAGGTTATGGAAATTTGGTGGTCCTTATCATAAAACTGCACATGGAAAACAAGGACTTCCAAATTTGTGGAAGTACACAATAAAAGGATATAGGCTTAGCTTTAAAGATTTCTGACTGTAGCAGTTACATTGTGGAGAATAATAGGAAGTATTAAACGACCTGGAATTGACAGAAGAGCATAATTAAGAGAATGTTCTCAAATGTTTTAAGATGATCAAAAGTGGGATGATTTGCCTCATTCATATTGACTTGTATGTGGTGAATATTTTAATAGTATACCAATCTATAAACAAAAAAAGTTATACTGTGAACTGTAAAATATTTTATGTGCAATTTCCATTCTTTGCTCCTTATTAAAAATATAGATTGAGGTGTAAGTTGAGATGCATCCAGTTTATATAACAGATTAGCATATGAGGATTTTTTTTAAATGATGCCAAAGTACAACTTGATCAGATATATGATAATTAGATCCCTTCTCATTTTGATGACTTTGCAATTTAAAAGGATCATGCTGGCTTTGTACTGGAGCTCTTCCTAGCACCATGCTTGTGCTCATGACAGCAGAGACAATTATATGGATGGTTATGCTGCTACTGCCTGTTCACCCACAAGCCATTACATGTCATCAAGTTCTATTTATTTTTCCTAGTCTATAGAATGTCAAAGAAAAGGGAAAAGGGCATTTTAAAGGTTAGTATTGTATCACACAAAAGGACACATTGGAAAATTTTCATTTGAAAAAATACAGCCAGGGGTTATGGGAAGGCTATTGTTTCTATTGCCATCTATTCTACTTTGTTATTTGATCTGATTCGGATGTGGCAGGGAATAGGTCACCCCTGTTGCCAATTTGATCTGTGGGGAGGTCAGAGTGGAGAAAAAAATCAACTAGATGTCACATATGAGCACAGCTACCAAGAACAAGAAATAATACTGCAAGTTTGACATTTCTTTGATAGGTGCATAAATTGTATGAATTAAATAATGATATAATCTCATAAACAAAGCAAACTGAGTTTATGTAAGATTCTGATCATCAACCCTTGCCTAACATTCCTTAAAATTTCTGTCATGATGCTAAAGGACAAATCTTGATTTATTTGTCTAGTGAACATTTGCACAAGCATTTGTTGCATAATCATCATTTACAGAATTGTTATTGTATACAATAGATAAGAGTTCAGCTTTTAAAAGGTAGGAGTTCAATGGGCAAATAGGTAGCCTGTGATGTCTCTCAGTGCCCCTTCAGTCTTCATTTACAGTGAGCACTACTGGGTTTTACTGCTATCAAGAGTATACCAAAGAGAATTTCCTCAAATAATTCCTGATGCCATTCCATTGATAGCTAAATAAGAACACCCCTGTGAAGAAGAGGAAGAGAGGAGGAGGAAGAGGAGGAGGAGAAGGAGGAGGAGGAGGAGGAGGAGGAGGAGGAAGAGGAGGAAGAATAAGAAGGAGGAGGAGGAGGGGGAGAAGGAGGAGGGGGAGAAGGAGAAGGACAAGGACAAGGACAAGGACAAGGACAAGGACAAGAAGAAGAAGAAGACTCTTATCACTAGTCCCTACAGGTTGCATGTAATGGGCATTCTTCATTAAAAGACAGAATAGATAATGACAAATTCACTTCATCTATTATGAGTTTGCCTGTTAGAGGTCAGGAGGTAAGTAGGCTCATGGGCTCATGATTCTGCCTGTGATTTTTTGTTTGTTTGTTTTTTATTGTTGTTGATGGTAGTGTATTTGTGCTGTTGTTTGTTTGTTTGTATCTTCCTGACTGTGAAATAGATAGGGTCCCAGATAAGTAGAAAGATAGGGAGAGGAGTCACAACTAGGTAATAAAAGCAGTGAACTTACAAGATGGCTTGCTACCTCCTCATCCTTATAACCTGAGACAAAGCCTGGTAGTTTAAAGAACTATATGGACATTTTCTTTTCACAGTAAAGTGCAGATCCACTGTTTTAACAAATTCAAGACTATACCAAGACATGTTTAGACAATAGTTGTGGGCCAATCGGCCATATTTTCTTTCCTTTAACTGCCTAACACTAATTAGGGGATGATGATCTGTCAACCCTCAAGGGCAAGTTGGGCTTTAGCTTCTGAATCTCCCTCACCCCATCCCTGAGGATGTCTTCATCAGCTTTCTTCAATTGCTGTATCTGTATATTCATGTTTGCTGCTTTTGAAACTTCTCTGCTCTTACCTGTTGCACTCAACATTTTCTCCTGCCTTTTAATCATTTAACTGGCAGGTGAAACAAACCTAATCAAAACCCCTAGAAGTTACCCTCTGAGGGCCAGCATAGCAGAAGAACACGTGGGAGTGAGATGACAAGGTGTAGAACTTTCAGTTAATAGATCTTTATTCAGCAAAGCCAGAAGAAAACTGGATTCCTATCTCATAATGAACCCAAACTCACTCACTGTTTGGGTGACTTTGAACTCTTATCACAGTCACTGGCAAGAAAACAAGATGATTACTTTTACTTCATAGTCTAAAGCTGCCTATACCTGTATCTGGAGCTAAGACAATGATCGCCTTTGAAATCAATGTGAAAATAAAATCACATATTAAATAGTATCTTATTCACTGCTCTATAGCTGTGGAAAGGCACCATGACCAATCCAGCTCTAATAAAAAGAAATCATTAAGTAGGGGGCTTTCTTGCAGTTTCACTCATCTTGGCAGGAAGCATGGCAGCAGGCATGACAAGCACGTAGTTTGAAACCCCAAACCTCACAGGAGACAGCTATATCAGGGTCCTGTCATCAACATCTTGTTGGCATCTGCAATAGTATCTGGGTTTGGAGGTTGTTTATGGGATGGATCCCCAGGTGGAGCAGTCAAGGCTCTGCCAGTGCCTGGCAAATACAGAAGTTGATGTTCACAATCATTTATTGGACAGAAAACAGGGTCCCCAATGAAGGAGCTAGAGAAATTACCCAATGAGCTAAAGGGGTTTGCAGCCCTATAGGAAGAACAACAGTACGAACTAACCAGTACCCCCAGAGCTCCCTTGGACTAAACCACCAATCAAAGAAAACACATGGTGGGACTCATGTTTCTAGCTGCATCTGTAGCAGAGTATGGCCTAGTAGGCCATCAATGGGAGGAGAGGCCCTTAATCTTGTGAAGATTGTATGCCCCAGTACAGAGGAATGCCAGGGCCAGGAAGCAGGAGAGGGTGGGTTGGGGAGCAGGGCAGGGGAAGGGTATAGGGGACTTTGGGGATAGCATTTGAAATGTAAATAAATAAAATACCTAATAAAAAATATATTTAAATAATAGAAAATAAAAATAAAAAAGAAACTACAAATCTCCAGTGACACACTCCTTCCAACAAGGTCACAAATCTTAATTCTTTCAAATGGTGTCACTCCCTAGTAACTAGGCCTTCAAATAGATGAGCCCATGAGGACCATACTTATTGAAACCACCAGATATATCCTGACAGCAGACACTATATGTAGTAGCTTTATTCAATCAAGAAAAATTACCAATAGTTTACCAATTAGTAGTATATAAGAGTTGTGTTTCTATTGTCTCTATTACTACTGAAACATTCTCTAAGTGAGGTTGAAACTCAGAAGTCTTGCAAGAATTACAAGACTCCTTCCTAACCTTAAAAATTCAGATATTATTATGATAGAGAGAATATTTTAGTGGAACCACCTGCAAGGTTGTCAAGGAAAACCAGATATATATACAGCTTTCAAAAAGTCATCATTCATGCTATGGTGTGTTTTCTGGGGATGCAATATCCTTTGAGTCTCCCACGTTCTTGTAATTAACCCTTTAAGCATTTTCCAATGAGTTCATTGTTTTAACAAACTGCACTTTGAGAAATCATATGTTTGGCTTCTTATACAGTTTTATGTGGTATTTATAAGAGATTTCTTCCCAAAGTCACACGCAGTTATATGAATTAGCTAGATTCAAAATATATAAATCTCTAGATTCAATGGTGCACAGTTTCTTGTGTCGGGGGGGGGGGGGGTGGTCTTATTTATGGATACTGTTTTGTGTCCTTTCCTGTGAAAATAGGACTACCATCTTTTGGTATGAGGATAGGCTCCAGGACTGGGATCCTGAGCTGGTACCCTCTACATTTCTATAGAATAAAACCTGGACCATTGCTTTTGTGAGTATTATCTTCATAAAAGAACAAGATTCATACTGCTAGAGAATTCTTAAACATGCAAACTGTTGGATCCCATAGCTGATATATTGAAATAGTAATTCTGTGTGATGCCGAGTGATATGTGTTGTCATACTGATGATATTCACACTAGAGAAGTGCTGAGAATTTGCTACTCTGCCAAGTGAGTCTGTTTCCTCATGTAGTCACAATTCCCATACTTCTGCCCGTGTTACTATGTATGATTCACCATACTGCACAAATCAAAATCATGTCTCTTACCCACAAAAACAACTTCTATATATTAATGTCTAGAAATATACTCTTTAATACCATGGTAGTGTGATGGCTTTTCCAAGCTGTCAATTCGACAATATCTGGAATGAACCTTAATCTAGAAATGCAGGGTTCACCTGTGATCCAGATCTTCAGGCTGGGCGACACAAGCTTCTGATCCAGATCTTGACTTAGATGACACAGGATTTTGATCCAGATCTTGAGACATAGTGGCCATGGAAAGTTTAGGCCCAAGCAAGGTGGTACACACTTTTAACCTCAGGAAACAGAGGCAAGAAGGCCTCTAAGTTCAAGGCCAGCCTTGGACCGAGAAACTTTCAAGTAAAGAAAAGCTAAGGTATGGGTGTTATGGTACATACCTTTAATGTGAGTCACCTTCTTCAGGAGGCCTACATAATAACGAAGGAAGGAAGGCTTCCCTCTTCTTCACCTGCTTGCATTTACTGTTCAACACATATGTTGAGACCTACTTTTATACAAGACCAGATGAAATACCCAGCCTTGTGGGACTGAGCAGCTACTAGATTCTTGAACTTCTCATCCACAGCTGCCCGCTGTTGGATTAATTGTACTTCATTATAATGCAGCACCTGTAAACTATTTCAATAAATCATATATATATATATATATATACACATATATATATATATATA
>NC_034594.1:118279486-118283037 GCF_900095145.1 Mus pahari | reverse complement strand
ATATATATATATATATATATATATATATATATATATATATGCAATCCATAAGTTCTGTGACTCTAGGGAACCCTAACTAATACAGAAGTAGACACATGAAACTAAAACTAATGTAATTCAAAAGCTAACCATTTTCATCATATTACAAAAGCTTATAATCACAGATAGCAAAACAGTATTATAATGAAGAAAACAGAATTTAAATCATTTTTGTCATTGTAATGTATTTTTTTCAGACAAGCTAAAAACAGTACTGCAGATACATGTTTTTAAGTACACACTTTAAGCAACATACACTAATACCAATTGCTTCCATATAAATGTGGCATTGATCCAGAATATATTGAATTGCAGAGAAAAGAATTATTCACCCTTAACTCTCTTTTATAATGATTGTGGTTTTCAACTTTGAAATTCTGCCAGACAAGATGTTCTAGAGACAAAAAAACAAATGGCAAAATCCTTTCTAAAAACCACATAAATTCTAGCCAAGCACGGCTTTTTTTTTTTTTTTCTTTCCAATGCATAATGAAGCTGATAAGAAAAGAGTGAGGAGAGAGCAATCTCTGAAGACCATGCAGACTTGCCAGTGGTGGGAACCACTGGGTTTTAAAAGGCACTTTAATAGCTGGAGGGAAATATTGTGATGGAAACAGATCTGTAAACAAACCTAGGACAACTAAAGTCAACTCAGCGAAAGAGGAAGATAGAAACAAACACGGGTGCAAAATAAAACATTTAAATTCTGAGACTATAAAAGCTTCCCTGGGAACTTTACCCACAGGTCAACCCTAAGTAGAGCTAGCCATTCACAATTACTCTACCAAAGTGGTTTACATGACTATAGAATCTGGCAGATGCCTATATGAACCCTCTCTCAAGGAGCTAAGTTCAAAACCAGACCTCTCCTGGGATGCCCTAGCAGAACCATTCCAAAATCATGTTATACATTGGTTACCACATATGACATCGGATATAAAAGAAGGGAAACAATGGAAGAAATACAGAAGGGAGGGCTCTGGCCTGATCATTAAATACCAGAAAAATGTACCATCTTCATCTTTTTGGTTAAGGAAGAACCTATCAAACCTGAAAATGAATGCAAGCAGATTGTTTCACTTAGAAAGTATAGGCCATTCTAACTTATTACTTCACAGGGTTGACTTGAAGTCCTCATGTCTATGAATAAATTCTGTGATGAAAATTAGAGCTAATTACCATGAGATGTGTGGGTGGTGCCTAAGTTCTGTCTTCACAATCCCACGCTGTAATTTAAAACAATTTAGCACATTTGATAATACTACTTTTAAAATGATTGAAGTAGTGAACCATGTCTAATAAATACCTTCTGATCGTAATATTTATAGCAAGAAATATATGCTTTCTGAAAATTTTTCAGAAAGAAAACATTTTCCAGTTAATTATCTCTATATTCTGTCAATTAGTCATTGAGTCATCTTATTCTCCAATAACCTTTAATGGAAACTGCTCATCACTCATTGTGTAATAGAATATCCATATGTCTTTCTATCACCTTTTAGAAACACAGCATACATATTTTTTTTAAAGTTTAAGAATAAATCACATTTCTCCATAAATTCAATTGATAAGCACAAAGAATGGTCCATAAAGTTGGTGTGGTATATTGTGGATGCAAGATAATTATTTAAATATGAAGGAGATTAAAATTCTTGTTACATAATAGGTTTGGGGCACTGGTTAACAAATACAAATTGAAGAGATAAATAAATGTGATTGTTATGACAGCCAAATGATTTACCAGGATTTGGCTCTACTTCTTACATATTATTTTTTTCTGTTTTTAGAAATAAGCCTGTTGTTATGTATCTTAGTCTCTTTTCCCTTATTATTTTTATTTTTTTCTTGTATATTTTCTTTATTTACATTTAAAATGTTATCCCCTTTCCTGGTCCCCCCCCCGAAACCCCCTATCCCATACACCCTCCCCCTGCTTCTGTGAGAATGTTCCCCACCCACTCACCCACTTGCCCCTCCCTGCCTTGGTATTTCCTTACAATGGGGTATTGAACCTTCATAGGACCAAGAGTCTGACTCACTCATAGCATTGAGGCTTATTCAGCTAATTGTTATGTAGTCTAGGAACTCCATATGCATGACATAGGCCTCACTTCTTGTTACACTTGGGTCACTCCAATTATTGACTCTGAAGCAAATTTAAAATAAATAACATAACATTCTATAGCTCCAGAGGCAATAAAGCACTTCTACAATGATGTGATGCTGGGAGTATTAAAGCCTGAGGTCTTAACATAAATTCTTAGGATTATTTAGTTTGTTGATTTTGTATTAATTTGAATATTTTAATAGTGCATTAAATTTATCCTGATTACTAATGGGCATTTTGGTGTCATTTGTATTTTTAATCTAAGAGTGTCCACTCATCTCTGATTAGCCCCAGCCTGCTAAAGATCTAGTTTGTTTGATGTTGGTACAACTGACCAAAATATAAACCACAAAGTCAAACCATTTTAGATATGGAGGTCTATAGAAACAGTGGATGTATGTAATTTCTCAGTCCAGTATATTAAGTTAAATATCATTTATGTCATTTAGTCTTTAACTAGAGATTCATTGCAAACAAGAAAATATACAAAGAAATTCAAATTTTTATTTTTAGAGTTAGTACTGAGATAAGATGAATCTTGAAATGTTTTGACATCTTTTTAAGATTTTCCATCATTACCCATTTAGGGTTTAAAGACCTTCACAATAATAATTTACTGAACTATTGATTGCAACATATCTGAATATTCATTATCTTTATTTTAACAATTCATTTAAAAGTCCAATTAGCATCTGTATTTGGGAATTTTCAATTGGATAGCAGCAGTAAAAAATGCCACATGAAATTCGTGATTCTGTTTTTCATTGCTAATACTTTTTGTTTTATGATAATGAAAATACTACAAATAATAAGTCGACAGTATGGGAGTTAGAAATGTTTCCATTCAATTTTATCCTCAGTAGGCATCAGTAAATAAAGAGAAAGAAATTCTGAAGTTGAGCATATTGAAATTCACATAAGAAAAACCATGCAAGAGTCTCCATGTGAAATCCTGAGTTTATAGATCTACAAGTACAAATAATATTTTATATTTTATAGCATTCTATGATGAGTCACATAACACGTTGTTTTAATCCAGACTAAATAACACTTTTGAAGGCATGTATTTTAACCCAGCAATATGGCTGCTCTGACTGGAACAACCCTTAGTACACACATTTAATCCCACATAATATAGTAAGAATGAAGCTGCCATGTTTGAAAGTGACCTCTAATCAAGGAACATACAAGGAGAATTAGAGAAAGATTTGACAGAATGTATCAGAAATAGGATACACCCAGCTCTCTTGAGAAGAGACAGGAATTCCAGGCTACTTAAGAGAATAACACAGGAGAGAGCAATGGACAGAGAGGGGGAGGGGAGGAAAAAGGAAGAGAGAGGAAGAGAGGGAGGGAGGGAGGGAGGGAGGAAGGAAGGGAGGAAGGAAGGAAGGAAGGAAGGAAG
>NC_034594.1:118249766-118278778 GCF_900095145.1 Mus pahari | reverse complement strand
AGGGAAGGACGGAAGGAGGGAAGGAAGGAAGGAAGGAAGGAGGGAAGGAAGGAAGGAAGGAAGGAAGGAAGGAAGGAAGGAAGGAAGGAAGGACAGTTTTACTGAAACTGTTTTACAGAGACATGTTTCAGGTGAAGACAGAATGAGCCAGAGAAAATCAGGTGAACAGGGGAATTTAAAAACATTGAGATTACAGAGCATGAGTATTATAATCATAACTTTTTTGCTTATTAGTAGTGTATCTCAGTGTCAGTCACAAAACCTACAGTAAGCACTTATGTAGGAGCAGGAAGGGCCGCCCAATGGTCAGCTCCGACTCAAGCCATTTTAGACATAACAGTTCATATTGACTTTTGATTTGATGGGTCCAACATAAAGTTTTGTGGAATTTCTTAAGATTGGAAAACCTCATGCAGAACAGTCAAGATGTACAGAACAAACCATGGTATGTCATCAGCATGTTCTTGACACTTCTCTGTGTCAATGACTGCCAGGCATGTTACGGCAACAATATGAAATAGCATCAGACATGGAACAGAAAGGCTATAGCTATTCTGTGGTTGGGGATCAGGGTGAGACCATAACAGGAGAAAAACTCTAAACTAGTAGTCTCTACTATTATTGTTTGTGACAGTTAATTTTTTTTCTTTTATAAACATCATTATAAAAACCCTGCAAACAATTCAAAATGCTAGACAACAAACTGTTTGGGCCACAGTCGAAGTGTAATGCCCTTCTGTCTAGTTAAAATAGGCATTCGAACAGGAAGCTATGAAGCTTCACACTGACTTCTATGATTTTCAGTATCAGATACATTTTATACACCTACCTGCCAACAAAAACAAAAAGTCCATGACAGAATTGGAACTGGAACAACAGTTAGATTTATAATTCTCTTTTGTAACTTATGTCTAGCACCTGCATTCTATTCTTCCTCGTGCCCTTTAATTTAGTTATTCTTGTTCTCTAGTCTACATGCTATTATATTTTGTGATTATTAATGTTGATAATTGACATGACAAGCTTTAGAATCAGCTCACGTCTTTGGGTATGTCCTCAAAGAACTTTCTAGATTAGATATGTAAGATGGGAGGACCATGTTAACTGTGGGAACTATCATTTCATGAACTATCCTTCCTGTGGAAGATTAGAGCATCTAAAATATTTCTTACACACATTTAAACTCTTTAAGGATTTTAAGTCCTTTTGCCTAGATATGTTTTTATCGTCTTTCAAATCTACAGGTAGCATACATTGCTGCTTCTTGTTTCAAAATTTGTTAGTCCTTATGTGCTTCCGTCTTCAACTAGGAGTATCATGCCTGTATCTTAATTTTATGTTTCTGCGGTTGTGAAAGTTTAAAAAGCATATCTTATTTACCCAAGCCTCTCCCTTCATTTGTTTTCATATAAGATCTTAAGCCCTCTGCATTACAGTTTTTTTTTTAATCTGCCAAATACACTACCTAACTCTGATTCCCTCAAAGATTAATGTAGACATATTTGCTTTTCAGAATGTTATCTCTAACTTTGTCCATGTTTTATAGTCATCACATTCTAATTAAATGTAATTATACTCATATTATATACCAATTTAGAAACCATGAACAAAGTTCCAATGACCACAAAGAAATATATGAGTGTACCTTACCGTTTAAAGAATTTTCCAACTGGACATGCATATTTTCTGACTGCTATAAGTTCAATATGTGCCAGGCATATATTTCAATTCTCTAAATTTTAATACCACCTACATTTACTACTGATACTTGCCTTTGTTCTAATTTCTTTGGTGACCTCCTTCTTCTAACAATTTCCTCCCCTTCTTTAACACTTGTATTAATATCAAATGCTACTTCATAAAAGATATTTTCCCTGCCTTGTACAGTAGTTCCTCTGAACCCACAGTGCTGTCTTACTACCTTCATCCTTTTATTAGAGCTCTGTGTAAATTTCTCATTTTTCCCCTTAGAATTAGAAAGTATGGATAACATTTTGAAAATTCACTTTATATCCTCTATGGTATCCCTAATAGAAACATTTAATTACAGGTACCAAATAACACTTGATAGGACAATATAGGTGTGTTCTCATCTGTCAATTCTGTATGTTCTGAAGATATAATTATCTAAAAGACTTCACACTAAAAGGAAGACAAGAGAAAAAAGGGAAGATACGACAAAGAGCAATAATTTCTGTTATGTTCATGAAAACTATGAAATCAAATTTAGATAAGCAGAAACACACTTATGTCTCCAGATATGCTCAAACAGTAATGTATAATTTGCAATTAACTTCAAATTAAGACATGCATTTATTCCCCAATAAAATATTTCAGTAATAAAATAATAAAAATATTAACATTCATACCCTCCACACAAAGGTTAAAATGTTTTACAATCTGTTCTCTATTCAGTGTAGTAGCCATCACTATACCATTTTTTTAAAGTATACATGGGAAGGAAATGACTTTTGACTTGTTCATCTTTTCTTTATTACAACTTCATTCCTGCATATTTGATTCAATCACTTCTTGAGCACAGTGACTTGTAGACATGAGGATTTGTATATTGTTATAATAACAAAATAGTTTGATTTGTTGATTTAAATCCTGTTTTTCATCTACATTACATGTTCTCCCTGACTCTACTCTAGAGGTGGTGGAAGCTGGGAGAATAGAGTTGACAAAATGAGCAAACTAAAGTCTCATGCAGTAGCCAAATTTATTTATTGCCTCAGACAAGTTATACTCTGAGGATTAAGATGGGTCTCATGAGTAAAGTTCTCATCATTTGAAGCTATATCCAATCACAAGGACAAGCCACATATAGCAAAATCGTGTTTATCCATAAAAACATATAAAGGATACTTTAAACAGCAGCAACATGTTGTACATGAAGTAATCAACATACATTCATTATTTAGATAGTTTTTCTTTCAAATATCCAGTGTTGAATAACAACAGCAAGTAATTAGGAATGATATAAAGTAAATTCCTCCGCTACACCTGGGAAGAGCATGAAAACACAATCCAAGTAGAAATCTGTGTTTTGAGGAAACTGAGGTCACAAGACTTATTTTCCTGGAATGTTCTCACAAGCACTCAGTAATATCTTCAAGGAGCTTCATTCCTGGACCATGTCTAACACCAAATTTATTTCAGTAATATATCCTGTTTTCTTTCAATGGGTGATTATAACTATTTGAAGAAGGGCACAGACTAAATTGGAAAATATAAATCCATAAGTAGTGAGAAGTTCTGTGAAAGTTTTACATTATCTAGAGGACGTACCAAGGCACATTTGTTTTCATTCCATATATTAATTGGGTTTATGGTTTAGCTATTCATGGTGGTTAAACTGGTTCTCATTTAACTGTGTCTGGAATAAATTAAAAGTCAAGCCAATAAGAACACCTGCAAGGAATTTTGTTCATAAAGTTGTGATGGGGAGGGTTTTTTTGTTTGTTTGTTTGTTTTTTTGTTTTGTTTTGTTTTTGATGAAAGAAAGCCCATCCTAAACATGGATAGCATTTTCTGTTAACAACACAGATAAGTGAGGGCCAAAGAATCTTGCATTTTCAGCTTGCCTCAACACTCACCAGCAAGATCATCTCACTTTCTGATTCGAATACTCTTTTATATATTGCTTTGGTGAGATGGAAACTGATGGTTTAGGATTCCAATTTAAACTGAAGATCAACAGTTCCTGAGGAATCCTCCAGGATTTCAGCAGTAGATGGGGACTGTTGAAGAACCAAACCCTGTGGACTGTACAGCTACTGGGTTCTCCACCTGGCAGCAATGTCTCAATTACCCAGACACAGTTCCTATACCTAGGACTCAAGAACTATTGTGGAAGATGAGCTTTGAAGAGTCATAGAACCAGTAAGGTGTACTGTGATACTGTGACTCCTAGAAATTTCTGAAAGACCACAACAATAAAGTTACACCAACACAATTTCCTGAACAAGACCTGTATAATAATGTGTGCCAATATGTAAGAAAGAATTTTCTTTTAATTTCTAGTCATTCCATCTACTCTGTTCCTCAGACTAATCCTAATTCATTACTCAAACCAAGATGTTCCAAAAATCAGTGACTTGACATAACAGACCTTCATTGATAATTCATACAACACCCATGAAAATCGTGTTGCATACTATCCAGATGTACTTTGGCTATTTTGTGCCTCTTGGCCTGTCACATTCAGGGGTTTACCAGTATGAAAGAATGACAGACAATTTAGAGAAAGGAGGTTTCTCATAAAATTAAGAAATAAAATTAACTAACATTGCACACACTATATACATATACACATACACATACACACACTTACACATATATCTCTATATCTCTAATATCTCTCTCTCTCTCTCTCTCTCTCTCTCTCTCTCTCTCTCTCTCTCTCTCTAGATGGTTAGGGTTACGGTTAGGGTTAGTATATTTGTGTGCGTGTGTGTGTGTGTGTATGGTTGTGTGTGTGTATGTGTATGTGTATGTGTGTGTGTGCATGCATATGTGTGTTTTACATAAGAAATTAAACACAGGTTCAGGCATTTGGATTCTTAGTCTCTATTAAGTAACATTGTTTGGGGAGGAATGGGATGTGTTATCTTTCTGGAAAAAGTAATTAACTGGAGGCAGTCGTTGAGAGCTCTAGCTGCACCCTACTTCCAGTTCAATCTCTCTGCTTAATATTTTCAGGTGAAGATGTGATCTTTCACCCTCTCTCTCTCTCCTGCCATCATTTCTGCCACCTGTTGTCATGCCTCCGGAACCATCTACCAAAATAAATTCTTCCATAAGTTCTCTTGACCATGGGTTTTATCACATCAGCAGAAATGTAACAAATACCAGTGTTTAGCTAAAGTCTGACCTCATTACTGCACTAGTTGCAAGGATAGTTGAGAAAGACGTGTAGCAAAAATCAGATTTCTATCAATAAACAGAGGAAGTTTTATAGGGCAATTTTAAAACTGACACCCAAACTGACTTCTAAAGAAAAAATAGAAAATAAATAACAGAACAAAACCATTTTTAGGAGGATATCATGAAGCTCTGTAAATGTTGAACATAAATACACAGGAGATTTGAAAGAAAAACTAACTAAATAATAAACACATGTTGATGTATTTCAAAACTATTGATTTCAGCTGGACAAGAAGAAGAGATGTTGCTTTAGCATATCTTAATTTATCAATGCAGTATGATCCTCTGGCTATAAAGATTTATATAATCATGAACAATGAAAAATAGAGCACCATTTAACCCTTAAAAGAAAGCCTCTTAAACTGATCAGTTTATGTACAAAAAATAGGGATAACCCTTAAATCTTAACAAAATGAAAGAGGGAAAAATGAGGTGACTTTACGTGGAAAAGAAAGAAAACAATAGCATATATTATATCCAACCTGCAAAGTTATACTTTATCATAATCTTTGTGAGGTACTAGGTGTTGTATTTTTAACTATTTTAAAAGAATACTACGGTTCTTCAGAGGATTACAATTAGGTTTTTGAGGACATAATGGGTGACTTTGAGAGAATATGAATCTTTAAAATTACTACTTAATATCAGTGTTAGAGACAAACATTGAGTTTAATGAACCACAAATATGACTTCATTATCTAAAGATTTCTAAAGATTCTGTGTGTAAATGACAATCACTCTGAGTTATCACCTGTAGCAGTGGTATTATTACAATCTAACATGTTTGAAGATAAGGAAGTCACATTTCTTTTTATGAAATGAATTAGAAATTAAAATCTTGTGTTTGAATTTTCTTTTAATTTTTAATTGTCTTGATGTTCTGCTTGGAAGACACCCTCTCTATATATAGATGCAAGGGTTTTGAAAAGAGTATAATAATCTGCATTGTTATAGGCCTTTTTAATTTCCCCAAGTCTTGCCAAATTATGCATGGTATTGTTCCTATTAAGTAGCTGTGTGGAAGCAAAACTTAACAGGAGTTAAATCTTAGAGCTGAGTTAGAAGAGCAAAAGAGCTCACCATGCAAACTTTCTCCGTTTGTGATAGGCTTTGATTCAGCTTTTATTATACCAACAGAAGAGAATAGGATGTTCACTTTTAAAACATTTTCTGATGCATGCATCCATTCAGAACTTGAAGTATTACTCTATGATATTAATCTCCAATTAATAGGTAAACTGAAATTCAGATATGTCAGTCCACTCTTTAATGTTATTCAGCTAGAGGAAGCAGAATTAAGATTTGAACTCCTGTCATGACTTCATGCCCAGTGACATGACTGCTACATTGAATACTGCTATAGAAAGGGCAGATGCTTACTCGGTATGCTTTTTATTAGTTTATCTTTTTCAGTGGTTTTAAGCATCTCTTTTCTACTTGGTTTCCCCATTGCCTTTTAGGAGTGACAAGTTCACCAACTCAAATTTTAGAGTACTCTAAGGAAAAAAAAATTCTCTGACAAGGTCTTGACCATTAAATTTCTTTACTTTTCTTCTGACAAAATTTAAGTTTGTTAGGTTCCAGAATGTTCCACTAAGACTGTAGCTAATAGCCAGGTGTGATGGCACACACCTTTAATCCCAGCACTCGGGAGGCAGAGGCAGGCAGATTTCTGAGTTTGAGGGCAGCTTGGTCTACAAAGTAGGACAGCCAGAGCTATACAGAGAAACCCTGTCTTGAAAAACCAAAAATAAATAAATAAATAAATAAATAAATAGAAATAAAACGACTGTAGCTAAATATAAAAGAATAATTTATATTTTATATCTTGAAACAATTATTTCTACTTTATTTTATATGAAACATTATATGAATCCAGATATTAATAAAATGAAATATTAAACTATTTTTAACAATAAGCTTACTTCAACTTTTCATATGTATGTATTATATATGTAATTACTTTCATATACATATCATATATAGATGTTCTTTGGTTCTTTACTTTCCTGTCATTGATCTTCGTTTGAAGTAGATGAACCCACTTGTAATCAGACCTTTGATTTAGAAGATACACATCTTTGATAGAGATCTTGCAGCAGAAAGAAGAATCTCTAATATGGGCCATACCTTCTGTTGAAAGTCTATATGAGGACATAGAGGGAGGAAGTTTTTGTTCTTAGTCTGCTTGTTCTTGACTTACAAGCACATCTGTTTCTTCACTGGCATGGGAGGCTACATCTTCAGGATTCCAGCATATACAGAAGAACAATGTCTCAACACCCAACCTTGTAGGATTGAGCAACTACTAGACTCTTGGATTTTACATTTACACCTACCAATTTTTGAATTACCTGAGCTTCAGCCAATAAATGATCCCTATATGTCATATAGAGAGAGCCAGTCATTCCGTATGTTCTGTGACTCTAGAAAACTCTCACTAATATACCAAGGCTTTTTATTATAAGAATAAATGTTTAATTGGGTTTATGGCTCCAGGTTAGAGTCTAGAATGATGGATTGAAGGAATATTGGCCAGTAGATGGAGCTATGGGTTGAGTACTCACACCTCATTCCACAAGGAAGATGCAGAAGACACACAAGGAATAAATCTTTTGAAATTCCATAATTTTTTGCTAGTAATACACCTCCTCCAACAAGGCCATACTTTCTAAAAATGCCCAAATAGTTTTCCCAAATGGGTACCAAGTATTCAAACATACGACTCAGCAAAGGCCACTCTCGTTTAAAATCACCGCACTTCTCCTCCAATAATGAAAATACATAAATAAATTCAGATAAATGCAAGAAGGGAAATAACAAGTGAAAATAGGAGCTAGTGAAATGGTTTAATGGGTCAGAGCATTTGCTGTGCAAGGAAAGAAATCACTTAAGAACTGGGCACAGCTGCAGTTTCTATTACTGAAACTTAAGTAGCGGAGCACTGGGAGCATGAGGCAGAGATAGCGAGATCCTGGAAGCTTGCTGGTTATCAAGCTAGTCCAAATGGTCACCTCGAGTTCAGTCAGAGACCCTATGTTAAAAGAATAAAGCAGATAATAAGAGAAAGAAAACAACTTCCTTTTATGAATTCTGCATAAGCTTGCACTAGCCCACTCACATAAAAGCATACAATACACACACACACACACACACACACACACACACACTACCACCACCATCACCACCACCACAACCATACGTACATGTAGCTTTAGAGTATTCAGGTTCCACCACAATAAATAACAGATAGATGAATGCACAGTTTAACCCATCCACTGAGTTGTGGTCAGGGTGATTGAACCCCAGGGTTCTTCTTGGTCTAGGTTGGTTCTGGCAATTGAGGGGAAGCTTAGCTTTCCCTCTAAGCATTTCACTGTTGAAAGTGAGCCTCGAGCCAGCTGAATCTTTTATTTTGTCAACTTCCGTCCCTTCTGTTCTCTATGTAGCTATCACGCTGGCATGACTGTGTCAGATTAAGTTCAGACAGACACCGTCTTCTGGATGTCCTTGCTTTCCGGTATCTGAGATGGCTCACTCAGTTTAAAACAACAGTTTCTCTCTCAAGATGGTGCTTTGCCCTGGCCATCTTAGTCACACAGAGTAACGGAATGATATCTCTCTCTACTGCTGACTCATCTTGACAAAAGAATCACAAGCTTGCCAAATTTTGAGTTTGAGGATTATGGGATCTGAATAGTAGCCCCTCATTCTGCATTACAACCTTGAAGTTATTCTGCTGTGAATCCTCCATGCTGGGCAGGGACTGTGCAGATGATGAAGCTCTGTTCTGTCAGGCTTCTTTTCCAAGTGACACTGGCCTTTTTTTGCCACAGTTTTCAGGGATCCTGTGATTCCTAAAAATCACAAAGGTTTTTCTCTTGTCTCTTTGGAATAACCAATTGTTTCCTTACTCTGATTCTTCTTCGCCGGCTTGCACAAAGACAGCAGCCGGTCTGCCCCCTTATCCATTGTAACTGCATATTCAGTTTTATTAGATAGAACTATGAGGAGAATCTAGGTTCAGTGTCTGGTGCTCACTGCAGTAACAATTTCAGTCTTAAAGGGATTTGGGGATTTGTTTGCTAATAGTTATTTATGTAATGAGTATATGAAAATGAGCATTCTATAAGTACTTGTAGAATTAAACATTTTTTCATTTTAAAATATTATTGAAAAGATGAGGAGAGACAGCTTTTCCATATCCTTTTCAGACATAGCTCTTTCTGAAGAATCTGGCTATTTTAGCTGTATTTTATGATAGCAGTTAGAATATCTACAGGACATTGAGGGTAAGGAATTGCAGGCAGAGTACATTAATAGCTGAGTAAGGTACTTCAACAACATTTTCCCATGGATACATCAATTTGAAAGCTATCAATGTGTCCAACTTCTACACATGATATAAGGAAGCTCTATGAAAGACTATGGTGGCATCAAACAGATAAGCCAATCCTCATGGTCAGGATCCACCTTTCTGTCTGCTTTGCCACCAGCTGTGTCATAGCCTATGTAACCTGTCAGAGGAAGGCTCAAGTGTGACTGAGCGTCCAAGCTTGCTGGCCATTAGAACATGACCAGAGGAGAAAAGAAGAAAGGAGAACGAAGGGAGAGAGAAGCTCATAGGCTTACATTTTCAAGTTAATGCCTAAATTAGGTCTCATTTTTCACATACTCTAAATGACTTATTCAGACACTGTAACTTGCATGAGTTGTCGAGATTTCTTCCCCATTTTGGAAAAGCATCCAGATATCTCAATCCTTATCTGTGCCTATAGTCTCATTTTTATATCCCCGAATCTTTTTCTTAAGTAACATATTTTATTTTTTAAGATAAGAATTTTTAAAAGCCATAATAACATTTGGATGAATTTAGCAAGTACATTTACAATTTGTTGTAGAACTTTTTGTGTTTCTTGGGGAATTCTACACTGTGTATTCCCTCTTTATAATATCCCAATCACAAATACAATTTCTGTTTTTGCCAAAGCTTACTCTGGGGAAATGAAAATTCATTTTCTCTCTCTCTCTCTCTTTAGTCCCACCTTGAAACCTATCAAGTATTTCTGGTGGGACCCAATAAAAAAGAACTCATGACTCCCCTACAATCTGTATCAAAGTTATTGAGGACAATTGCACTTTGTTGATTTAATTTTTAATCTATTTCATAGTTTGTATAGTCCATAGAATGATCTAACATGAACATATCTTTTGATTTTAAGTTTTAGTAGCAAATGAAGAAAATCAGCAGATGCAGAGCAAAACACTTTTCAATCTATATTTACAATCTTCCCTTGAATAAACAAAGGAAGCCCTGTCAAAACTATTATATTGCAGTTACTGGCTGAGAAGCTCCTGGGCAGGAAGTCTTCTCCACGGATGAGAACAACATTAGTCATTTTTACTATAGGCATCTCTCTCTCTCTCTCTCATGAGATGAATGATAGCTTGTCCTGGAAATAGTTCACCCACTAGCTATCCTTAAGGACACAATGCCTTTATTCTTGAGTTGTTGTTCTCCTGTTCCTAGTCACAAAGGCAGGAGATCAGCCTGACCCAGAACAGGAACTTTGGTGAACATTTTTGGATAAACATGCTTTAGTCAGATGTGGAAGAAACAAATCCTATATTTAGAGCCAGCTTCTTAGCTTAAACAGCGCAGGACAAGAGACATGTGCATGAAAGGCATTTGCTTTTCTGTTAAACTGAACTCAGTGGCTTACAGTGAATAGGAAACATGTTGAGTCCTGTGACAACTGTCTGGATTCCCCAAAGCATCTGTCCTCCTTACCACCTGGATAGATATGTCCAAATGAGTTTTATCTTCTGAGATTAGCATTGGTAATAGGGACTGTCAGGAGAAAGACAGCATTCTTTTTCCTTTTTAGAGTGCAATAAGAAGCAGACCATTTGATTTTTCAAAGGTTGCCCTATGGTTTCCTTAAGCATTAAGGGCATTGTGTGGCAATCTGTATTCGTGATTAAAGTGACAGGGCTATGCTAACAAGTCTTGGGGTGGGGATCTGCTTGAAATCCTGCACTCATTGTCTGTGTTTCTGTGTCTGAAGATGGAGTCGGACAGCCTGACTAGTGTAACAAGTACCCTTCCTCTTGTACAAAACAAGATTCTATCATTTCTCTTTGTTTGAGCAAGGGCAGCGAGGGTGTTCAGAGATCTAGGCTTTTGAACTTTTAGGAGGTTGGGGTGTTTCTTGCGAAATTGAATTTCTATGAGCAAGGGCTTTTAACGGAGATTCTGTTTCAAATTCTGTATCAGGGTTTGCTAACTCCACCTTGCAGATAGACTTTAGTGAGCTCTGAGTAACATCACAGGTAAAAGAAAAGCTGGACATTAGGAATTTCCTTGGACTTTTCTGCTCTTTTTACAGAAAAGATTCACAAGTTGAGAAAATGTTTCTTCCTAATTCCATGGTGGTTAATTTGCTCTAATTTTTCTAAGAGATAAGCCATGAGGATCCTGAAGATGGCATCCACCCACATCTGTAAAGCACAAGCAGCTGGGAGAGGCTGATGGAGGGAAGCCTAATCTTCCTTGAGTCTCTCAGGTCAGCATCGATAGAGGGCATGTAATAAAAGCAGAAGTTGCCTGACTCAAAACCCCTCAAGACTAGATCCCGGTGCAGGACTGACTCACGTTTATCCAAATCTGCTCTTCCAGGCCCTGGCTATTTTTAATCTATAACCCAGGTAGCATTCTTGGAATTATTTGAGTTCCCTTCTAATCTTATCAGTAAGATGTATCAAAGTGAGAAGCCCTTCATTCAAAGTGGTAGGAACCAATCCTCTGCTTCAAACGTGTCTGAGAGACAGAACAAATCGGGCATCACTTAGTCAAAGAGATAAAAGTTATTTCTCTTTCCCAGAAGCCACATAATGGTTTAAGGTCCTGTTGTAACCTAAAGTAACCTCTTGAGTGTAGATAGAAGTGGCCTTAGCATATCCTATACACGAACAAGTGATAGCTAATGAGAAAATACCAGGGCAATAGCAGGAAATAAATTTTGAGAATTTATAACAGGTCATGGAGGAGAGGAGAGGTTAGTGTCCTGATGAAATAGAAAGAAGAGTTGCTCTGCTGTAGTTTCCCTAAACTCAGGTTCATTTTCTTAATGTGTAAAGCCATAGTGTATTTTTAAAATCCAGATTGGGAGCAAGCATGAAAGGCAATCATGGTAACTTTCTTTTTTATTTGAAAAGGGCCTTCTAGATTGGGAAATCTTTCCCACATTCCCATTGGATTTAAATTATTGTAATCCAGTGAATGCTAAACAGAAAACAACGGCAGCATAAAGCAAACCTAACAACACAAACAAACTAAAAAAAAACTAAGAAAGTGATGAGCCTTTATTCCTTCCTAAATGTTTTCTATGGCTATTACTGAAGGTGAAAGTAAACCCAAAGGGAATGGAGATCACCATGAATCAGAGAGTCGGGTAACTGTGAAGCAAAGGAGTCTTCAATTAGGGAAAGAACATTCCATCTCAGTTAGAGAAACATGAATCTGAAGAAACACGCAGAAATAGTAGACATTAAGGCCTAGCAGAGACTGTATCTCCAGCCCTTAACCCAGGGTGATCTCCGGTCTAGTCTGTAGCTTGTCCTCCTGCTGGCAGTAGCTTGTCCAGCACTTGGCATTTTGTCCTTTTCATCTCTGGGGGGGATTGGTGCTTTACAAAACTCAGGCCTGGGCTGCCAAAAAAACTTCAGGTAATTCCATCTGTTATTAAATCAGTGTTGTAGACACATGGCTAGTTAAAGTCTTAACCTATAGAAACAGCTAAATATTATGGTTTAAAACGTGTTCAAATGGAAAACAAAACAAAAATCTAAAACAAACAACAACAATAAAATAATCAAAAGCCAAACAAAAAAAAAAAACCTCAACCACCTGGGAAGTCTAGTATTACCTCCTCAGTCAAATGGAAAAAGGGGTGCAGTGATTCCCAAAGGTCAGTGTAACTGGGAAATTTCATGGATACTGCCATTTTGGTTTATTTCCTGTCGTTTTGTTAACCAAGATGGAAGTGAAGTATATAGCATTTTCCTTTCCTTGGATAACATTAGCCAAGATGGTGGCTAGGTTACATGGCTTCCTTTATCTCAAGGAGGCCACCACCCAAGAAGGCAATGAACCTACTTTCTATTCATGGTAATTCAGCTCCATAGCAAAATGAATGCAACCTCTCTCAGGGCATAAGTATCTGTGGAATCCATACATCTCACAGATTAAATGTGGATCAGTATATCCATTTTCTAGAAAGAAAAGAAAGAAAGAAAGAAAGAGAGAGAGAGAGAGAGAGAGAGAGAGAGAGAGAGAGAGAGAGAGGGAGGGAAGGAAGAAGGGAAGGAGGGAGGGAGGGAGGGAGGGAGGGAGGGAGGGAGGGAGGGAGGGAGGGAGGGAGGGAGGAATATTCTTTAGTTAGGTTAGGTTAGTATGGATATAGGAGATAGCAGCTGTAGCCTCAAGCAGGTAGGCCCTAAATAGCAAAATAAGAAGCAGAAGGAATTCCATGATCTCTGCTCAAGAATGCAGAGTCCTTATGCTACTGTTAAGAGTACCTAGAATCAATGTAAAGTCTCTCTCAGATAGCTTCTATAAAGGGAAAGAGAAGAAATTCAGCCATCATCCAAATGTCAGTTCCAAACAATAGTGGTCCTGTCTCTTTTTCAGAGTTGTAAAAGAGACGAGAAAAGGATAAATGACGCAGACCCTTTACAAATTAAAAAGGTTTTGTCTGTCTCCAGAAGAAGAGTAATTTCCTAAATATACCACCCCTTTTAGCATCTGGACCAGGTTTTCCCCTGACCACTGTGGGATACCATCTTTGTGGAGCCAAGCTATAGGTTAGTGATGGAGTGTTAGTCTGTGCTCATGAGCCTCTAGCCACCAAATACATTAACATGCTTTCTAAGATATGCAGACATCAGAAATAGAAACAACAACAACAATAACAACAACAATCCATCTAAGGGCACTTTCTTTGTTAGAAAGAATAAGAAACTAAAGTTATCACAACTGTTCCAGGATGACAAAAGGGTGCTGGCAACTTACAGTCACACTTTCCTATCCTTTTAGGTTTGGAATGAATTGTATTCAGCTTGGTAATTCAGGGGAACTCAGAAAATAGATAATATTCCCCCAAAATATTACTATCTCAGAATCGTGATTTGGTTCATTTCCTTCCACAAGTAGAATTAAAAGGCAAGAAAAAATCCTGACTATAATGCGTATTCATGGGGGAAATCTCAGACACAGAGAGAATCAGACCTTAAAGAAAGGTTTTTATTAGGGGCGAGGAAGTGTATGCATAGAAAACCACACAAAAATAAACATCTACTAAGAAGCAGACCTGGTAACTTGGGAAGTTATATGTTTAAATCATATAAATCACAATCAATAGAGTTAAGTGAGTATTATGCTAAATATAAGGAATGTGTAGTAGAGCAGATTCAGAACAAATGGGCAACAAGATTTGTTTCTTCTATATGCTTTCTTATAATGGGGAAAAACAAAGCAATTGCTTCTATGTTTTGGCACACTTACTTCTGAAAGGAGTTTAAAGGCACTTAGATATGAAGCTTTGCTATTTTAATGCATGATAATGACAAATTCTATATTTCACTTACTGTGCTCTCCCTGTGATCTTGTCTGTTGTCTGATATCATGCTATAGACATCGAAAATGTCAATTGTTAGACCAAGGAAGAATGTTCCTCTATCTTGTAAAAAATCTTCAAGAATCCAGGATCTGGAATAGTGATCATATTTTGAACATGATGGAACCGTCTCAATATCTCTCTGTTAGCTGTTGTGAAAAAGTTACCAATTTGATTGTCACATAAGTATTTTATTGGAAATGGCATATTATAGAACACTAGAAAATTAGATTTTTCTTTCTGAGCCAGGCTATTCTCAGATTCTCTTGATACCCTAGACTAGCATTAGACTCTAAACCCTCCTAACTCTACCCTCTGTGTTTCAGAATTAAATGTAAAAATCAACATGATAGACTTAACATGTTTACAAATAGCACAGTACAATACTATGTAAAACCATACAAGTCAAGAAAGCTATTTTTTCTAGATGCCTCCCTTAAAACACATTAAATTGTTATCCTCCTAAAAGCTTTGTTGTTTCCATGTTTATGGATTAGTTTTAGCTGTCATTAACTTGACAAAAATAGTATTTAAACTATTCACCTATATCTGTGGCTAGGGTCTGCCAATATATATTTGTGAGATGCAGATCTAGAAATCATTCATTAGCTCAGAAAGGATCGCAAATGTATATTTTAGCTAATTTTCCAAAAGTGACATTTTGCATTCTCATAAAATTGAAGATTGCTACACGGCATGGTGACATACATGCATGAAGGGCAGAGGCAGGAGGATCAAGGATATGAAGCTAATCTGAACTACATAGTGAGTTCAAAGTTAATCCAAGGTACACAGAGACCAAGGTACACAGAGGCTGAGAAAGTAGATGAGTGGCACAGTATAGGGAAGGCCCTTTGTTTGACCCTCAGCATTTAAAAAGTGGTGGGTAGGTCAGACCCTATTTTCCAATCTTACCTAGCTAAGACAGTGGTTTTTAGACTATCCTGAGTATAATGGTTACCACGTTATTTCTATAATAATAGTGGTAAGGATTCATTCATATATTTATTGGTCATTTTTTGGTCTTTATTGGCCAAAAGTTTTCTTTTACTGGTTCATGCTTAGCTCTTCTTTACACGTTTCCAGTTGGTTGTGACTAACTTTTTGTCTCATAAAAATTCCTTGTGATTCTTGTTTGCACAGATTCTGCTACATTCAGTTCAGAAATATTTTCTTCCACTCTGTGGCTTGTGTTTTCTTTTGCTAGTGAAATAAACCATTTATTTAGCATAAACTCCTGGCATCTAGTAAATGTGTAGAATTAATAAACAAATGACGGTATGTGATCTTTATTAAAATATTGCATCAAGCCTGCTACTGCTTGCAACCCAAAACTCAGAAATTGAAGGTAGGGGATTTGGAAGTTCAAGGTCATCCTCATCTCTATACCAAGCTTGTTATCAGTCAATACATGAGGCCATGTCTCAAAAACACAACAAAACAAAGAAGTCCTCTTATAGTCTGAGAACTGTATGATTAAAGAAATACACATAAGCCTATTTTTGAAAAGCAACCACTTAAAATCCTTAAAATCATTTCAATGTTTAATAGTACCTTCATAATTCAATTTTTTTAATAGTGTCAGAAAATTATAGAATTTTTAAAAGAGATCCTATAGTCAAATCTATCACACTGCAATGCATATCACTTCTTAGGTTGAAATAATAAAAGAAAACTTAAAGAATGAGAAACCTTTTTAAGTGGAATAAACAAGTGAGCCTGCACTGATTTCACTAATGTAGTCAACCACTGACATCTATTGGCAAAAATAAGTCAGAGTTAGCTAAAGTGAACAGAGATGGGATTTTTAACATTACCTTAGTTTAAATATTATATTGACTCAAAAATGTATTTAGCCATGGTTTAGATTAAGTACAATAAGACCCTGACTATTTAAAACACAGAACCCCAAAAATGAGAAATGAAGCATTTACAGTACCACAGATAACCTTATATGTTTTCAGATCAAGAGTATGTTAGAAATGAAAACCCATTTCATATTAAAAGAAGATTATGCCTTAAAGTTTAGAAATTTAAGAAAGAGGAGGCAAAGCCCCACAAATTGCTGTCAAGTTTTAAGAGACAGGAAAAGACAGGATGATACCTTTTCAAACAAATCAAATCACTGAAGTTTTCCTTTGGTGTACAGTTATGAGCTTTTATTCATGTATCAAACAACTTCTCCATTTTTTTTTTCTGTCTGACCAAGTATGAATCCTTTGACTTTCATCCCAACAGATCCAGGAATCTGTCGCCTCAAGACACCAGTGCACTGTATGATGCCATTATGCTAGCAAGCTTGTGTAAATGCAACTAAAATGCTCAATTATAATTGTAAATATTAGATACTGTAAAGGATGTGATGCATTATGACGTGGAGGTAAGCAACTCCGAAATCCCAGCTCTCCTGTAACTTACAAGAAAATAACAGAAAAGGTGAAATGAACGATATGGTTTGTCAGCAAAGAGCTGTGTTATTACATGTTGATGGATAAAATAAAGCTGTAAAGAGGATAAAAAGTAATTAGGCATAGGGAATGCATAATGTCATCAGAGACAAAAGTTCTGGTTATATTAATCCTTCTTTGACACTAAAGTGAATCAAAAGAGGGAGAGAGCCCTGGAAAGGGCCATGGAGAGGAGACACAGGAGGGAGAAGCAGAAGTCCTGAAGCAGGGGATGAGGATGTTTGGAAAGGTAAACCAAGCAGCAGACCAGTGTGACCGGGACAGAATGAACATTGTGTTGACTGGAGACAGTACGAAAGAGTAACGCAGGACACATTCCACAGGGTGTTGTGTCCTCCGGAGGGTGCTGTGTACTCCGCAGGGTGCTCTGATTTTGAGCGAAGTAGAAAGCCGAGGTTCCTTGGTTACCCAAGGTTCCAGAGGGGGACCCGAGTGTACAAAAGGGAAAACTGTACAAAGATGGCTCAGAGACAACTGTGCCAATTGGGTAATTGAAAGAAAGAAGCATGGAAAATGCAAGAACGAGCTAGAGGGCTAAAGGAAAGGTTTATGAACAAAGCTAAATATTAGTTTTCTCTCTCTCTTTCTCCCTCCCTTTTTCCCTCTTTGTCTTCCTCTTCCATATCTAGAAAAACAAACAAACAAACAAATGAAATAAAATGAAATAAAACAAATGAAAATCACCATCATAGGAAATCTCTAATGGGCTAGTCAGATATTATCATTTATTTGCACTTTAGCATAGTTTGATAAAAGCTTCTGCTAAGATTCTAAACTCATGATTTGTATGACCAGAGTTGCCACAAATGAAAAATACTTTTAACTTTTCAAGTTTATTTAAGATGCATAACAAAACTCAGTTTTGATTTATCCTAACACCAAAAAGTGAATTATTCTCTATGCTCATCTAATAAATCTGTTCCCTAAACTTTCTCCCTCGGGTCAGAAGACAATCACTTATTAGATTCATGATCTGTTTAACTAGAAACTTCTAGTTGATAGAATTGCTTAGTAGCAACGTAATAGTGTAGGCTAATTAGCACAATACCATGGTTAGATTTGGAGCCTAAATGGAAGAGTACGGACCTTCAGCAGAAGCGCTTTTCACTGGGGTTTGAAGATAATTTGGTTTGTATCAAAAGCATTCTGCTGGCCATGCTACCTAGGAGCCACCTCTGTGTCAATTATGAGCTCCAGATTTATAATCAGCAGCTCCACGTGAGACCCGGTGGGTGGCACACTCTCATTTCCGTGCCTTCCCTCCAATGCAGTTGATTCACTGAAAAATGGGTCATAAGTATGTTCGAGAGACAGTTACCATTCCGTGTGGAGCCGTGCTTCACCAGTTCCATCCCTGCAATCACGGCCCTGAACTGTTTGGAAAAAAATAATTTTTTTCTCCAAATCTTACTTCTATTTTATCGTTTATTGTTGAGGTGCTGGGAATAAAACTGAAGCATTAAAACACAAATCCGGCATGGTAAAGAAGCCACTATCACTGAGCGCCACCCCCAGCCCTTTTAAATGCATTCTTATTTCCTGTCCCTACTGTGCTTTTTGTTTCATATGCTTCTCAGACATCCCACTGTCTGGTCTTCTTGACCATCATAACACTTACATTTTATATGCCTAAATTAGTTATTTTACAACAATAAAACCCCTTTAAAAACAAATTTTAAGTAACAAAAATATTAGAATATGGATAACTGTGTTTTTAATTCTCCCTTCCTCTCTTCTTCTCCCTCCCTCTAAGTACACCCCCCCCCCCGTGTGTGTGTGTGTGTGTGTGTGTGTGTGTGTGTGTGTGCACCTGAGCTCCCGAGGAGCTTTAAAATTGCTCTACTTTCACTTTCTTGTTTCTGACTTCCATTTTCAATATCCTTTGCTTCTCACTGGATTGTGAATGTGCCCTTTCCCTATGTCTGAAAATCTTTCAACCTTCACCATTCATTCTGAGAATCAGCAATACGTTATGTTTTTATAGAACCTTTCTTCCAGGGAGCAGAGAGTGTTTCATATATATTACCACATTCATCCTTAAAATTTCTCTCACAACACCCATAGCCCTGACTAAAGTATGCCTCCATCGAAACCCCTGGCCATATCTTTAGTTCTTCTTTCCTCGGCTGCCTTTTCTATAAACTCTGTAAATCAGTTTCAAAACCCAGTGTCTGTAGAAAATATGCATAATTCTATCTCGCAGGTGACCTTTCTTTCTAACCCTGTGCTGAGAATTCACCGTCTCTGTTTCAAGGTTTTGCCTGTTCATATGGCAAGCATGAGGTTACTAAGACTTTACCACTTTTCTGGGACTTTTCTTTAATATAATGAAATAATCTAACTTTGAAATAAACTGCAGCTGTCTCCCTATTTTCAACGATGTCACCTACGTTTGTTTTAAGTTATATTTATATCCTCCTTTTGTTTATTAGTTTAGTTTAAGTGAAATTATATCCTAAATTATGTTTGACCCATATTCATGTTGATTTTTTTTTTTTAATTTAAAAGATGCTCTTTTTCCAAGAGGGAAGGCTTGCATTTGCTTGTGTTTACTATTGTGTCAGTCTGTGTGGTAAATGCATGAACGGGATCCTTAATGCATGCATGAGCTCCAGCCTACAGCCTGCATATTAATGGTGGATCATGAAGGCCTCCAAAGGCAGAAAACTAGGCCTTAGGACAAACATGCTGATTTGTTGAATGTAGGTTTGTGTCGAAGTACATCCACAGTTGAATCTGTTTTCTCTAAGCAATTATTTATGTATTAAAAGCCTTACAAAAACAATATATAAGTTTTTGGTTTTAACAGAACTATCAGTCCTCTATAAAATTGTTGTACTATATCTGAGGACTAAATTCCAGGTGGAAAGCAGTTTGGAAATTTAGTCTAAAATCTGACTACTTGAAGAAGACCATCAATATTCAAATGTGATGACTCATTGAGACTCAAAAATAAGTCATGCTCTTTAAGCTCACTTAAAATGATTAAAAAATCCCTCCAGCAGCACCAAGTCCTGAACATTAACTTCTCACCAATATGCATTTCTGCATTGTGTGTGTGTGATTGTTCGTTTCATATGTGTATACACCTCTTCATTTCACATGTGACTGTGTAGGAAGAGAACACTGGTGCACAGGTCTGAGTAGGTTAGAGGTCAACATTGGTTGTCTCCTACTCGCCTCTCTGCACCATAGTTTTGAGATCATATCTCTCACTGAATCTGAAACTTACCGATTTGTCTAGACTGGCTGGCCAGAAAACAAAGGGATCTTTCTATCTCTACACCCTCAGGAATGGAATATACAGGTCCATCTCAGGGGCTTCTCGAATTTGTGTGTTTGTTAGGGATCCAAACTCAGGTCTTCATATATTCACATCAAGTGTCTAACACATTTTATTAACTCTTGGTTTCATACCTTTACTAATAACACAAACCTGTTGAAAATTAAAAGAAAATAAATATTATTCTAGAATGGTTTGGCAACCAAATTTTATTACATTTATTTATTTCTTCATTTATGTGTAAACAAAAAAAATCAACTTGCTAGAATCAGATCTCTCTCTCTCTCTCTCTCTCTCTCTCTCTCTCTCTCTCTCTCTCTCTCTCTCTCTTTTGGTTTTCAAGACAGGGTTTCTCTGTATAGCCCTGGCTGTCCTGGAACTCACTTTGTAGAGCAGTCTGTCCTCGAACTCAGAAATCTGCCTGCCTCTGCCTCCTGATTCCTGGGATCAAAGGCGTGCGCAACTACGCCCGGCTAGAATCAGATCTCTTGTACCCAGGGATTAAAATAGGGGTTATCAGGCTTAGGAGCAAGTGTTTTAACCCTCTGAGCCAATTCACCATCTCATCAACTCGTTTGCTATGTGGTAAATCATGCCATAGTGAACCCAAATTGATTTGGTTTGATTTGTCTTCAGTTCATAAGTAAAACAGACATTAAAGATAATCTCACTACAGTAACTGGTATACTTCTTTTATACTTCAAGTATCTCCTATTACTCTCGAACTTATTAGTTTGACAATTTTCTCTAATGTCTTCTCTTGATAAAGATGTTGTTTATATACCAAAAGCTTTTTCAGTATTTTAAGTGTCCTCCAGATGCACATTGATTGACTGAAACTAAAGAATAAGGTATGCAGATGTTAAATGAAAGATGAATTTCCCATGCAAACATTTAGACCATATGAAGCCATGCAAATACAGTCTTCAGAAGGAAAAAGTTTGTCACTATTTTTTTTTTCAAATTGATCTCTGTCATCAGAGTACAATTGCAAAGTAAAGATTTACATTTTTTTTGACTGAAAAAATAATTTACATACCACAGGGTAAATGACTTCACAATGTGAAAATTCCAGGATACACATTCAAGCAATAGGTCATTAAACAGAGACCAGAACAGTTGGGGGTAATGAGTGGATTTGATTTATTACAACTTGATAGAAACAGCAAGATCCTTCAAACTAAAATGTAAATATCTTGAGTATGAAATGGATTCAGTGATGTTCAGAAACTAAGCTAGAGAATAATGTGGTTGTCTGAAGATTGTTTAGAAAATAAATATATATGGTAGGGAGCATGCTATAGAAAGGTTACCTGTTGGAAGACAAACCCAGTATAGAAGCAGGATCCTCGCATCAGCCCCAAGAGTGAAGAGCACATCAAAGGAACAAGAAGTGGCTTCCCCTGCATCACATTGTTGTGAGTATAAAGTCATTTACACTTTGTTACTTAAAGAAAAAAGATTCTACTACAAAGAGGAAACTGATGACATTGGAAGATAAAAATCCCAGATATTAGATCGTATTCATCAAACTCAGCAAGCTGAGAATCATAAAATGAAAAACTTACTAGCTAATCATTTGCTAACATTCACACAAAATAATATATTGTCACAGACTGTCAGAGCACTGACACGCTGCCAAATAGTTTGATTCAAATTTGAAAAGGAAAATTGAACAGAGAATAATATCAGACTTCACGGGAGGAAAGAAGAGACAAGATGCAGAATCACCAAGCACAGAGAGTTATAGATTAAGTATGAAAGGAAAATATTATCTCCCCACTTCTTATTTTGCTAAGACTAGGATAAGTAATAAAGCCCTCATCAAGTACATAGGAAATAATTACCAAGTCCCAATAACTAAGTTATTTTTTAATGTGAAGATGGGGTTAAAATAGGATATAGTACATATTTAATATAGTTGTTTTGCAATTTAGCTGATTTGAACAAAACTTAAGAGGGCAACCATAGTACTGCTAAAATGGATACATATAGCTTATTTTTTTCACCAGTTTTTTCAATTTTATCCTTAAGACTTAAAACTTTATTTTACACAAAATAAAATTTAAAATACAATGGGATCTTTAAGTTTTTTTAAAAATTAGATCATATAGGGTTTAATTCTCAGCTTAATAAGATTCTGATAGTCAATAGATGCATTCCTGGCTCATGATGAGTTGGTTACTGTATCTTTGTCTCTCTTCTTCCGTGAACTACATTAGTATTAATGTGCACACATTACATGTTTAAAGTTTGTATCAGATGTCAAAATTCTGACAGTTCATTGGATCCTTTTTTAATATTTGTTGCACTCTAAAACAATAAGTATTAATAGCTCTACCATTTAAGGTCTGTTTTAAGAAACCAATAGAAAATATTAAGGTACTGTGTTATTTTAAAAGAAATATATTCAATAATCCTAGAAATATCAATTATGCCTTCAGATGTACTACCATTGTCCATATGATTTGAAACTAAATCAAGCAGCCAAAGAATTCACAAGGTAACAGTATTAATTACTTCTGTTAATTGCTTCTGAGCAACTGGGAAAAGAGTAAAACTTAAGTCTTTCTTTTTGTGATGCTGAGGGACATCACAAGCTCTCACCCCATCAGAATACTTATAACTTCCTGTCTCCTGAAGTTGGATCTTTCAGAGCAACGGAATCTGTTGAAACTTTTAATTGTGAGCTCACTTCATGATACTGTCCTCTCCTAAGATTTTTCTTCTAGGAGAAAAACAGGAGTAAAGGTGGGACTTAGAGAAACACTCCTTAGTCAGGTATAATTTAGTTCCTAATTAAGGTGCTTTTCTATAGGTTATTTCTTTCAAAGGTCATTCCAGTGCTTTATCAGAAATGGATCCATCACTGTTCACACTCAAGGAAAAGATTGCCTATTTAAAAAGTAAGACTTTTTTTTTTTATTAAACGTTTTGAAAGAGTAATTCATTCAAGAGCTGTTACAGGTGTTTAATAATTCTATGTCATCACCATCATCATAAATATATGCTGACCATTACACTTAACATTAAACCGAGGGCAGGAGTGAACTTTTGGGTAGGTATGAAATCATTCTGTACCAATTAACAAAAAGAGGCAAAGTCAATCAACTTCTAGAGTAAAATAAACTTTTAATTATGACTATTCGTTTCAATTTTTTCATGTAGTTTCAAAATATTTTTCTAGGAAAATCAACTCATGTGTGAAATAAAAGATGGAATGTGTATTTCCACTTTTCTCCCATTAATTATTAAAAGTAAAAAAATAAACAAAATTAATATTAAAGTAGGTCTCCCCATGGAATTCTCACTAAAGCTATGTGTACAAGTTACAGTTAGATTAACACCTGTGCAATGGACCATTCTTGCCTATTTTTAAATTTATCTGTTCATGAAAATGAAAAATCGTGATTTAGTAACAGAAAAAAATATGAGGTAGACATTTTTAAGTAAGCACCACTTAATCTGATTCTGCAACAATTTTCACTCACAACTAGACACATCTTTTTGTGATTTGTTAGAAAGGTGTCCCAGGGCACTTAGCTGGGTAAAATCAAACACCATTCTACTACAGTGCATCATAGGGAGTATTTATCTCCTAACTGCTGTTCTCCTCTATTTCAATTTTGACCAGAACTTTTATCCTTCATTTCATATTCTGTAGATTATTATGAGACTAGTGTTATTTAGATTTAAGTTACAGCCACTGAATTATTCTTCTTAAGCTATAGACAAAAATCAAAATTGAAGCAAGTATATTTTCACATCATATCCTTTGAATTATACCATGTATACATATATGATATATTATATGTATATAATATAAATAAATTATTTTATATTATATTTACTCAAACATATAATACGATGTTATATATCATATATTTGTATGTTTCTATGATAACAGAAATTACTGTGTTCATGGCTACCAAATCAAAACTATACAGTATAGAATCCAAAAGAGTGATGAAATCTCTAAGCAGATTCACAGGCTTCTACTCATTGTATAGTCACAGTAAGAGTACTCAACTGCCCATTTCTTCTAAAAGTGGTGATAAAGGGGAATCTGAAGGAGTGTGTTCCCATCACCTGTAGTTTCTGAAAAGTAAAAATTTTTTTAATAACCAAAACGTACAAAAGGCACACTCAGTAAAGGATATTATAAGACAAACACAAGAATATGTGTAAAGCATTATCTAATGCACAAGGGTAATTGAAACATGTTAAGAAAACTCAAATGAGGTTCTTTACATAATGCCACCTATTTAAATTAGTCGATTACCAACTAAATACTAACAAAATGCATTTTGCAGATATACATACACAGTACTCATCATTATAATACTGGCTTGGGAAGCTCAGAATCAGAACACTCCATCTTGAAGAGGTTCAGACACCAAAAAATTAGATAGGACTCAGTTTGTAAGACAATAATTGTATATCTCCATGATTTTCACATTAGAAAACACAAATGTTCTAACAGAGCTACTGAAGACTGGCTCAGGACACTTTGGATCATGATTTTTATGATGTAATATACTGTTCATTTCATTCCTGTAGCTGCATTAACATTTCCAAGAGTAAAATGAAAATAATAAATAACATGAGAGGCAAGAAGACAAGTTTAGAATTAGCTAAATGAATAAAGACACTCAAGATTTCCTTTTCAATTTAGCTGACTTGAATCATTTGTATTCTTTTGCGTCTGGAGAGGAAAAAAAACCATAAAGACTAATTATAACACTTAAGAATTTACAAAGATTTAATCTCCATGTCATTTTATAAAGGCTTCAATTAGCATATTTTCAAAGAATAGACTGTAATATTAACATGACTACCTTTAATTCACCAAATTAAATACCTGTTTTGAAATTGAATTCACATACTAATGAAGAAAAATCCTAATATTTAAATTTTAAAGCAAAACTTCACATATTTAAATACATATTTTAATACTTATTAATAAAATCAAGTCGATATTCATGCTAAAATTATCTTATTCTGTTTCATTTAGAATTCTGTACAGCACCATTTTCTATTAACCACTTTTTTGGAAGATAAAAGAACAATATACCTTGATTTTCCAAGAGAAATAAACTCTTTGAAACTGTCCATCAACTAATAAAACCACCAATTTAATTACTTTTCCATTCTTGAGACTATAAAATGATCTAATTTATAACTGGTATTATGACAAGGACCTAATAAACTTATAACGACTTGACATTAGGGCTGAATTTCCATTGGAAATAGATGGAAGGTTTATGACTTGGGGAATTTCTAGTCCCAAGGCACATTGATGAAATGCAACTCATGTAAAACTCCTCCTGATCCTCGCTGTTTTCTAATTATAACTTCAGGAACTAAACACTAAAAACACAAAGAACTGAGGGAGTTATTAACACTTTATTAGAAGAAACAAGTGGTTATTGATTTTATTTTATGCCTTTTAAATTGCTTTTATATAAATTATTTGCATATTCATATATTATAAGAACATGATGATGAGTAAAAGACTTATTAGTTGGATATAGAGCAGAATAAATCAAACTACTTCCTAATGAACTCTTAAAAAAAATAAAAACATGCTTTTGTATAATAACAAGAGCCTGATCAGAAAATAATGAGCATCTTGGATGTAAGTTTTTCATTTCTAATAGTTAAGCTTTTTTTTTTTAATTTCACACTATATCAAAATGAGAGAGATGCACTTTAAAATAAAGCCAAAATCATAAATACACATTCACACATTCCCCAGCAAATGAATTTTGTGTATAGCTCATATTTTAATGGCACTTAATGCTGTTTATTTTCTTATAATGTACTCATAGCTACATAATATGTTCCCAGGAAATTAAAAGTGGACCTGCTAATCGAATATCCTGACTGTGTAGTGTCTACAGGAGATTCTTCCAGGGAAATAGACAGATACACAGATTTTCCCCCTCAGGGTACTAAGGAGATGACTTACACAGTTGTCTTATTGAAACCTGAGATTTATTTAAATATAGATACACAGAATTTGGATTATTAAGGTTGATTATAAATTGTGTATAATCAGAAACAAGACACTACTGAAAGGCCTTAATCAAACCTAACTGCTCCAAAACTTTTCCCATATTAATATGTCATTCAAAGGCCACACAAGAATTCCTTAGGAAGAAATTTGTAAATGTGGAGCTTTAGTCAATGGTACATATTTTATTGTTTCCAAATATTTTCAGAGGTTGTAATTAAGATATGTTTTTCTTAAATATAATTGAAATCCTCCTTCTATTCTATTGCTCCTTACTTTTGAGATACCCTAAGTAAAGGGCATTAGGTATTCCTGGCTTTTCAGGATTCCCAAAATAATAAAACTTTCATGCCAAGAACCCCTTACCCAGCAAATATTCTCCACATTTTAATTCCCAAATTCACCTCTGTTCTTATTGCTCAACCTACTAAAGGGTATGTAAAGGTAAATTTTTAATTGCTACCCTCAGTTTTCCCTACTTTAGAGAACAGTACATTCAAACATTCTGGATTAAATATTGAGAACAGAAAAAAGGAATCATAAGCAAAGCAAATGAAATATGAATAAAATTTGGAGTAGAGATTACAATAATATGCACCGTCTTTAATAACTTCAATAAACACACCATGGTAAAGAATGTGAAAAGATGAAAAATGAATAAATGGCCAGTGTACATTCAGTACCAGCTTTGCAAATTACATGTGTAACTAAAATTACTCAATTATATTTTTGTTTTAAAAAATTAAAGTGTTGTGTTTTGTTCATAGAGAATTCAGTTCGTTAACATAAAGTACAGAGATGGAAATATTAGATATAATGGTTCTGGAAATTGAGACATTTGTGTTGAAGAAAAGGAATCTCTCTGCTTTACTTCCCAGAGGCAGCTGCTTCTCTCTGTCTTTGCATAAAGGTTCACCATGAAGGAAATAGCATTGCTTTGCATGGCATCTGGTCAGGGAATGACATATCAGATTTGTTTTTCAGAAAACGGAAACCTGTGACCTTATTGGGTGTGGTCTTCAGCAAGTGAACAGAGGGTGCTAGATGTGCAGTTAAGATTCTATTGTGAAAATGCCAAACAGGGATTTTACTCTGCTAAAGGGAAAGGCACAGTGAAGTAAGTCATGAAATATGAACATAAATAGAATATGTCAGAAGGGAAGAAAGGGAAGAAAGTGACTCCCAGGCCCTTGCTCAGAATGTTGAGTAGATGGGGAAAAACAATAGCTGAAAAGTGCTAAATCGAAGGTCACAAAAAAAAAAAAAGAAATTCCCATTATAAAAGCCAACTCTGTGTACAATGGATACATGCAAATTTAAGCTGGGAGAGCTACTTAGATAGATGGCAAGCTTGATGAGGAAATTAAAGTGTAGAGCCAGTGAAAGTTTCAAAGAATGGTACAGAGAAAAAAATTATCAAGAGGGGCATTTGAGAAACATAGGAAGACAGAACAATCAGCACTCAAGTGAACAAACTGAGTAAAATTACTTAAGTACTGAGACTACCCATAAGAGAAACACTCATTCAAAGGGGAAAAAAGATGATGTGAGTCAGAAAAGTATATAACCAAAAGATCCTTTACTATAATGTTTATAATATTGGAAATATTATAGCACTATATTAAAGAATTTATTAAAAACAGGCTCCTATAAGCAATAATACTAGTATTTAATAATCAAAAAGAAGCCATTAATTTGAGAAAGAATGAGTACGGAACATGCAGCATTGGAGGAAAGACAGAGAAGTATGAAGTGATAAGTGTGCTTATTTATTTTTTACTATTTTTTTATTTTTTATTGGATATTTTCTTTATTTACATTTCAAATATCCCCTTTTCCGGTCTTCTCCACACACCCCCGGGAACCCCCTATCCCATCCTCTCTCCCCTGCTTCTATGAGGGTGTTCCTCCACTCACCCACCCTCTCCTACCTCCCCATCCTCAGTTCCACAACACTAAGACATCTATAGAGCATCTATAGGACCAAGGACCTCTCCTTCCATTGATGCATGACAAGGACATCCTCTGCCTGCTACATATGCACCTGGAGCCATGTGTACTCCTTTGCTGATGGCTTAGTTGCTGGAGCTCTTGGGGGACTGGCTGGTTGATATTGTTGTTCTTCCTGTGGGGTTGTGTTTATATGCTTTGCTGTTCATCCCCATCAAAACTGTAATCGATGAAGCAAATA
Source organism: Mus pahari (assembly GCF_900095145.1). NCBI lineage: Eukaryota > Metazoa > Chordata > Mammalia > Rodentia > Muridae > Mus > Mus pahari. The sequence continues at coordinate 118,250,214 of NC_034594.1, read as the reverse complement.
TATATCTAAGTACAAAAAGAAACATGATATATGTTGGTTATAAATTATTTAAACAGACACGAGTAAAGGGACTGTATAGACAACTCAGTCAGTAACATTGTAGTAAAGGCACAAGAACCAGAGTTCACATTCCCAGTGCTCACAGGAAATGTCAGTCATGGCTATGCAAACTTGTAGCTAAGCAATGGAGGGCAGAGCTTGCTGACCAGATTGTTGTAGGCAACAGAGTTAATTCTAGATCCCTTTTCTAGACAATAAGGGATAGAGAACAAAAGAGCCAACAATTTGCTCCTTGGCTTCTGCAGGTATACACACACACACACACACACACACACACACACACACAGAGAGAGAGAGGGGGGGGGAGGGAAAGAACGGGAGAGAGAGGTATTCAGTCCACGAAGATACATATACACACACACATATACAGGCACACAGAGGGAGAGAG
>NC_034594.1:118231911-118248749 GCF_900095145.1 Mus pahari | reverse complement strand
CCAAGACTACCAGCCCAGAGATGGTCCCACCCACAAGGGGCCTTTCCCCCTTGATCACTAATTGAAGAAATGCCCCACAGCTGGATCTCATGGGGGCATTTCCCCAACTAAAGCTCCTTTCTCTGTGATAACTCCAGCTGTGTCAAGTTGACACAAANCTAGCCAGTACACTTGCCAAAGGCAAGCACACATAAATTAAATTTAAATTTTTGAGGCAGTGCTTTACTATGTAGGTCTTTCTGACCTAGATCTACATATGTAGACAAGGCTGACCTTCAACCTTTCCTAAATTTACCTCCTCTCTGCCTTTAATTATACTGATGTGAGGATGAAAATAATATAGTGTAAATATCTTGCCATTCAAATTTTAGTCTTCTTTGCTATGACTAACTTGGGCAAACAGATCCTAAAGGAAGAATATGCCTCTCTTAAAGTTATTATGAGAAGGAGTAATGCTTTATATGAGACACTAATAATATTTGATAAATTGCAGAGATAAAATGTGGTGATTCCATGACTAATAATTAATATATCTAAATATGGATTCTGCAATTACTGCACCTGAGTACCAAGATGATGGAATGATTATTGACTTTATTGATTCACAAGTCTGGATAGTCATTTTGTTACTGGAATGTGAAAATGCTAAATATGGTATTATAGTAATGAGATGTCTCTTAGTATTATATCACTTGGAGGAGTGGAATTATTTTGAAATATTATAATACTTATGAGTAAAACAAGGATAATCTACCCTGTGTTACTGAACACAGCATAAAAAGAACAACTTCAACATAGATCCTCCAGATGACTACAATGCTTATCTTTTTATTTTAAGTGCTAGCAGCTGGGTTTATAACCTAAGTGTGTGAACAATTTCACATGTAAAAGAAGCATAAGTAATGATATTTACTTCAAAGTTATTTTTATGGGCTTCAGGTGATGATGAGAAGTAATTTTACAAATTGAAACTCAGTATTTTGATGCTCAAAATACACTGATGTACTTTGCATTTACAATATTCTCAGTATTCCTCCTGTGAGTCTTGTTCATGTTGTTGTTGATACAGGGTCACTCTATGCAGTTTAGACGAGCCTGCTGTGATCCTGTTGCCTTTGCTTCCCAAGGGTCAGGGTTAATTACAAACATATACCACCAATTCACCTGCCTGCCCCTTAGACGTTAGAAGTAGTCTCTCCATGTATACTCCCATCACATAAGAGGGACCTGAATTATATTAGCCACTTGCATAGAGTAAGTGAATAATGCCAATAAACTAGTGCATGTATCTTCATCTTCCAAACATGTTGTGAGGTCAAAAGATACCTTCAAAAAGTCCTAGACTACTCTCAAAATTCCTCAGTTGTGTGTAGTTCTTTGTGTAAGTTTGAGGCAGTGTGAGCTTTTCCTCTCCGATTTTGGCATGTCTGTTGTCTTCATGCTCGTGCAGACCATATTCAGAGAGTCATGTTGATGAGGCTTTGTGGCTACAGCTTGACATTAATAGGAGACCCAACACAGCCAGCTCCCTGATCTTCTGGCTCTTACAAGAAGCCAGAATGGATGAATGGGAAACTAAATATGATGTAATTATGGAAACAGAAATATGATGAAATATGGTGGATGAAAGGAAAAAAGAAATATGATGTAATTATATCATATTCTCAAAAAGATAAGAACAACAAACTCTTGGCCCGGTCCAATTCCAGTCACTTTGGTCCTGCCTTGTGTTCTGCCTGGAGATGGGAGGAAAACAAAGTTTGTCTTCTGACAGTTATCAGTAACTATATGATGATATTTTCAAAATAATGATCAACAATTTCTTCAAAAATAACAAAATAATCTCATTACATATATAGCTTTAAATGTACATTTTTGTACTTAATTTGTTGATTTGCTTAAGAAGGTGAGAAGGTGTTAAGAGTGTAGACCCGATCTTATTGCCTTAATCACAAAGCTTTAATGCAGAGATGGATATAGGGTTTAAAACAAACAAACAACAAACAAATAACATTACAAGAGAAGGCAACATGAGTAGGGCTTAGGAAATCACCACCAGATTACTATAAAAATTAACACAGCAAAAAGTATTTTTTACAAGTGGGATCAACAATGCCACAGGTCATGTAACCTCAAGGAAGCAGGAAAGTATAAGGACAAAAATGCTGAGTTTAAAAAAAATATGTGTGTTATGAAAAATTACTACATTTTACAAAGGAAACAGAAAGCATTCTTAAAAATGTTTGCCATCTGGAAAGCAAAGGCCTATTAAATAATTAATCGAGCATTTGGTAAATACAGAAAGTTTGTTATACCCAATCACATGCATAAAAGATTAGAGAAAAAAGTTATAATAACAAAAAAGTAGAGGCTCTGCATTCAGCAATTCTAGCAATTAATTAAGGATATTTACTATTTTTAATTTATATTTCCACTTTACCAATAATGTTGTCTTTATTTCAAGGACTAAAATCCAATTAACTGGTATTAGTAATTGTGCCCCACATGAAAAGTGAGAATAATAGCCTCTATTTTAAAATGAAAGGCATATTTAATGTTTCAGTCTTATTGACAATCACATTTCAACTGTAAGATATAATCACTCTTTTCAAGATTGGAGGTATAAGAATTAAAAGTATAAAAATTAGAAATAAAACTTAAATACAGATAACATGGAATAAGTTGATTTTACAATTTGTAATTTAGGTGCTTGGTAATTGAATGATAATTTGCTTTCAGAGTTTATTGTGTTCTTCTAAATTAAATATATTTTAATTCCAAATAAGAGTCTCAATAAAACAGGAGATGTATATCTCATGGGTTTTTTGTCAATTAAAATCATTTTATAATAAAATCTAATGGTTTGAATATTTTAGAGGAATGTTCCATAGAATAGTACAAATCAATACAATACTTCTAACGAACAGTTTTCCATCAATTACCAAAATATAAATTGTGAATAAAATTTTATTTGGTAAGCTTATTTCTAGGAACGTGTGTTGACAAAAATATGTGTTGTCTGTGGGATATCTATCACAGTATTATATACAGTGGTTAATTATGAGAAACCCGTCAAAATTATATACAGACTTAATAAATTATAAAATTATTTGTATACACAATTAAATACTCAATTTATTTTCTTAAGACGGGAATCTAATCTGAAAGACGTGGTAAGACATGGCCGTGGACTAGAAATACATGAGATAGAATGACTAAATATCCTAAAGAGATGATAAAAGGTCAGAGGCTGGTATTTATTCCAGCTCCTTTGATGAGAGTCAGAACAGCATTGAGACCAAAGTTTGAACAAGAGCAGAAATCAGAAGATCGTAGTTGGTAAGAATGAGACAAATACAGAGTGAAATCAGTGTGAGGATTAATTCACAGAATTCCAGTTAACTGTGCTCATCCCGACCTTAGTTGTTTGCCTTAAGTGGTACCTACAGTGAAAAGATGAACTTTGAAGAAGAAAATTTTACAAAGGAACACTTTTTTATCTTATTTATATATGAATGAATAGACACTAGTGTACCTAGTAAAATGGATTTCTGCTTCAAATATGTTTAAAATAACATTTATATTTTACATGACATATATAAACACAAGTTTCATTGAATATATATATATATATATATATATATATATATATATATATATATATATGATAAGCCAACTTCAAAAATGTTAACATATTTAAAAACCTAAAACTTCCACTGTACACTTTGGGGGAAATGATGTATTAGTGTGATATCAGTTTTACTTTTCCTGAAAGAGCTAGCCTTGGCTATAATGAGTTTGAAGCAATCTGGGCTGTGTAGTTATGTTCTGATTTGAAAAGATAACAATAAAATAAAACAAAATAAATTAAAAAGGTAGGGGCATTTGCCTAAAAATATTTTGAAATAATTGAAAGCATGATTAAAGAAACATGAGAAATTATGAAAATTGTATCAGAATTGTTTCAGAAGGAATTTGTTTTTAAGTTTGGATCCAGCAATCTCTTTCTATTAAATATAAGATTGGCAATACAGTTGCCTCTTTTCCCTAAAAAAGCATACTAAAATAATGTAAAGTACTATATATTATTCAAATACACAATAATGAATATATCTCTATGAGAGTCTTAAGTTTTATAAGTAATTATTTTCAAAAAAATATTTGATGAGCAAAATAGCATGGCAAGGCAAACAGGGCACGACTGTATGTAGACCAAGGGCTCACTAAATGCTTATGGTCACTTTGGTAAAGGCGAGGTCCAAGGAGAATAAAGCAGTAGATGTTTAAACAGCAGTTGCTGGAAGCTTGCAGAGCACATTCTCAGGTGAAGGCACACAACCATCTACTGAAAGGATATGTCTTGTGTCAAGATCAATAAATAAAAAGTGATATAATAAGAAAAATTAAAAACCCATGATACCAACAATAAAGATATGAAGAAAGAAAGGCTTGGGGTCATACAGCAACACTGGGCAGAATTACAAAGGGAGCAGTGTCATTTAAGGAAGACAGGCAAACAATTGCAGAAACACAGAAATATGCACATTACAGAGGCCATAAAAAGGGAACTTTCGGGATAGCATTTGAAATGTAAATAAATATGGGGAGTGGAATTTGTGTAGGGGAGACTGGGAAGGGGGAAACATTTGAAATGTAAATAAATAGAATAATTAATAAAAAGTTAAAAAAGAGAAAAAATTTTTAAAAAGAAAATATCTAATAAAAAAAGTAACAATGGTCTCTCTGATAAATACTTGCCCAGATGCTTTAGTATATTTGTAGATAAATACAACAAAAGTTGACTCAAATGTTTTAAATATATATGCATATATATAGCATAGTCATCTACATATGTATGATTCCAGTAGCTGCTTTAATTTTAATAGATTAAAAATCTAAATATAAACAGTGTTCTTCAAAAGTTGAATGGTAAAATGATAATATAACTATCCTAGTGGGACGCTACACTGTGAAAAGTAAAAAGACTATCTATACAGAAAACAACACGAGTTATCATCAGGACCATGATTGTCTTACACTACCATATTCTGTGTGGCACCATATCCTAAAAATTCTTGAAATGCCAAAATTAAAAATGACTACAAATTAATGATTTGAGATGATGTAGACGTATGTCTTTAAAGTCATAGCTTGAAGAATATTTTTGAGGTAATGCAATAATTCTCTGCCTACTTCATAAATATATACACACAGTAAGTGGAAAAACAGACACACATTTATCAGTGTTTATTGTTTTTGCTACCGTGTATACACTTACATACAGTATGAATCACTGGGAAAAAATTATGTGCACTAAAGACCCCTTTGTTCCATGCTTTCTATGAATCTAGAGTCCTCCAAAAATAGATGGAATAGGGCACTTACCTATGAATCTAGAATCTTCCAAAAATAAATAAATAAACAAATATGATAGGGCACTTCCATAACTTCTATGCAACCCGGGGTTTGACCCTAGCACCACAAAATATAAATGAATAGTTATAAATCAAGTACACTCTTAGGAAATAACAGAAAAAAATCAATCTATGTGAGAGTAACAAACAAATCTCTATTTTTACAGAAATAATTTACAAAATATCATACTAAGAATTTTGGACGTGGCAAGCAAATAATAAGAAACTGGTGGATATATTGTTTAGTGACTGTTCAAGATACCATATCATTATAATAGCATCCAGGGTAACAAATTGCATACTATCCTTCCTGAGGAGCATATTTTTTAAAAACCAATTGATTGAAAATTAATGCATGTATGACATTTCTGAATTTCCTGTACCCAGTCTATAAGTCAGGCTTAAGCACCACTAACCAGAAGATTAAAAGGCCCAATAGTCAGAGGATGATAGATTCAGTGGGAGACTCACTACTGTCTGGTTCCCGGCAGTGCACTTATTTGATGACTTCCTGCCTTCTTCATAATGCTGAAAAGGGAGTTCCTTCAGCAATAATCTACAAATTAAGAGAAACCCATTTAGCCTGTCAGAAAAGTTACATGATTGAGTGCCCCTAAGCAGCATGCCAGGTATTTAATCAGCTCTTTACAACAGAGGGAATAGTTCTTATGGCTTTTGCAACTCAAGAAGATTTAATTTTTACAATTTTAAAAGATAAAAATGTGAAACCAAAATTATTATACAAAGGGAGATTGATAATTGGGTGTGAATAAAATATGTGAAAATAATCTTATGTGTTTGGGAAAAGAGTAATTTTCTGAGGAATAAGTTTTGGACCATTCATTTTACATTAGGGTTAACTAATAAATGGGATAGGACAAATTATCCATTTGGGAAACATGAATTTGGTTGAAATAAAATAAAATAAGCTATAATTTATGTCATTGCTTATATTTTTGTTTTAATATATAATAAAGGAATTGGAGTTGCTATAAAGTAGCAGAGCAGAGCATATACAGTGCTCTAAGTATATTGGGATGTAAACCTGAGTGTCAGTGTGTGTGTGTGTGTGTGTGTGTGTGTGTGTGTGTGTGTGTGTTTCTGTTTCTGTGCATTTCAATACGTGTCTGTTCTTTTAATAATGCTTTCAAATAAAGGACAATCTAATCAGCTTCTTCTAACTATTATTAATTATTAAAATATCACTAATAGTTTAGAGAGAGTTGGTCTTTTCATATATCAAAATTTCACTGCAAAAAGTTGAACCACAAGAAAGTTAACAAAGTAATTTTGGCCAAGAATGTACATGGTCTAACTACAAACTTCATTAATATTATATTGTTTAGCTTTGTGAATATTTCCCAAGACTATAACCTTGTTTTGCATATTTTTACATTGAATATTAAGCGCTTTACAAGAGTGTTTAAAGAAAGGGAAAGATACCTCAGGAGAAGAGTTAAGCAGATGCTGCATATATAAAATGGAAATGTAGATATATAAAACATGGATGGAAGGGAGTCAATTAACTTCCTCTGTGTGTGTGCGTGCGTGTATGTGTATGTGAGTATGTGTGTGTGTACCTAGAATATTTAGCAACAATAAGAAAAAATTCAAATTTAGGAGTCCAACTAATAGCAGATATTATGAGATTATTACATTATAAAATGGAGTTAAAAGTTCTTTAGTCTCCCTTTAAAGTGATGCTAGAATACAATATGGATAATCAAAATGTTACTAATTTCTATCACTGCCAAAATAAATTTTGAATAATTTGTATGTTTAAATCTATTAAAATCCAAATATCATTTAACTATTTTAAAAACACAAAGTTTTTGCTAACATCAGAAATCTTTTTTCGTCTTTTCTAAGGCAGAATTCTCTTAATGGTATACCAGTACTTGGTACCCTAAGTAGAAAATAGGAACATATAATAGGACATGTTACCATGAGGTATGGCTAGATAATAACGTGACCTGCCAACAAGCTTACCAAGAATTCTGTATCAAAATTAAGATCAAAAGTCTAATCAACCAATCTAAGAGACATGCTTCAGCAGTATTGCTATTGCTCATAGCATTTCTAAGGTCTGAGTGTTCCCCAAAACATTTGTGAGCCCAACTTGACTCTGCATTATTGTTTCAAAAATCACACCTCAAACTCTCCTCTCTCTCTCTCTCTCTCTCTCTCTCTCTCTCTCTCTTTATAAAACAGAAATTTAAAACCTAAAGTATATAGTCCAAAACCAAACTGCTTTTGTAGTTCTATCATAAATCTCTTAAGATCTTCATGAAAACAATCACTCTTTCACTTTGTGATTTAAGGGGGCAAAATTTAAACCCATACCCACTGCCAAGGCGTTGGCCACTCCTTCAACTTGCTTCAGCTTGCCTCTTTTGTTTGTCTAATGGCCACCTTGGCAATCTCACATAATTTTTTGAGCTGATTCTATTTAATCTATCTTTGTCTTCTGATCTCTTTATGACCCCCCAATCTATGAATCACAGTCTTAAACAGAATTTCACCAACTCTATGACTTTGTCCTTCATTGACATTTTGCTAATCTCCTTTTACCTTTGTGTCCCTGCACTGAACTTTTAAAAATTTTTTGGTTTCAAATTTCAAGAAGAAAGTGTGCTATTTATTAAAATATGAATTTAAATGGAGCTCAGTACTCCAAACCATGATGCTTGTGAAACATAGACATGGTCTCTGTGAGTGCAATTTGTCTTGTTAATCCATAAAGCCAAAACCATAAAACTCTGATTCTGCTGATTCTTTATGAATTTTTTAATTATTTTAATTGAATTTCAATCATTCCCCAACCCTTCCACAAGAGTCCCTGACTTCCATCTAATATTTAGCTGTGAGTCTCTGCATCTGTTTCAATCAGCTGCTGAGTAGAGCTTCTCAGAGGACAGATGTAGGCTCCTGTCTGTAAGCATAACAGAGAATATATGTACTTTATAACTTTATAATATATATACATATATGTGTGTGTGTGTGTATATATATATATATATATATATATATATATATATATAATCCTTTATACTATATTATATATAGAATAGTATAAAGGATTGACTCCACCCTCTCAGGAGAGAAGGGGAGGGGGATGTGTAGAGGGACTCTAGGAAGGGGACCAGAGGTCAGACTGCGTTTCAGATGTAAATAAGTGAGGTATAAACAAATGAATTACTTTTATTGAAACATATGTCTATACTTACCGATGATGTTCACTCAAACTCGCCTTTGCTCTTACATTTTCCCATTCACCCCACATACAACTTGAGCATGGCATTTCCAAAATTATCAACTTCAAATTTATCATATAAAATTTGGTGTCCCTAAGACACTTAGAGAGCTAAACATTCTAAGAATTTGTACAGTACAATTCCTTTCTCCCCACAAAAGCTTCTACTACTTGTGATTCCCCTAATCTTCTTTACTCTAGCATCTCAACAATGGATCCATAAAGGTTTTTAAGTTTGGGTGAAAGAATAAAATAACTATTCATAAATAGTAACATTAAAACACACTGATTTATTATGTACAGCTCTCTTTATTTTCATATCAGAAACTTGTGATGTAGGTAGTATTTGATTTCACTAAAATGAGAATCAAAGAAGTCAAGATCAATGTGCCAAACCTTTTTAAATTATTTTATTAAATATTTTCTTTATTTACATTTCAAAGGCTATCCCGAATGTCCGCTATACCCTCCCTCTACCCTGCTTCCCTGCCCACTTTCCCCCACTTCTTGGCCCTGGCATTCCCCTATATGGGGCATATAAAGTTTGCAAGACCAAGGGGCATTTCTTCCCAACGATGGCTGACTAGGCCATCTTCTGCTATATATGCAGCTAGAGACAGGAGATCTAGGGGTACTGATTAGTTTATATCCACCTATAGGGTTGCAGAACCCTTCAGCTTTTTGGGTAATTTCTCTAGCTCCTCCATTGGAGTCTCTGTGTTCTATCCTATAGATGACTGTGAGCATCCACTTCTATATTTGCCAGGCACTGTGCCAAGCTTTTAAAAGTCACATTTATTTATGAAATCGCTGATCTACACTCAAAATTTATACTTTTTTTTCAATTTTTTATTAGATATTTTCTTTATTTACATTTCGAATGCTATCCTGAAATTCCCCTATACCCTCCCCCCGCCCTGCTCTCCTACCCACCCACTCACACTTCTTGACCCTGGCGTTCCCCTGTACTGGGCATATAAAATTTGCAAGACCAAGGGGCCTCTCTTCCCAATGATGGCTGACAAGGCAATCTTCTGCTACATATGCAGCTAGAGACATGAGCTCTGGAATTACTGGTTAGTTCATATTGTTGTTCCACCTTATTTAATTATATGACTGTCTTTCTTTTAAAAGTTTAAGGAGTAGATTTCCCAGGATATATCGGACACATGTTGCTGATATAAGAAATGACCATACCACAGCAGAAGATGGCCTAGTCAGCCATCAGCTCTTGGGGTGCTGGTTAGTTCATATTGTTGTTCTTCTTATGGGGCTGCAAACCCCTTCAGCTCCTTGGGTCCTTTCTCTAGCTCCTTCATTGGGGACACAGAGCTCTCTGGGACTAAACTATCAAACAAAGAGCAAAGAGTACACATGGTGGGACTCATGCCTCTACCTGCATATATAGCACAGGAAGGCCTAATTGGTCATCAATGGGAAGATAGGCCCTTGGTCCTGTGAAGGTTCCATGCCCCAGTACAGCAGTACAGGGAAATACCAGGGCCAAGAACCAGGAGTGGATAGGTTTATGAGCAGGGGGAGGTGGAAGGGGATAGTGAGTTTTCAGAAGGGAAACCAGGAAAGGTGATAACATTTGAAATGTAAATAAAGAAAACATCTATTTAAAAAAAAAGAGGAAATAAAAAGAAGATATTATCAAAAAAAAAAAAAAAAGTATTGATGGTTAGATGTCCAGTGTCTACATTTGGGCAATTGTCTATAAGAATGTTTTGAACATTTAACCTCCAAAGAAAGTTTGTTTTCCTGCTCACTTGAATATGAATCTTCATTTTGATAAAAAAAAATGTTTTTAAAATTTTTTTCTGAATAACTATCTTTCTACAGTTATGCTTATAAAGAAAGGCTGTAGAAAAATGTCAGAAACAATAAATTCTTCATAATCATAACTATAGAAATGTAGTCAATTCAGAAATTCATTCTGAATGAACAGAAGTCTTTTAAATGGAACAGAATGTCATAATGAAGTAAATAGTGACTGTGATTTATAGAAGGATTTGACAAAATAATTTCATTGAACTGAAAGCCTATATTTCAATTTCATCTTAGAGTTTCAATAAAAAAATAAGCTTTCTCTGCCTCCTAGTTCTTAAATATTTTGACTGACTTTACAAAGAAAACATCTAAAATTTAAATTTTTTCTAATATAATGTATATTGAAAATAACTTCAAACATGTATTATCCCTCAACAGCAATACAAAAAAGATCAAAACATGTTTAATGACTCAGTTTATCCACGTCATAAGAGCATTACTTAATGGTGCTTAAAGTAACAAAATCAATTGAGTTAATTGATGATTTCACTGTTTAATAATACCCTGATTGTTTAGGTCATCACTTCTATTTCCATTAGCCTCAGCACTTCAGCATCATTCAAATACTAGGAATGTTTATAGAGCAACAAAAAGGAATGTTTCAACTCCAGGTTAAAAGGATGTCTGTTTTTACTGTTACCATTATTATACTGTAATCAAAGATTGACAAAGAATAGTCTAAAACACTAGAATCTGGACTTTATTGTGGTAAATATGTTGACATTATTATTTTAAGCATTAGTGTTGGATTAAAATATATGGGCATAAATTAAATGAGATTCATAGCATAAAATACTAGAGAAATTCTTGTCATTAATCCATGAGGAGCTGAACAAATTAGAGGTAACAGAATAATGCATTTCCTATAATATTTATGTTTATCAGTAAAAATTTTAACTTAGGTGGTTGTTTGAGTGCGCTAAATGGTGGAGCCGGCCTCACAAAATCAAAGAATAAAGGAAAAGGAATAATCTTTAGCCATAATAAAAGCCTAAAGGTGATTTTTTTTTTTTTTTTTTTTTTTTTTTTTTTTTTTTTTTTTTTTTTTTTTTTTTTTTTTTTTTTTTTTTTTTTTTTGGTTTTTTGAGTCAGGGTTTCTCTGTATAGCCCTGGCTGTCCTGGAATTCACTTTGTAGACCAGGCTGGCCTCGAACTCAAAAATCAGCCTGCCTCTGCCTCCCGAGTGCTGGGATTAAAGGCATGCACCACAACACCCGGCTTTAAAGGTGATTATTAAGCACATGTTATAATATCATACTATTGAACATCTTGAAAAAATAGTTCTCATATCAATGAATGCATAGGAAATTTAGCAAGTAAACTAGCAGAATTATTATTCTAATGGAATAGCTTTTTTTTTTATGCCTGACTCAGAGAAATGTCACATTTATTCAAAGAATTGTGTGTTCCTTGGAAGTTAAACTGTTTTGATGAGAGTGAACTTAACAAAATGATAAAAGCTGAGACGAGCACGACTTAAAAAATGCCAACTTGTAACCCAGGGACGGGTATTTGCATACTAATTGTAATATTCCTGCTGTCATGTACCTTCAGCTTGAAGATCAGTCAGAAAGAGAAACTGCATCATCTGTGACAGGCAGACAGTGGGACGCACAATGCCAGTGAAGTGAGTTGCTGTTTAAAGCTCTTTTATCTCAGAGGATGTATACATGAAACCCTTGAGGCTTCAGTCGTCTATATGACTTGCTGCCTTTGTTTGCGATAAAAAAAAAAAATGCTAATTGTTGCCTTTCGCTGTAACTTCATTTTATTTTTTGCCTTTCTCTAGTCATGCTTTCCTTTCTAAAGTATGTCCACAATGCTTGGCTTGCTTTGTTTCTTAATTCTCTGTTTGCTAGAAAAAGAAAAAAAAAATTAAAGTCAACAGGAAGTTGACCTCTCTTCATCATGTTTTTCAAAGTAGTGAGTTAGAGATGCAACATATATGATCTTCGAAAGAGTTATTCAGTATCACAGTACTTAATAAGAAGCTTTTACATGGCTAGACAGTGCTGGGTAAGGAAGCAGCTGTCGCTTCCTCGGGCACATGAACTCCTCGCTCGAGTTTTCCATTCTCCAGCACACTGCTAATTGAGTGTGAACAGCGAAGTTGTTGGATTCCACATTTTTTTAAATGCAATACAACTGGTTCTAGCTGGCTCAATTAGCAAGATAACTGGTAGCTTTCACGCAGTTCCCATCTGGTCTGGTTCTTCTCTGGACATATAATATGGGTACTGCCGGCCTTGGTGGCACTTGCTTAATGAAGAAAACAGGCAGGAAATCAGCCAAAACCCCATGAAATACTAAGTGCGATTTTGGCTCCAGATACACAGTGAATTTTCTGGCAAACCATACACTCATGGAAAGTTACCCTGATTAAAGCACCAGAATTTTATAAAGTTCTCTCTCTCTCTCTCTCTCTCTCTCTCTCTCTCTCTCTCTCTCTCTCTCTCTGTGTGTGTCTGTGTGTGTGTGTCTCATGAAAACACACACACACACAGACACACACACAAAGGAAAAGAACCACAAAAACTTCCATTAAGGTTATAAGTAAGACACAAATAAAATGGAAAGCAGAAAAATAATGATGAATTTGACCATTTATTTCAGGTAACACACAAGTTAAAAAAAAATCAATGAATCCTCCACAGTTTTAAATAGCTGCTGATTTCTTATTCTCTAATTTTAATTTAATGGATTTTATTAATATTTCTATAGCTGCATTTTATAAAACACATGCTTATATTTCTCATGTACATCTAAACTAAAATAATTCTACATTTCTTTCATAATTTAAAAGCTATAAGAATGTATTTCATAAACTTTCTGTTGAGAAATTAATTGTTCCAATTAATAGTATGATATAAAGTATCTGGGTGATTTGTGTGACACTTTACTGCAGGAAAATTACTGTATGAGTCCCAAAAAGAATGCATATGTACTAACTTATGCTTTTGGAGAAGAAATTTGCAAAAAGTAAGGGTCTAAAGCAAACTTATTTTTAAATATTAACTCTAGCCACTACTATCTGAATGATACTGTCCAAGTCATTAGCATTTATAGCCCACGTAGTCACTGGTAACAGGAGAATTCAATACACTATTATTGTCGCTATTAACTGTTGGAAGATATGTGACATGCTTACTATGACCCAGAGTATACTATAAAGATTCAAGGCATAGTTGTACAATTTAGTGTTCTGATAATTATTAGCTTTTACTTTATTTATTGATACCAAAACTTCTCCTTCCAAAGAAACAAACTAAAAAAAAAAAACAAATTAAAAAATTTTTAATAGTAGGAAATATTAACAGTTACAGTCTATCTAATTTCTGGAAAGGAACAACTCCAGTTCTTCCAGCTCTAACAGTATAATAAATATTCAAAACTGAATCTTGTAGATGAAAAGCAGGTCGAAAAGTGAGCCATCCAGGAATCTTCTAAAGCCACGGGGATGTCCCTTCTGAGAGCTGAACAGCAGCTTACGCCTTTAGAGCCAAGCCAACATTTCCTGACCTGAATTTAGAGTAGGACACTCTAACAACTCTAATTGTAGGATGTCTAATATTCTGTGTATATATCTACAGAATACAGAGCACTTTAAGTACAGCTCTGTAATTCAAAACTACAGTCTTCCTTTTCTTTTTAACTCCACTCTCGCTTCCAGACTTCTTCCTGGTTTTGCACAATGCTGAAAAAGGAAAGGCCATTACTTATTGACAGGCCTCCATGCTCCAGCTCTTCCAGGCTCTAACTAAAGGTGCAGGGTGCAGTCTTTGCAGTCACTTCCCTCAGGATGGCAGTGAGGTCCTGCTGTTCTGCGTTCCTTCAGGAATGCTGTTGCACTCCTCTCTGCTTCCTTTGCCCATGGCACTGGAGGATGTTCCACCTGAACAATTTGCCTATGATTTTTAGCAAGATTTTCATTCTGTTCTTCTGACATCCTGAATGCCCCATATCCTTTTCCTCGGTCTTATACCAGCCGCTGTCTAGATTTTGAGCATTAACTTCTTGGCCTAGCCACATTCTTCTGGGTGCTAGAAAATAATTACTTTTATTTCTTAACAAAGAACCTACATATAAATGGAGAAGTAGACATTTATACTAGAATGGATTTGCTATTTCTCTGTTTCTGTTAGCTACTCCTCATTCTAAAGGATATACTGATGCCCAAGTTCCTCTCTGTCCTATGCATTAGCATATACTCTGCAGAGGCTGAGTTTCACATAATTTAAATATTACACCAACCACTGTATTTCCATCTACAAAGACTATTTTTATACAAGTGCAATTTAATTGACCTTTATGATCATTTTAGAATTACAACAAAACAGTTTGAGAGTCATGTAATACAACATAATCATAGCGAAGTAACAGTTTAAACGCACAAAAGCACTTCAGTGTGAATTTAAATCCAGGATTATGACTAACACTTAATTTATGAACAATGAAAACTAAACAATGCAAATCTTTTTATATGTCCATTTTATTTAGAGACCAGCATTGCAAAAGTCTCCTAGACAACCTGTGTTGTCAAATATTAGTAAGTGAAAGGAAAAATAGAGATCCAAAAGCCATCATTTAGAATGGAAATTTGAGCTAGAAAATGTCAGTAAAAGAAGAGAGAAAAATGAATTCCCAGTAGCCTCTCCTCAATCCTTGTATTATATGAAAGTACAACTAATATTAAAACAGTGGGGAAACACAGTCAACCCATTAAAAAGCATACAAAAACTGAAGTAATTACAAACAAAAAAAATAAAAGCATAATAAGCACTTCACCAAAGCATACTTAGGATTATCAATATCCAATGCAACAATATGATATACAATGCAATATTTATAAGGATAGCAGGAAGTGAGATTATCTCTACTTTATTGTCAATTGTTTAAGTATATGATTTAGTTAGCCAGCTTATTTCGGTTTGTACATCATAACTACATAATCAAACACCTTTGCTTGGAGTGTCCTCCTGTGGATAGGGGCTTGTTTCATCAGGATCCTTATCTGTTAAAAGAAATAACACATGGTATATTTGTATCTCACAAAGTTTATATCTTAAAGCTGATTTATTATTTTATGTAATATCCCCCAATATATACCTTCATCAGAAAACTTCAGTCCAAAAATTTTTAATACTTTGAAAAAAATGTATCACAATCTTTTGACAGATCCTACATTTAAGTAAACCAGCCCAGAACTAGTCTACCAAACAAAGGAGAAGGAAAATCTGATTCAGAATAGGATAGCTACAACAAAATACCAAAATCAAACATCATCACATTAGACATTTCTAAATATTCATGATTATTAAACTAGCAAATTTGTATGCTATGAAAAGTTCAAAATCATTCATTCCTTTTGATTGCTATCAGAAGCCCCTATCCACAGATGCATAATTAGTAATATATTCAGAAAAGTTTATAATTGCTTCACATAACCAATGTTTCTTATTATGTACAAATATTAACACTGTTGGCTAGATTGACAAATAATTTCCTGATATCAAATTATATTCCACATTATGCTTCTGTTACTGTCCACATTGAAAAAAATACTTTGTGATTTTTGTTGATATTTTCCTGTTTCATCAGTGGCTCATTTTAATGATGTAGTGTAAAAAATACCTTCAGCTCAAGTATTACTATAATTTATCAAAGAAAAAGATCACAATGCTATTGTCAAGGGTAGATGCTGTTTCTACAGGTCTCCTACTACGGAAACACTGGCATGGTCTGAAAATATGGACTCGCTCTTAGCTAACCAAGGTAAGATTCAGAAATGGTGCATTTTAAAGATGATAAACACACTTCACTAAACCTTGAAAATGCCAAATATTTCATAAAGTATGAATTTGATCAGCATTTGAAGCATAAAAATTTAAGATCTTAGAGTCAAAATAGATTTAATTTAGCCTAAATGACATTGGTCGGTAGTTCAAACATGAATACAAGGGAAATTAACTATACATGATAAACAAATAAGAAGCTTTCCATTATTTTAGCCTATAATTAGATGAATTTGAGCATTGCTTGCCATTGATGAAAAGCCAAAAGAACTATACAAATTATCAACAAGAGAAAATTTAAATTAACCACTTGTTTTTCAATCTCATGAACTAAACTAGAAAAGTATTGTATATTTTAAATAAATGGCATTCATTTTGACTAAATACAAAAACATTTTATATTTTATTAATGAAAATGTGTTTATATCTAAAAGTATAGTTCAATGAGGCAATTGTGATCAATTATATATAAAATACTTTAAAATTAGCCGGGCAGTGGTGGCACATACCTTTAATCCTAGCACTTGGGAGGCAGAGACAGGCAGA
>NC_034594.1:118191535-118231756 GCF_900095145.1 Mus pahari | reverse complement strand
AAAAAAGAAAAAGAAAAAAAGAAAGAAACAAAGAAACAAAGAAAGAAAAGAGAAAAAATACTTTAAAATTGACATGCATTTTTGTTTACAAAATAGTCACAAACTTTTCCACAATCCTTATTTGTCTTATAAACAATCTGCTTCACAGTACATTTATCCTGAGAGGAAATGATGGGACTACAGAGATTAGGCAGAATATATTTATAGTATATCCATTGTATTAACGAAGCAACATTTCTATTTTAAATTAATAAAGTATCAGAAAAGTGTAAAATAATAAAACTGAGCACATTCAGCACTGCTGACTGTTCATACTTAAAGTTAGATGGAATTAAATACATTAGGATACTCTGAACAATTTATTTTTACTGACTAAATCCTACCTCAAGTACAGCTAAAGACATTCATTGAAAATGCTTAGGATATGAAACACCTCTAAGTTAGAGTGGGAACTTTCTTATGTTATTCAGTGTGTAACCAAGGGATTAAGTCCAGTGTGGTAAGCGACTCTTAGAGTCCCCCCTCTCCTGGATGTCATGTACATGGTTCCTCCACAGCAAAGAAACTGATTTCTGTACAACAGACATGCAGAACAGAAGTGAGGAGGGCCCTGAGATGGAGACAATTGCACTCGTATAATAAAAGACCAAAGTTATAAATTCTTTTAAATAGCTAGTTAATACAGCTTTTGTAAATCAAGATAAATAATAACAGTGTAATTTATTTTTAACCCTTTAAATACTTAGTATATTAGAAAACTACTTAAACATCTTTACTAACTTTGCCTCTGTGTTGACTTGGCTTTCCTGGTAGCTTTCAATTTCTATCCAACTTAATGTCCTCTGTGATGGCGAAACAAACAAAGTAATCCTCTCCTACACAGTGCCCTCAGGAATGGATTTTATTGCATGTAATATGTTAGTCCAGACTTATTTGAAATGTTTTCAAATTAAAAAGTGTCTAAAACAGGAAAGTCAGTGAAATATTGAATAGAGGGGCAGAGCTTCATGACCTGAAAGTTAATTGTTGATTTTGCTCCTTGGGTGTAAACTAAGGTATGGAAGAGAGCATAGTTCAGTGTCGGCCTTTCTAGAAACTGAAGGGAAGCAGAAAATGAGGTCATTTCTTGATTCCTGATGCCCATATCTCTAGGATACATTCATAAAAATCCTTGAGGAGAAGAGCATGATACACTCTAGTAACACCCACAATATTATCATGCAAGAATGGAAGTATTGTTTCTTTATTAATGAATACTTTATCATATATGTTTGGACTTCAAAAATCCAGCAATGTTTGGATTCTTTTCAGAGAAAGTTTTGCCTTTTACTACAAATTTAAAAATTGAAATTTATGACAGATAAGTTTAGTACACAGTTAATTTAATTTTCATATGATTAACAATAATTAATAATGATAACCACATACTTACATTTATTTCAAAATTTTTAATTAGTATCTGATATATACTTATAATTAAAGTTCCTTTTTATACTACTTCATGTAAGAAAAATACTATGCGACTGTTACACAGTGTTTTTGACACTTGAGAACTTGTCCTAGAAAGCTATGATTTATTTTATATTTTTTTTACTAAATTTCACTTTTGTTTCCTACCTGCAGCAACCTATAAAAATGAGACAGCCCCCATTCCTTTCATATTTTCTTCTATTTCTAATCAGACTTCCAACCCCCTGAATTTTCATAGTTTTACATCTTCCAGATGATTAGACAAGGGGGCGGGGAGAAACGCTTTCAGCCTGCACTGGGAAAACAAGTGCTGAGAGCACAATCCTCAGTGACAAAATCACACACACACACAAAAAAAACCATGTTCCTTTTTTATTAGATATTTTCTTTATTTACATTTCCAATGTTATTCCTGGTTTCTCCTTTGAAAACTCCCTCCACCTATCCACTCCCCTCTTCCACTGCTCACCAACCCACCAACGCTTGCTTCCTGGCCCTGGCATTCACCTATTCTAGGGCATAGAACCTTCACAGCCATCCATTAGACAGAGCACAGGGTCCCCAATGAAGGAGCTAGAGAAAGCACCCAAAGAACTAAAGGGGTTTTCAGCTCCATAGGTGACACAACAATATGAATGAACCAATACCACCACCACCCCCAGAGCTCCCAGGGACTAAAACATCAACCAAAGAGTACACATGGTAGGATTCATGGCTCTAGCTGCATATGTAACAGAGTGTGGCCTAGTCGGTCATCAATAGGAGGAGATGCCCTTGGTCCTGTGAAGAACATGGTCCTAATCCAACATTAAGCCTCAATTTACAAGAATATCTGCCCAAATCCAAATGGAAAAGCTGAATAACATGACTTTAAGATACCTGAATAGTCGTACCCCCAGAGCTTGTGTCTCTAGCTGCATATGTAGCAGAAGATGGCCTAGTCTGTCATCATTAGAAGAGAGGCCCTTGGTCCTGCAAACTTTATATGCCCTGATATAGGAGAACACCAGGGCTAAGAAGTGGGAGTGGGTGGGTAGGGGAGCAGGGCAGGGGGAGGGTATAGGGAACTTTTGCCATAGCATTTGAAATGTAAATAAAGAAAATATCTAATAAAAAATGAAAAAAAAAAGAAAGCTGAAGCCAAAAAAAAAAAAAAGAGTATAGTCAAAATAAGAGATCTTAATATAGTCTTTCAAACTTGGCATGTAGCTATTGTCATACTCTCAATCATACGGAGCTGAAAACACTAGTCAAGAACCACCTTTTCAAATTAGCTCTGGATATTTCACACAAGAACTCCACAAGGCACAATTTTACGAGGACTACAACAATATAGAAACCTAAGCAGAAATTTTAAACACATAAATATTTATCAATGTCAGAAATCTGCTGCATATTTGAACGCACATGTGATAATGGGGGTGGGTTGGACATGCTACGACATATGTAAAGATGGAACTGAGATTATTTTACCTTTTTTCTTTTTATTACTAAATATTTTCTTTATCTACATTTCAAATGTTATCCCCTTTCCTCATTTCCTCTCCATAACCCCCCTATCCCCTTCCCCCTCCCCCTACTCACTAACCCACCCACTCCTGCTTCCCTGTCCTGGCATTCCCCTACACTAGAGCATCAAGTCTTCACAAGACCAAGAGCCTCTCCTCTCATTGATGTCCCACAAGGCCATCCTCTGCTACCTCTGTGGCTGGACCCTTGAGTCCCTCCATGTGTACTCTTTGGTTGGTGGTTTAGTCCCTTGGAACTCTGGAGGTACTGGTTGGTTCATATTGTTGTTCCTCCTATGGAGCTGCAAACCCCTTCAGCTCCTTGGGTCCTTTCCTTATACTGGTCAAGTTAAAGAAACTGAGTCAAAAAATAAGTGGGCCCATGTAGCCCCTACTCCAAAGTCAACAGAGAAATGTATGCTCATAAGAAAAAATGATCAAGTGGCATCTCACATTGAGTACACTGCTTAAAGCTGCAATGAAAAAAAAAAAAATCCCCCTTTCTTGTCTTTTAGAATTAAAATTGTCCAAAGAAGAGGAGAATGAAGACTCAATCCCCAAACCTTGCCAGTTACTTTCTTGGTTTTAGGATCATATTTGTCCAATATAATCAGTGCAAACATTGTGTCTTCTCCTTTGAGCCCAAACTAGCAGATTTCATTCCCTCAGTCTCAAATGTCTTCTCAAAAGCTTAAATCAAAGAAATACATTCTTAGCCTAATTAATATAACTTAATTAACTTGAGCTAAGCAGTTCAATAGCCCAAGGCACTAGTCATCAAGACATTCTCTGAAAAATAAGTCAGATATAGAAATTGAAAATATGTATTTTGTGAATTAAGTTAGATTTAAAGTATAAATGAAAATATTTTGGACTCACAAATAAAACTAAGTTTCCTAATATGAAAATGATATAAATATTACATTGTCTTGATGATAAATGTTTGCCAGTAGACATTATATCAGTAAATTCTCATTTGATGCAGTGGACTTCTTTGGGGAACGTTACTATTGTGTAGATGATGCAATGCTTTCTTAAATATGTTGTAGCTGGATTGGATGCTTTCCGAACATTTCTAAAATCAGAATTTAGTGAAGAAAATGTTGAGTTCTGGCTTGCCTGTGAAGACTTCAAGAAAACAGAATGTAGAGAAAAAATTGCTACCAAAGCTAAGATGATTTACTCCGAATTCATCGTAGCTGATGCACCAAAAGAGGTGAGTGAACTATCTCAGAATAATGAAGTTGCATCACCCAAAGGCTCTTCACAGTTAGAAATGAAGTTAACTCCATCTAAAGAGTAACCTAATCATTTCTTTTTCATAGATTAAAAATTGTCAGTAGACTCCAATATATACATATATTTAATGCCAGTATTTTTTAAGAAAATAATACATGTGAAAGAAAACAATCTTACCACTGGAATATCACCAGTTTTCATTTTTAATTTTTTAGAAGTCTTCATTATAGAATGTAGTAATGTTTTCTGTTCCAAAAGGAAGCATGAAACTTTTGTTAAAAAATGAGCCAGATATCTTTAGGAAGTGAGCAAGTCCCTTGTATAGAACTTAAAAATCAGCAAAATACAACACCTCTCAAGGGGGAATGTAAAAGTAGCTTATTCATCCAATGTCATTATCATCTCAGAGGATTACTGTTGAATAAATTTACCATTTCTAACTTTTTTGAACTCTGGTTAGCTGGTTCAATTCATGTTCTGGCTCAAACTTCTCTTTGAACTGACAAATTCAATCTGGCTCTTTTCAACTTCTCACTTAATTGTTCTGTATGGCCATATACTAACTCTGGCAACTTGTTCTAATCTGGCTCCTTCTTATTCTCTGACTTCAACTGTCTCTGCTGACCTGCACTGAACTGCATGAACTCACAAATAAATTCAACTCCATTACATTGCACTCACTGAACTATCAAATGACTGCATTGAACTGCTCCAAGCTGCACTAATTGAACTCACCTGACTGGACAGAACTGATTTAATTCTCTCTTGCTTCACTGCTCTTAAGTAGTAGACTTTCTTTCTTGTCTGTCCTCAAGAGAGCTGTGTGTATCCTACCTCTGACTCAATTTTGTCCAATCTCTAATTCATCACTTTCCTGCCCCTCAATTACACATTACTTTCAAACATGGCTGCTTCCTTCTATAACCTAAGTTTACCTATATTGTTTGGGATTAAAGGAGTATAATAAGGGCATCTTTTTATTCCAACCAGAGCAGCCATGTTGCTGGCTTAAAATTCCTCTACAGGGAATTCTAGAATGATTCTGATAATATCTTTTGAAATATTGTTCATTTTTAATTTTTATTGTGTACACGTGTGTGCTTTGCATGTATGCATATATATGCATAGCTTCACTCAAATGTGTTTTTATATGCCAGGTATAGACTTCCAGATATGTTACTATCCAACCATCTATCTACCTCAACTTCTAAATTTTATTTATTTTTGAGATTATAAAAAATTCCATTCACAAACCTTTCCCTTTATTTATTCCAAAACCTCCCATATACCCCTCCCTGCTCTCCTTCAAATTTGTGTCTTCCATTTTTCATACATGCAAAAATGGACACAGACCTTACCATTACATGAAGAACTAGAAGTTATCAAAAATGCAGAAAGGAGAGATGGTCTTCCCCAGGAAAGAACACACCAATTGATTGTCCACCTTAATTTTTGAGACAAGGTCTCTCATTGCAACTTGAGTTTACTGTTTTGGCTAAACTGTCTGCCAAACTAGCTGCCAGAATGCATCAATCTCCAACCTATCAGCATGAGGGTTAAAATCATGCCCAACAGTACTTGTGGGCTGGAAACCCAAACTCAGACCATCAAACTTGGATAAAAATGTTTTTCACTGAGCCCTTTAATGATATTTCTGATATAGAAAGTTTCATTAGTGTTTGGTTTAATTTTCAGTACAAAGATTGGATACCAAATAGTATAGTATTAATTGTAAATGGTATTTAAACAGTTTACATGTTAAAGTTGATAAAGATACCTTGAAATATGTAATACAAAGTCAAATTTTTTAATGAATAAGTAGTGGGAAATAGAAAGCTCTACTAACCCAGTAATGTCAAAACTTAGCTCATAGTACCAAATGTAAGAAAAACGTATGTGTCACTAGTAGTTATTACATTTTCTGATCCAACATCAGAATTTGTGCTGAGAGTAAAGTGTTGGTTCTTATGGGTATTGAGTAAGTTAGATAGAATGCAAATACATTGATTAAGAATCCAGGGCACAAAGTTGTAGCAAGTTCAACTTTTAGATGGACATTAATTACTGCAGTTGTTACTAGTTTGCTATAACACTAACAGACACAAGAGCTATTGAAGTGTGGCTTGGAATTCACAGGGGGTAGAAAAGAACTTCAGCTCATGTGGAGATGCTTCAACATTCATTTCCAAGTCACCACCTAAAAATCAATAAATAATTCTGGAAAGTTGAAAATGTAGTATTATGGTTTGTCAAGTTGATTAATGTGCCATTTCTTAAAAGTTTGAAAGCAACCCTGAAAAATGTATTTTATTGTGTTCCTCATTTCAAAGCCAGTGTTTTTTCTTCCTTACAAATATAATTAGCAGTGGCTACTTTAATATAAGAGTAAACATAATGGAAAATATGATAAAAATATAATTTTAAGATTATAGCTGAGAGGCTAAAGAGACTGCTCAGTGGTAAAGAACATTCAGTGGTCTTGCAGAGGATCAGGGTTTAATTCCCAGCACCCACAAAAGAGAACACAATCTGATGTCGTCCTCGACATTCAAGGATTCCAGGCAAATATGTGGTACATAGTCACATATACAGGAAAAACATCAATACCCACGAATAAAATAAAAATTAAAAATATAAAATAATACAGCTGAAGTCAAGGTTATAATTAAAAATTTTAACAAACTGTTGCTCATTCCCTAACTTTTCCTTCTAAAATAAACATCCTCGGAATAATTTAGCTACACAATGCAATTGCTGTTTCCATAAATAATACTTTTATAGGTTTAATATTTTACACATCTAATTAACTAAATAAAATACAAATAAATGTATAATACCTTTTCAAGTAATGGTTATATTGCTGCAAAATGACTCTGAAGTATGAATTCAAACATGAAAAAATTCATTGATATCAATGTGTGTGTGTGTGTGTGTGTGTGTGTTTCTGTATAACCACTCTCTTTCCTATTATTTACCATTAACTATTTCTAATGCAAATGACTCAGGGCACTTGAATGTTTTATTTACCAACTAATTTGTCAAATCATTATTGACTTTCAATTACATATTAAAGATAATATATACACTAGTAGGTTTTTTATTAAACAGAATTTTTGCATATTTTTAAAAATAATAAATTAAATAAGATAGGAAGAGAGATTGACTTGTACCAAAACTGCACAAAGAGAAAGGGGTGCATATGATAATAAAACACAGTTAAAGATAAATATTGACATAGCAACAAAGAGCAATTTCAACCACATAGAAAGTTATAGAATAGATTTCCAGAGTAGCTCACTGATTAAAGAGACAAGTCTTGACATATAATTCATGCTTTCTGAAAAGAAAATGAAGCTAGAATATTTCATATTGAAGACATACTAGAGTTTACCACTGTAGTATAAAGCATTGTGGTACTTTCAGGACTTGCATGTATTTTAAAATTGTTAATGTCAGCCAAAGGATGGAGAATAGGTTTGAGATCATTTTTTCCATTGTTGGAGATAAAGAAGCGTTGCAGGAAATATTAAAAAATGAACCCAACTCTCAACGGGGCCAGGCCAAGATCCTGTGCTACTGCTGCCACAAAACTCTCTAGAGCTACTCTTGGCCCACCAACTCACCAGCCCTGTGAGGCCACATCTCTGGGACACCCTGACAACCCAGTTCCTCTCGATTTCACACAATGACGCATGCACCCTGGTTAAACATATCAATACCTCATTACCTGGTAGAATCAAGACTCTTAATGCTTAATTACCCAATCAGATTTATGTATCAATAATAACACAATGTACAAAATGCCAATGCAATAATTTCATAGCCAAATGATAATGATAAAGCTTTAATCCAATTATTCTAACCTTTTAATAACACCACTTCAGCCTCCGTTCTGGTTCTCTCTCTCCTCCTGAGACATCTCTCTGTCTCAACTCCTCGCTCTCTCTCCCTTCTCCTATCCAATCACAAGTCTGCCACTGCCCTAAAGTGATTGGACAGGGGAAATCCTGCAACAAAGAAGTAACGGGAAAGATTCTAGATATATCTGGTAGGTAAATTTGATGAGACTACATGTTTTTCTTATAATTGGGTTAGAAGACACAATGATTTTTGTAAAGAGAAAGTTAATTTCAGAGCAGTTAATAAGAGGCTATTCTCCTTTATTCTATATTCAGCTGATACTCTGTAACTGACTCTGATAAAAAATTAAATTATAATCAATTTCTTAGAAGAAAATCCTACACATAAAGAAAAGAGGTCGAGACATGTTTTCTAGGTGTCTATTAAGTCTTTTTTCCTTCCAAACACTAATGTCTATTTTTTAGCTGTAAAAAAACGCTACTGACTTAATTTTAAATGACTGCATCTAGACTGTACTAAACTTCATTACTGACACTTGTACAAAAACTGACATCATATGGTTGTCAGAATACCAACCTAAAAGGCAGAGACTACATACAAAACCTGGCCTTTCAGGTTCTATGACAGAAGTAATTATTGCAGCTGCATTTTACACACTCTCTTTCATCTTGTCATCTTCCCTCTGGTTCCCCCTTTAACCACGAGATGCTCTGACATAGCATGTTTCCTAATGCTATGGAGTCTTTCACCTCTGAGATTCATTTCCTTGTCTAAATCAGGAAAATAACCTATGTACATAAAGCAGATAAAACAGTGATCAATGAAATAATATGAGTAGAAATTATCCCATCTTTGATATTTTAAAATATTTAATTGTACTTTTATATAAGCATTTCCTTATGTGAGCTATTAAAGTTTAAAGTATTAAAAATCTCACTTATAGATTTCTGTAAAGACATAAAGACTAATTTTTAAGGCTTTAATAGAGTGAAGTGTGAATATACACTGTAAAACCTGTGATTACAAAAAACATCTGCCATTCAAAGGAGAAAGTCGTTGAAGAAATCCCACCACAATGGGCTAAGCAAAAAAAGTTTCATGAAGCAAATGACCTGGTTATTTTGAATAGATGGCAAGACATTTTGAACATGTTTTTTAAATGTTTATGAAGATTTTCTTTTTTTATTTTTTATTAGGTATTTACTTCATTTACATTTCAAATGCTATCCCCAAAGTCCCCTATACCCTCCCCCCAATGCTCACCTACCCACCCGCTCCCACTTCTTGGCTCTGGTGTTCCCCTGTACTAGGACATATAAAGTTTGCAAGACCAAGGGGCCCTCTTCCCAATGATGACTGATTAGGCCATCTTCTGCTACATATGCAGCTAGAGACACGAGATCTGCGGGTTCTGGTTAGTTCATATTGTTGTTCCACCTATAGGGTTGCAGACCCCTTCAGCTCCTTAGGTACTTTCTCTAGTTCCTCCATTGGGAGCCCTGTGTTCCATACAATAGATGACTATGAGCATTCACTTCTGTGTTTGCCAGGCACCGGCATACCCTCACAAGAGACAACTATTATCAGGGTTCTTTCAGAAAAATCTTGATTGCATATGCAATAGAGTCTGCGTTTGGTGGCTGATTATGGGATGGAACCCTGGGTGGGGCAGGTTCATAGCAGCCTTATTTATAATAGCCAGAAGCTGGAAAGAACCGTGATGTCCCTCAACAGAGAATGGATACAAAAAATATGGTACATTTACACAATGGAATACTACTCAGCTATTAAAAACAATGAATTTATGAAATTCCTCAGCAAATGGATGGATCTGGAGGATATCATCCTGAGTGAGGTAACCCAATCACAAAAGAACTCACATAATATGCACTTACTGATAAGTGGATATTATCCCAGAAACTTAGAATACCCAAGATACAATTTGTAAAACACATGAAACTCAAGAAGAATGAAGACCAAAATGTGGACACTTCACCCTTTCTTAGAATTGGGAACAAAACACCCATAGAAGGAGTTACAAAGACAAAGTTTGGAGCTGAGACAAAAGGATGGACTATCCAGAAACTGCCCCATTTTGAACATTTTAAACAACTTTTTTTTCATGTTTCACTAATTTATGTGGAAAGCATTTGAGAGTAGCAAAGAAAGAACAAAATAGGTTGGCCTCACCACCCAGTGCTCCCAGAGACTAGACTACCAACCAAAGAGAAATACCTGGAGAGATCTATGGCTCCAGATACATATGTAGCAGAGGATGGCCTTGCCCAACAGAAATAGGGGAGGTGTTTGGTCCCGGGGAGGCTAGATGCCCCAGAGTAGGGGGCTGCTGGATAGGTGGGGTGGTAGAGTGGCGGTGGGTGGGGGAACACTCTCATATAGGCAAAAGGGAGAGGGGAGAACAGACATGTGATGGGGGATGGTGGAAGGGTAACCTAGAAGTGGGATATCATGGGATGGGGGATTGGTACAGGGGGTAACCAGGAAGTGAGATATCATTTGAGGTATAAACAAATGGAATGACTAATAATAATAAAAGAAAAAAATTAAAAAGAAAATGTAATTCTCAATATTAATTTTAGTTAGTCGTATTTCAGTTTGGACCATTATTACACATTTAGATATTGTGAAGCCAAAATATTAATTGGCTTTCAAAAACTGCTTATCTTATAAAATAAATTATAATACTACATTAATTTTTCACCAATGGTCTTATATGTCATTAATAAGGAAATTATTAGGAGATGGATAGTAAACACAGCAGTAAGTAGTACTTGTAGCAGACCTGAGTTTGGATCCCAGCACCCGTATGTTAGCTTGAAACTATCTTCTGTTACGCTAGTTCCAGGGAATCCCACCCCTCTTCTGACCTCCACAGACACCAAGCTTAATGTGGTTCACATACACATATGAAGACAAAACTCTCACACACCTAAAATGAAACAAATTAGTCTTGTAAAAAAAAAATGACAGTAGTATCAAGTCTACTCTTATACCCACTAGTACTAATAGCCAGAAGTTCCTTCCCATTCTGTAAGATTAGAAAGCTGTGCAGTCAAACCAAAATATAGTGTCTATAAATTATATAAATCCAGAGATACAATCTTCTGACACAGTGCATAATGAGGGTGCACAAGGCCCTGAGTTCAATTACTAGATGTTGGACTAATTAAACTAATAAAAATAAATATTCTCAAGCTCAGGTTAATTTATTACCAACCAAGCAACATTTTCTTATTTTATTCTTATATTTTATCTTACTTTAAAAAAATGTTCAAAGCAATTTCATATATAGATATTATGATTACATAATTTCCACCACCTTTCTTCTTTTCAACTCCTCTCATACCCCCATACTCCCTCTTAAAACCCTAAGTTGTTCTTTTATCATTATTTTTACATATATACATTTATACACATCCTACTGTGTACCATGAGTGTTGCTCATATTTACATGCATTTAAAGCTGCACACTTGAGCTTGTATGAACTCACATTTGTCTCATGGCCAACGACACCTGATTCATTCTCAACAACTTCTGCATCTAAGGTCGGTTCTTTGTAAAATTTCCCTCATCCATGTTGGCATGTCAACCAGTGTTGTTATTGGATGCAACTTTCTCTTATTTTGATGCAACAGTTGCCTTGTATTCTGTCTCTTACAACGCTAGTCTGCTGTCCCAGTATTTCCTGAGCCTTAGATAGAGGCAGTGCATTATAGTGCACCAGTAAGGAATAAGCACACCACAGTTATTTATTTTCTGCATATTTTCCACGTGTACATCTCATCTATTACAAAAAGAGTTTCTTTAATGAAGGGAACAAATGGCATTTACCTGTGAGAATATGGATACATAAAAAGAATGAGGTGTTTAATTATTAGTTTTCTCCATTTTTAATTAGAAAAAATGGCTTAAAATACAATATTAAGTATAAGACAGATGAAATTGCGTTGTATCTGGACAGACATGATAACTCCAGCACAGGGTGTTAAATTATACTTCAAGTAAAGTTAGTTTGAAATTGAACTGAGTAAAGAAATAGGTATGTGAAATGCTGATAGAGCAGAGCCTTTGAAAATGGGTGTGCAGATATTTCTTTGTGTTTCTGGAATAATACTTTGCATTTTCCATCCTACGTTCATTAATAGATATCATTTTATTGTCGATTCTCCAATGTGTTGAAGTCACTTTGAGAATTACTTTTTTATTTACCAGTTATTGATAGCTAACAATTTACTCCTAAATCTAGTCATCTCCAAATATATTCGTTTTATTCATTTCTTAGTTGCCTTCCATTTTATTTATTCTCTGACAGTTGTGTGCATATTGTATGCTACACACTATGTTGGTACATCTAAGAAAAGAGATGGTATTACTTCTTCAGTAGATCAGCTACCCAACTTTTTTGGAAGCCTTGGAATTTAAAGGATGACAGTAGATTTCACAATCATTCTAAAATAAAAATAAAATGCAAGGAAATAATATAATGGGAAAATCTGAGTTTGGAGATTAGAAAAAACGTGTATCAGAAAAGCAAATTAGCAAACCTTGACCAGGATTTGAGAAGATATGTAATTAAGTGAAACAGGAAGGGAAGAAGGAAGGACAGAAGAATGAGAAGAGTCAAAGAAAGGACTATCCAAACCCAGAGCAATTTACTTTAGTTGTGACAGCAGCTAGCAGCTGTTTGGCAGGGTGTATAAAACCCCTTCCATATCACCTTGAATTCTGCACTACCATTTCATCTATCTTCATTAAAGGGATCTCTTTTTAAAAATGAGTATCAGAGATGACAGATGAAGACAAACAGATGAGAGAGAGAGAGAGAGAGAGAGAGAGAGAGAGAGAGAGAGAACTAAAGGAACTGAAATAGTTGTCAAGTGATTTTATGTGGACTGTCTTGTTTCATCAGGACATGTATTCACTGCCTCGGAGAAATGTTACAAGCATCTACTGTGCAGGAGAAAATGATCTGAACTTTAGGGATGCAAGTAAATAAACAAACAAAGAAATCATTAAAATAATAAGCCTCCCAGCTAGCGGGATTGGTGAGGAAAGAGGTCTTCAGCTCATGCTTCTAGCTTTCAATTTCTTTCTTCTAAATCTACTACTCATTTTTAAGTGTTTATGACATAGCCTGGGAACCTTCCTATTTATCATAAAGGCATAAAATGCATAAACAGCCACATAAAATCCATTTTCGTTTCTATGAAATATTTAATTTCCCTTCTCATATTTTCTCTAATTTGTATAACACCTTAGACTATGGAGTCCAAGTTCAAATGCGGTCTTAGGAGGCAAAGGGTGACATGAATGTTTCTTCCAATTGTATATTTGTTCATAAAAACAACTTACATTTTTTTTTCAAATTAAAAATACAAACCTCATGTATTCTTTAAGCTGTCTTGTGTTTTTGAAATCAGGGCAACCAGGTTTATGCTGGTAAGAGAAAGCCGTCTGACTCTTTCCGAGCATCACTAACACTAAGATAACATCCCAAACATGTATACTTAGAAATCTGTGTGCATCGTGATTTTATGTGTCAGCTTCTTTTCCCACAGAAGCTGAAGGGGCATCTGGTTCTTATTCAATTCCATCTTTGCTTTGACTACTTGTCTAATTAATGAAGGTGCTTTTTTAATTCTATTCCCTTTCTTTCTCTTGCCTGATTTAATGTGTTAACAATGCTTCCCAACTTGTGTCATCTATTTCTGTCACCAAAACCACTGATAACAAGTAGATACATATGTGAGTAGTCACATATTCCTTGTAGATGCTGCAAAAAGCTATGTTTTCTTTAATCACAACCCTTGAGAATATATTTCAGGATTTTCACTTGCCTTTAATGATGCCAAAAATGAAGTAATACAAGAGGTATTAGTGGTAATTGAATGGAATTAAGTAACCAAAAACATGATTACAGATGGCTTTGATTTAAATAGTAATTTTTACACATTGTTGTGAATTGGGTCTCAGATGCTAAATGCTGAGTTCTGGCAAAGTGTTTTACTTATGCATACTTACATCCTTTGCTCAATCCTTTGCTCCAGCTACTCTATGCTTTCTAAATGAGGAAAGGCCACCTATATTTGAATTTGGGAGCCAAACTGAAAAATTTACATTCAAATTATATAAAAATATATAAAAGAGTTTAGGATTCAAAGAGAGACCCAACAGGTAATCTTTAAAATATATTCTTCCTGTGAAAATAATTTGTTGAAAGTTGAACGAATTTAAAATTTTGGGTGTACAAAAAAAGAAACTTGGCTTTCATAACTTTTAGCTAACCAAAATCATGAGAATTAAAATATTCTGGATCTTAAAATATACATGTTTTAAATAACTACAACATCTATAAAGCCATTTTCTCAATGCAACAAATTGTTCGCTCTCCATCTCAACCTTGCAAAGGCCTTTTCAAAAACTAGCAGGATTTAAAAACCTCAAAATGATTGTGATAACATCACAACTCTTGTTTCAAAGAATAACAAAAACTTATGTCCCACTTTCTTAGACTGACAGTAGTCTGTTATATAAGATAACCTTTTAAAATGTATGCAAATAAAATACTATTTCTGAAATCAAAGACTATACAAACAAAAGCAAATGTCCATTTATATTAATATAAATTGTTATATAGTTACTCTCATATAAACAATTTTATATTGTCAATATGTAATATTGTTTTGTGTGTGTGTGTGTGTGTGTNTGTGTGTGTGTGTGTGTGTGTGTGTGTGTGTGTGTGTGTGTGAAAATTGAAAGCTAAGTGTTATTTCCCATTCAAAGCTTTTATTTGCTAATAGTCTTTAAATCCTTTTAATGATATTTCTGGTTTGCCATTGTTTTGACAGGATGGTTGTAAGCCATCTCTTCATCTTCTCTTTTTCTAAGAGTCCATATCTAATCAGCATTTTCTATCATTCTTTAGAATATTCCTCAAGGCCAGCCATTCTTAAGACATGCCCTCAGGTTGCAAGGATTAGATAATAAGTCTTGCTTTCTCTATCTACTAAATGTGTTCGGAAAATACATGCTCTGTCCCTGCAGCATCACTCCCTAACTACCATCTGCCTGATAAGGTTTCTAGATTGCCTTCCTCATTCAGACCTGGCTAGTAAGCTCACCCAAAATCAATGATTACTTAAACACATGTTCGCTTTATTACCTTACTTAAAATCTCCTCATTGCTCTGCTGATACATAAAAAAAGTGGTACAGTGCTACAGGGTCTGTGACCTACTTAACTCGCTTAGCTATTGCCTTCACTCCTTTGAAGCCCAACAGGCTTCGTTCAATGAGTCCTCCTACAGACATGACCCAGATTTCATATTTTCTACACATGATAATAATTCAAAGCCCAGTTTCAAATTCCACTTTCTTGGGAGATACCTGTTTCTAGAAAGCATATTTGTTTTTTCTTTTCGATTGTTTTCTCAAAAATATGTCGTCCTAGTCACATCTTGATTTTCTTGGTATCCTCAGATTCTAACATAGTTGTATACAACTGTTCATTAAATACCCTAAATAAATTGAACTCAGGAAATAGTTTATATTTTTAAATATATCATACATTTTCCTAAACAATAAAGTAAATAGCTGTAATCATTTTACAGGTATATGTAACAGCATAAAAGATCAACATAAACAATTAGCACACTACTACTAATATTCCACTTGAAATTATTTTATATTTAAAGACATCCTTATTTAATCTTGCAAATTATTTTAGAATTGATTCCATTATTCAAAAATTTTTATCATTGTAAAAGACACAGTTGATAAGGAAAATAAAACTAGAAAGAAAAAAGAGAACAAACTACTGGAAATAAATATACATTCTGCTGATATTTTTGAGATATGTAGAAAATGAATAATTAGGAAAACTTTGGAAAGATAGTAAATAAAGGTTAATTCCATCCCCTGAATTGTTGAATGCTTTTCTCATAACAAATCTCCTTCTTCAGATAATCAAAACTAAACACTTAACATTAACTACATCTTTTATACCCAACTCTGTTTAAGCATAAACCCAATTTCTTAAAACTTCTACACCAGCATTATACACAATAACAAGAAAATAACAGAAACATCCTTTCTGTAACACAGGAAGGTTTTGGGAGGAATACTCATTGTAAAATCAAGCGTATGGAGAAAAAAAAATGCTATATGGATACACAAAGCAGAAAAAGTTTAGGTGGGAAAACAATTTGAAAAAGATTTATGTGAGACTCATTTTGGAACAGAAAATGCAGTAGCATGTTTTGGGATATAATCAGGTGTTGCAAGATACTTGATCACATTGTGAATTCCAGGATTGTGAGATTTACTGGGAAAACAAAAACAAAAACCAGTTTCTAATTGTGGTATGGCTTAGCAGTTAGCACACATATGTATCATAAATAATGAAGGTAAAGTTAGTTTGTAGAAGGACACACCCATGTTTGAGAGTGATGTCAAATTGAGTAACAGACAAACTGATGAATCAAAGAGAGGTTTGACAGATTAGAATATGCCCAACTCTCATGAGAAGAAAGAGGAAAGAGAAGCTACTTGAGGGGCAGTGCAGAGGGAAAGAGGAGGCACTTTTATAGGAAGAGATTTACAGAGACAAAGAATAAGCCAGACACATGTAAGACAGAGTGAGAAAGAGACTGAGAACAAACCAGAAGATCAGAACAGACTGCTAAAGTTAGAGACCAAGCACAATTCAATCAGAGGCCAAGAGAGAGGCCAGAATGATTCAGTCACCTTGGAGAGCAGTTTGAGACAGAGTATTGAGTCAGCCATCCAGAGCTCACAAGGAACAAGAAAGGGTGAATTTATTCAGTAGTAAGTATCAGAGTCTGAAAACATTCTAGGGCTAGGTAAGACTATATTGAGGACAGAAGTTTCCAGGACTAGGCCTAGGTTATCAGACAGAGGCAGTAAGCATTTGAGATGACAATTACATCAGGCGAATAAAAGTTACTATTATAAGCAGGAACAATCAAAATATTGAAAACAGAGAGTGACAGAAACAAATGTAATGGTGGGATGTTTCACATACATATCACAGAAAATTAATGGGATTCCAGATAAATATTTATATAATAAACAGTTATGAAATTGATATGGTAATACCATCCACAAGGTTGAAAGGAAAAGATTTTATAAGAAATAGCATAGAGGAAGGGAAGAATTTATGTAGTAAATGCCTAACCTGTAGGCACAAGACTAAAACTAAAAATAATTACTGTAAAGCTCTAGGATCAGTGGCACGATTTACACACACACACACACACACACACACACACACACACACACACACACACACACACATACACTCCATACTAGATAACTATCAGAAAAGAGCCGTCAGGGATAAATCTTCTATATCAAACTTGAACAAGCTAAAGAAAAATAATGACATTTCTATAAACATGGGGGTGTGATGTTTTTGTCACAGACATTAAGTGGAATTGCCAAGACATGTCTTCTAAAATTACTATCTCCTGCTCACCACTAAGATATCAAGAGCCAAGGATGGCAGTTCCTTGGAAAGGAACCAAGCAAGTCACAAATATTTTTGATAGAAATATTAGTTAGCATTAACGCATTTAAATGGAATTCTTTTAAAATTTTAAAATGATTTTGAATAAATATCCAACCATTTCTTCACTTGAATTTTTACAATATGTAGTCATTGGGTCCTTAGCCTTGTGAGGAATGAAAAATGTATAACTATCTGACAGATTTTCTGTGACAGAAAACCTTTTGTGAAGTCATCATTTTTTAATCTATTCATAATTCCACAAAGAAAATGTGACTTGAATTTAACCTTAAACACAAAAAGTCTTGTGAAAGACTTATATGAGAAAAAAAGTGATTTGGTTAAGCAGGGTAATATAAAAAATGTCAGAAGCAGCAAAATGTAAAGAATATGCTGAGAATTGTGTAGTTTTGTGGGGATACAAAGTATACATAGGGGCAGAGGGGATACATCTCAGTGATAGTGCTAGTGGCTGAACAAAAGAAACAAGTAACTCAGGACTACATAGCAAGGATCATGAATGCCTAAATCAAGGGTGACTGTGATCATGAGGATGGTGATGATGACAGTGGAGATGATGATAATGACGTGATAACAGTATACATGACTATACAATAGGCATCAATGAATGCTATTGTCAGTCAAACCTCTTCTGGAGAATGTCATAATAGGATAAGTTGTTTCAGACATCATTAGAAGAATATAAATCATTAGTGATGCTGTTGAAGAATTTCTACATATCTAACTAAAACAAATGGAAGCTTATATTCCCATATTCCTATTTTTTTTTAATTGGTTAGCCTGGGTGTTCACAAAACAAGACAAGTTCCTGATAGTCAATGTTTTTCCATTCTACTACAAAGAAGGTTAAATTCCTTTTTGCAGATCATAAGACGTACTAGACCTGGCTGGGTCTCCCCTTCACATCTCACACTTCTCAGACTTGGGTTTTCTTCTCTTGCATATTACACCCTAGACATCCAAGAAAGTAGCTATTTACAACCTAAAATCTTTACTGTACTATCTGTCAGAAATCTTTCTCCAAATTCTTAGATATCTAACTTTTTATTGTTCAGTTTTAATTATGATTTATTTAATTTTATCAGATGTCTTTCCCCCAAATAGAGACAGCATATGGCACATAATAGACACCTCCAATCATCTATTGAAATCAATTAATTAGTGTATCTCCCTGTAAATGTGCCACTTTTATTTTTCTAATGAAAGGATGAGATGAGACCCAATCTTTAGGTATGCATGGCTTGAGCTGATCCCAAAGCATTTATAACTATCCCTACGTCAAGGCCTGGAAGCTTCTAGCCTCTATACAATCTAATCATCTGCAGGCCCAGTCCTTGAAGGCTTCAGCTTCCAGTCTCC
Organism: Mus pahari; assembly: GCF_900095145.1. Lineage (NCBI taxonomy): Eukaryota > Metazoa > Chordata > Mammalia > Rodentia > Muridae > Mus > Mus pahari. The sequence goes on along the minus strand of NC_034594.1, from coordinate 118,212,751 downwards.
ATCTGTTAACCTAGACCTAAAATATTTCAGCCTCCCAGATTTACTGCTGAATAAATTCACCCTTTCTAGCTTTTTCTGAACTCCGGCTGGTTTGTTCAACTCAAATATTTTGGCTCAGCCTCCTCTCCAAGCTGACTGATTCAAATTGGATTCTTTTGGCTTCTGGCTAAATTCCTCTGCCTGGCCTCATACTAACTTTGACAATATGTTCTAATCATCTAACCCCTTCTCATACTGTGGCTATGCTTAGTTCACCTGTGTTTACCTTGTTCCCTATGTAAACTGGATTCATAGAACTGTCCAGAAAAAACTGCCATAAATACATAACACCCACCATACGCCATATCATTTTTCTTTCTTGTTACTCTTAAGTAGCCTCTATTCTTCTATTATTCTCATGTAAGCTGGTTATATCCTATCTGTGACTCATTCTGTCAAATCTTTCTCTAATTCATCACTTTACCCTCAATTAAAGGTTACTTTGAAGCCTGGCTGCTTTCTTCTACAAACTAACCTTGCTTTCATTGCAAAGGATTAAAGGTGTATACTAAGAGCATGTTGTTATCTCTGTCAGATCATAGAGTAGCCCAGGTCATGTCTGCATTCTGACTGGACCATTTTTGGGGGGAGTGTGATCCCTTGCCAGACCAGCATTTGCTGGATTAAAATTCTTCTACATTTCACTTTAGTGACATCATCTGATTCAGACTATAAATAGACTAAAATAAGAAAACAGAAGCTCAGCAGTATCAAGGTCCAAGGCCACTGAGGCATCAGGTTTGAAAATCGCCATGTGATCTCTTATATGAAGAAGGGACAACTGACACTAGGTTTGGGGAATGTTTATAGAAATTTCAATTTTAATTTTATAGAAATTTCAATTTCAATATTCTGGATCTTTGAGGAAGGACCTAAGGAACTGATCAAAAGAATAAAATTATAGTTGGATCTGGGATCAGTGAGTATCTGAAATCCTCATCAAAGGAAACTATATGAGACCTAATCATGTACTTTTAATGACTTCTTCAATTTTGTTATATTTAATTATTGTTTTCCTTAAAATAATATTCACTAAAATATTTTATAACATTTATTCACTCGCAAACAAAACACTTTAAGGTAAGAGCCCTTATTGTTCATTTTTCTGCCTTGGAAATTAAAAGCACAAATTTGATTTTTTAGACACATAGCAAGCTAGGAGCTGAATTGGACTTAATTTCATCTCAATCTACCTATCATTTAGCTTCACTTCAATGCTGTATAGGTAATATTCATTAGCTTTCTTTTACCAAATCCCCAAATTGTAGCACTCTATCAACTCTCACATTTCTCCTGAGATGTTCTCATTCTAGTTCATAAATTTCTATTGATTTCTTATTTTGTGGTAAGTATTCAGCTAAGTACTAGAAATGATAACAAATGATAATCAGCACCTGCCTTTGGGAAGCTTATGATATTAAGATTCAAATATATTTTAGACGTCATGAATATTTTAGTTTAACTCAGTTGCCTTGAATAAAATTTTTGCTATTGAAATATTCTGAGATATGGGTGGAGATGATCAAGTACTGGAAAAGTAGGTTTATACTTCAGCAGTTCTTCAGGTGAATGGGTTATTATAATGTAATAGGTCTCTATTAGGCCCTTCTTGGTTTGGTTTTGTTGTTGTAGTTGCTGTAGTTGTTGTTTGTTGTCTCTGTATGTATATGTGTAATTCACCATATGTACATTTTCACCTGCAGAAGGTATGATGGCAATAAAGAAAACATATAACTTTTTTCATTTTTGTCAAGTAGAAAGAAACAGAATAGAAGAGCTTGGGAAACCACAAGTTTTACTGAGTATATGGAGAATGGTGAAACACAATCTAGGATATTATGACTATTCCTATATAAATACATGCTTGGAATTCAAGTCGAAAGTTTTAGACAAATAAACTGGTATAGGGAAAAGGCATCTCAAATTATCATGAGTCTTCTTTGCATTTTCATTTTGCCTCTTTAAAATATTGGGTGGGGTGCAGGATGCTGACATCTTAATGGAGATGGGGAGGACAGGGAGGAATGGGTGCAGAGCTGTGGGAGGGCAAATCGGAAGGGTTAACACCTGGACTGTAAAATAAATAAATAAATAAATAAATAAATAAATAAATAAATAAATAAATAAATGGAATAAATAAAATAAAATAATAAAATGGCTGTCCTCTAAAAACATTAAACATCAGCTTTATTAGTTTCCTGTCAATACCAATCCTCTCAAGTTTTAAATCCAAGAATGTGCTCATTGTGTCAAAACAATAAATAAATGTATGCCCTTGCTGCTATTTTCTATTAAATAACTTTGTTTGGAAATTTTTCAGCAGTTAAGTATATCTAGTATCCTGATAAGGCATGCATGGTTTGAATCTCATGTAATGACATGCTATCTTTTCTCTACAGATCAACATTGACTTCAGTACCAGAGACCTCATCTCAAGGAATATTGCTGAACCAACTCCAAAATGCTTTGATGAGGCTCAGAAATTAATCTATAGTCTGATGGCCAAGGATTCATTCCCTCGTTTTCTAAAGTCAGAAATTTATAAGAAATTGGTAAATAGCCAACAGGTTGGAAATCATAAAAGATGGCTGCCTTTCTTATGAAACAGGTAAATAAAATCGTATATGAAAACCTGCGATATAAAACATACAAACAACGCAATAGATTTCAGGGTTTGGAAAATTTTTACTTTATCAGAATATATATATATATATATATATGTGTGTGTGTGTGTGTGTGTGTATATATATATATATATATATATATATATATATATATATATATAAATTCATACTTACATACATGACTATATGTCACATAAATTTAGTCATTTTATCAGGTACTTAACAATATTCTGGAAAAATACAAAGTGAGTTGATGAAGATAAATAAAACTTTTCAACCATAAGTGAATATTTTTATGTATTATAATTTTAAAAAAATATACAAATCTTCATGTCACTGAGTTGAGGACTGCCTAGCATTATATACAACATATAAAATGCCATTTGCATTATTCAAAAACCTCAGTGCTATAAAAAGAAAATTATTTTTACATTTCATGTTTTTATTAGATATTTTCTTCATTTACATTTCAAATGCTATCCCCAAAGCCCCCTATACCCTCCCCCTGCCCTGCTCTCCAATCCACCCACTCCTGTTTTCTGGTCCTAACATTCCCCTGTACTGGTGCATATGATCTTCCCAAGACTAAGGGCCTCTCCTCCCATTGATAGCCGACTAGGCCATCCTCTGCTACATATGCAACTAGAGAGACAGCTCTGGGGGGTACTGGTTAGTTCATGTTGTTGATCCTCCTTTAGGATTGCCGACCCCTGTAGCTCCTTGGGTACTTTCTCGAGCTCCTTCATTGGGGGTCCTGTGTTACATCCAATAGATGACTGTGAGCATCCACTTCTGTATTTGCCAGGCACTAGCAGAGCCTCACAAGAGATAGCTATATCAGGGTTCTGTCAGCACACTCTTAACCTAAACAAAATTTTTCATTAGCTGGATTCAACTATTCTTTGTGAACTATAACTGATACTGTGATGAGTATCTGAACTACTGTGGCTTTAAAGTTAAAAAGGAAAAGTGATGGATGTGTGCACACTTGTACATATGCCTGACAGTGCCAGGGACCAAATTTTTCAAAATCTATTACTTGGCTCAATAATAGCCTGACATTGATGTGCATATGAAAAGGGTCTGGTGAGTGCTGGTTTTTATATTCTCCTACTAGGAGGAACCAAGAGCAAGGAGGCACAATCAATTTCAGATTATGAATAATAATGCCGAAATGACTGCCTCATAAAGTAAAAAGTTACTGCAGTATCACCTATCTGATGTGGTTTAAGAGTCTATTTGCTTACTCCATGCTGCAATTTGCTCATAAAACCCAAATAAAATTTAAAATTTTTATTTTTCGAAACTATTTACTGATGTAAATGTAACAAATACAATTTATTTCCTGTATATATGATGTAATAATGACTCAACAAATCATTTGTGTTTCCATTTTATTTTCACAGATTTATTTCTTTTGGCTGCCATTCTCTGTTTGAGACTGAATATTTTTTTAATGAAGGGAAAACACTGGTGACTTATTTTGCTTCTATAAACAATTCATTTGATAAACAAGAATCTTGCTGCCTCCTTCTCATGAAAAATCAACACTCAAACACATGCAAATGGATGGACTATTCCCTGTGCACTTGCAAATTCTACCAGACAGACCTGGCATAATACAAATGAACTACTACGTTTGCAGGGAGTGGGGTGGCTACTAATTGTAAAATATCTATACTATATCAGCATTTATTCTAAAGGTTCTAGCTTCAGTATCTTTTAAAGGGAGGATATTTGATTCATTACAGGAAATGTAAGAACAAGAGGCATCCAGAATCATTAAATCATACTCTAACTTCCAAATAGAGGGAAAAAATAAACTGTTAAAGCTCAGTTGTTTTTTTGAGATCACACATCTGGTGAGTGACAGAGCTATAACTGCAGCAGATGTCACCACATTGTCACGCTGATGCTTGATCCAAGAAAACAGTGTGGTCCCTTCCCACTTGAGTTGCATGGAAATGTGGAATCTCTGCTCCAACACACCTCCCACGCTCTGGTAAGGTGCCACAAGTGTTGGAATTATCTCTCCAGTCAGTTTATAAGTTATTATCACATAGCAAACCTTTTATCATTGGCTCTTGGGATGTGAAGGGGACTCCGATTCCACAATCACTATATTGAAGCTGTAGGAGCTTGAGATATTGCACAGAAATATCCTGAGATCAGCTTGATGTGTTTAAAAGTGGATGTTAAATGGCCTCTTAGGGAATACCAACCTAAGATTTGCCACAGTAGAACCCTCTTTCTCCTGCCTCTACTCACTTTCTACCATGAGATATAATTCTAGGATTTCCAATTTAGTAAATCAGAAAACAAATCAATGACAGGATTTTGAAATATGAGGATTTTTAGAAAAATACCATGAGTACCTCCTACATGCAATATTCTATATTCTATTCATGACTCTTTCACACTACATGCTATTTTAATCCATTATCACACACAACTCAATAAATATAAATGCAAGCACAAAATATTAAAGAAAAATGTGAAAATTATATAAACATCTTGATTATGAAATTAAATATTCAATCATACTGTACTATTCTTTTAAAACATCTTAACTTCCTTAAAGAAATGAGGTTATCAAAACTTAAAAATATGCAGTAACTGGCTAATAAAATCACAAAATAATTGAACAAAAATGACTTGTATATTATAAGAAGAGGATTCTTTGCATTGTTTTAGTTTTTATGTTTGTTCTTTTCTCTTTTGAGATAAGGTCTCTGGGTCTACCAATCTGATCTTGAACTCACAATCTTCCCACTTGAGTCTCTGACTCCAGGGCTTGCAGGCAGGAGCCATCTCACCCACATATTTGCCTTTTCTATTTTCACACCCATCTCTAAGACAGACGGATGAAAATTAGATATCTATTTTCCAAAAGAGTCTTCGACTTTAACAATCTTATGTGTTGCAACAATCATAAATTTAGTTTATCTTCTTTGAATCATTTGTGTATAAAATATTAATACTTTGATCAACACAGATTTTTCCACTTATACAAATGTACTTTCTTATATTTGCCTAGGAAATATCCCTTTCAATTTCAATATATAATCAACAGAATTTTTGGTAATAACTATTAAATTCTTAAACCTTTTAGATGTTAAAAATGTGATCTAGTCTCCAGCTTTATCTTTCAAAACTTGTTTTAATATTCTGCCTACTGTAGAAAGAAGCAATTCCCTACCTTCTTTTTTTTTTTTTTTTTATTCTCTATAGTAGTTCTTAACCAGTGTGGTCTAGCAACTCTGTGTTCCCTAGAACTCTTGATAAGAGTACCTGTTGCTTAATAAAAAGCAAAGGAATGTTCTTTTTGTTTCCTTTCTAATATCCTTTTCAAAAAGATTAGCAGCATTCTGGATTTTTAAAGGATAGTAATGTTCAGGCTCACCACATTTAGAATAGTCTAGGGGTGTTGTCAGAACAGTAATCAATTATTATATGAATAAAGAGTCACACAGACTGTGTGCCTCTTTTTGTCAGATTTTCCATTGTATTTTAACAGAGGAATATCAGAAATGAATGTTAAGTGGTAGCTACTTAAAGAATTCCATTAAAGAAAAGGTGTGTTTTTATTTTATTTATTTATTTTTTTCTTTTATTGGATATTTTCTTTATTTACATTTCAAATGTTTTTATAATTGCTATTTATAGATTATATTAGAATACAGAATATGTGCATAATTACTTTTAGTTATAAGTGAGAAGACACTGGGATGTCTACAAGCGAAACAAAAGCTGTTTTCCTCTTTGATAGTAGTGTGTACTAATTGAAGAAAGTGCTGTGTTTTCCTGTGATACTTTCATGCATATGTATAACATACCCTCCAGTCTACTCTCTTGTCCTCTACTCACTGTTATCTTCCTCCTCCCCAAGATCTTCTGTTTACACACACAAAAAATCTTAAGTTAAAGAAAACACATTAGTTTTGCTCCTTTTCAAATAAGATTGACTGTAAACTGTATAATGACACATGCCATTAATTCTACCACTGTGACAGGAAGTGCTGAAGTTTGATGACTGCCTGAACTCTGTGTGTGTGTGTGTGTGTGTGTGTGTGTCTGTGTCTGTGTATGTCTCTGTGTGTATTCCTAGATACATTGTAACAGGAAAATTTTCTATGACATTTAATCAGGTTATTATTTTGCCTTTGAAAAGCTATGTTAAGTTTTATATCTAAACTAAAGGTTTTGAATATTTCTAAGAAATAAAATTATCATTGTGGGTACACAGATATACACATATGCACATGCATGTGTTTATGTATGTGGAGACCACAGATATCTTCTGTGATAAGTTTTTACTTTACCTTTTGAGAAGAGAATCTGTAACTGAAACCAGCACTCTTCAGTTAGCTAGACTTACTGGAGCAGCTTCGTTAGCAGCCCTGTACGGCTAAGGGATGCTGAGTAACTGAGTTCTAGTCCTCATACTTCTGTGGCATGCACATTTATGACCTGACTTGTCTCCACAGCCCTGGAAATTATCATATTCAATAATTTTTCATATATAATTTAAACATTTATTTCTATTTTCAAAAGTAATATTTTCTAAGTTTTAGTTCCTTACAAAAACCCAATGACTTTTTTGTTCAAATAACTGTATTTCTTAATGTATTTGGAAAGAAAATTTATACCAGGCAATGGTGGCATAACCTTTAATCCCAGTACTCAGGAGGCAGAGGTAAGTGAATCTCTGAGTTTAAGGTCTGCCTCTTCTACAGAGTCAATTCGAGGATAACCAAGGCTACAAAAAAATGCCACGTCTTAAAGAAGAAAGAAAGAGAAAGAAAGAAAGAAAGAAAGAAAGAAAGAAAGAAAGAAAGAAAGAAAGGAAGGAAGGAAGGAAGGAAGGAAGGAAGGAAGGAAGGAAGGAANAAGAAAGAAAGGAAGGAAGGAAGGAAGGAAGGAAGGAAGGAAGGAAGGAAGGAAGGAAGGAAGGAAGAAAGGAAGGAAGGAAGGAAGGAGGAAAAAAGGGAGAGAGAGAGAGGGGGGGAGGGAGGGAGGGAGGAAGGAAGGAAGGAAGGAAGGAAGGAAGGAAGGAAGGAAGGAAGAAGAAAAAAGTTATAATACTTGAAACATAAATGATGATAACTTAGACATAAGGTATAATAAATGGCTGTTTCATTTAATAAGAACAAATGAAAAATGTTACAGTTTTCATAATTTAGATATATTGAATGCTTATATTTATTCCTATGGTTTTCAATAATAGAGTTATTTTTACAGTGCCAGTATAGGCCTTTAAAAATAAATATTTTTGTGTATAATACCTTTGAATTATTCCTTTCATGATACTGTCCAAACATGTAATATTTACTCTATATGTATAATCCTGAATTCAAAAATCATGTTTTACTTGAAAGTCTTGAAAAAAGATATTAGTGTTTAAGAAATAGTAAGCTTCTATATTATTCATTCAAATATTTTGAATGTAAAACTTCTATGCAAATATGTCACAAATATTGTGTAAAATATAGAACACATTATGAAAGATTTAGGTTGTTGAACACAGAATTGGTCTACTGAAATTTTGACTTTAAAATATTGTTTCATGTAAAATAAATCCATTGATTCCTTTGAAGTTTTCTCTTCTAGGAGCTGTTTTTTTAAAAGTTAAATAAATCCTAATAGTTGAAGATTACAGGTTGAAGTCCAACAACATTTTAAGCAGATAAAATTCATTTATCCAAATGTGGTGTTTATACTACATAGAAAATTGACTTCATAACATAACAGCTTTAAAAATCTGGAAACCTGTTGAAAAGTCTAAAAACATATATACTTATGAGCAGCATATATATATTCAGTTAATGGTTCAATTCTGCTTAATTTTCCATTTTCTGTGAAAGTATAATGACTTCCATTTTATAAATTTTAATTGAAACAGGAGTATAGTTTTAGAAACTGATAAAATGAAACAATATTATTCATGTTCAGAGATCTATTTTTCTGATGAATTATCCTTTTTAAAATGCTAAATAGGAATACAATGTACTCATTCCCTCATTCTATGAATAATTAAAAATAATCATGAATTGTAAACTATGAGATCATTTCTCGTCAATGTTAAAGACTGCTACAGTGTACTCAGAACTATTTAATAACTACTGACTAACCAGTCTTAAGAATTTCTTACTAAATTAACAATTTTGAGGTAAGATATAGAAATCACAAAAAAAATATTTTAAATTCTAAAAGGATACCTCAAATCAAAAAAGAAAAAAAGGCATGGTTATAATTCACTATATCTCCTCAAAGAAAAATATCACATAAATGACTAAAGCAAAAATAATTTCACAATATGTATGCATATAAATTTTGAAATTCAGGTTACTACCTCTCAGTATATGATAATTAATATCTGAACTCATTTAAATGAGATGAACTGATAATGAAAATATATGAGTTAATTAGTGGTAAATAGAGTTTAGGTTACCTAGCCAAAAAAAAAAAAAAAATCCGAAGAATTTAAGATCAGGATATAGAACATAGGAAACAGAATAGAGAGCAGAGGAAGTAGAGTTATAGAGGGTAGAAAGACAGCAGTCTTAGGAGGAAAGAACAGGAATGGTGAGGGGGGAAGTGCTGTAAAAAAAAAAAAACAAAAAACAAAAACAAAAAAAAAAACGAGCAAGTTAAGTAAATGTTGATCCCTAGATTCTGTCCCTGAATGAATGGAAGAAAGATGCTAGCACTATAAAGAAAACTCTTGGTAGGGAATCAGCCTTACAGAAGCAAAATGTTGAATTCACCTGGCAGGAAGATTACTGAACTTAGTAATGTGCATTTGAGCTGTTCTGGGTGTCCCATGCCTACCCAGGGTGAGAAGTCCTAGTGTGCTGCAGGTAGTATGTCAGCTTCTATCAACAATTAGAAATGCATAAATGAGCAACTGTTGAATTAAAGAGACTTTCTCCTCTCATTAAAACGGTCACTGTTCTATAACTGCTCTGGCTTAGACTTCTCATAACAAGAATCATGGAAAGTTCGTGTATATTCCTTATTCTCCTATTCATCAGGAGTTCATTTTTTAACTTAATGCATGTTGGCCTCTTTTCACTGACTTACTCCTTTTTGGTTTGTTTAAGTTTTACTTTTTCATTGAAAATGCTATATCTTTGGGGGAATAAAATTTGCTACTAGCAATTTTTTGTAATACCATTTATGGGCATTATGGGATGCTTAACATAAGTTACTTCCTTCTGAAATTTCCATTTCCTTTGTGGTCCAGTTCTGTCCTCTTCATTCTCCTTATTCTCCCCACTCTCATTCTATATTCCTAACCTAAAATTGTTCTCAGGACACAAATGCTGTCCAAACATAGATGTATGTTTTTACTCCTAGGACATTTTAGATCGTATAAGTTTTAAACCTTATTCAACATAAAAAGAACTTCTATAAAAGGAGTACATGGTTCTGAGCCTAAAAATAGTGTTTAGAAGTTGAATGCACTTAGGAATACATCTCAATAGTAGAGTGATAGTCTACCATATATGAAACCATGCGCTCTGTCTCCAACACTAAATAAAGTAAGTAAATGCAGAGTTTATGATGGTAACATATATTTTCAATTCCAGAAGACAGAAGGCTGAAATAAAAATTTTCCACAGTCCAATTTCTCTTGCATAGAATTCAAACTTTTCTTTCTTTCATTACCCAGATAAATCCTTTCTTTAAAAAATTTTTATTTATTTGTCTATTTGTTTGTTTATTTATTTGTTTGTTTATTTATTTTACACTCCGGATTTTATTCCTCTCCCGGTCCACCCTCTGATTATTCCACATCCCATACCTCCTCCCCACCACCCTGTCTCCACAAGGATGTCCCCACCGTCCACCCCCCAACCCACCAGATCTCCAAACTCCCTGGGACCTCCAATCTCTTGAGGGATAGGTGCATCTTCTCTGACCAAACCCAGACCCAGCAGTCCTCTGCTGTATGTGTTGGGGCCTCATATCAGCTGGTGTATGCTGCCTGGTTGGTGGTCCAGTGTGTGAAAGGTCTCGGGGGTCCAGGTTAACTGAGACTGCTGGTCCTCTTACAAGGTCACCCTCAGCTCTTCCTCAGCTTCTTCCATTTCCTTTATAAGTGTCATAGGACACTTGGCCCTACAGCCTGCAAGCTCACATCACAATGCCAGGCAAGGTGACACAAGGAATATATTTGTCTTGGAGGGCATTTCTGAACTACAGTGGCTAGCAGAAACTCTATTATCAAGAGACATCTCTAAAGCATCAGAATTTTATCCCACACCTAAAATAATGTATCATCACTTAGCCGCATTATAAAAGCACCCCCAGCTTCCATGAAGAGTGAGTGGAAGGAAATCAGAGCCCACGGGGACATCCAACTTCAACTTTAATGTTAACTTTTTAAATCTTAAAAAAAAAAAAAAAAAAAAGATGTGAAAATATCTTCTTGTAAGCACACAACTAGAAGGGTAAAGTTTTCTTACCCAGATGGGAATCAGCACACATCTATTACTCAAACGCTTTTGGTTGTGAGTAACCAGAAGTGACTTACCATCTTGCTTCCAGTCCAGAATGAGTACGATATTCTCTAGTACCCCTTCTGTTATCAGCTACCTATCTAATCGATTCCCATGCTTTCCATGAGCAGTTATTTTAACATGGTTCTTCAACGTTATTTGTAATGAATCACGGGTACCACTGAATCTTACCTTCCTCTAATGTACAATGTACAGGCCCACCATGATAGTCACACCTCATATTTCTTCTGCCTTTCAAAAGACTTTCCTAACTAGCCCTTTCTCTGCTACTCTTAGGATGTATCTTGTCTTCTGTTCTTTGCCTACGAGTATGTTTGGAGCTGAAAATGTTATCAGGTCTTCTCATTTCTTGAACTTTTAAGTGGACACTCTCTCTTCAAGATAATTACTAAGCTTTTTGAGTTCGAGGCCAACCTGGTCTACAAAGTGAGTTCCAGGACATCCAGAAAGAAAAACAAAAACAAAACAAAACAAAACAAACAAACAAAAAAACCAATTAGTGTATCATAGGTACCACTTAAGCATGATTCACATGAGTGGAATCAGTGCTTTCAGGTTCAGCATCGCAGTGTTTATCTCCTAATTCCATGTTAACAAAGTTTTTTAAGCTTTAATTGTGAATTGTGCAATTATTCCCATAATACAAGTCCCACTCATCTCACCCACACCTGTTGACCTTCCATAGCACTACGGAAGATTCTACTGATATTGAAATATGTCCTGTATCATAGGCAAGACCATTTAAAGTATCTGTATCTACTGTTCCTTTAATATCACTGTGTTCCAATTCCCTTGCTTAAATGTTAGGACCATTTGTGTGTGTGTGTGTGTGTGTGTGTGTGTGTGTGTGTGTGTGTGTGTGTGACCATAGCATGGTGACCTAGATAAAGGCTTGGCAAATTATCCCTTTCTGCATCTTCATAATTGGCAATAACTAGGACTGAATTCTGTGTTTATATTAAAATCTATTAACTGGCTGAAAATCTTTGGTACCATAAGGAAACTATGATGGTTCTCTTCTTTATATGAAATCAGTGATTGTCTTGCTAACTATTGCATGTGAGGTAATGTTAATGAGCATTTCTTATTAAGAAAATACCAGGTAACTGTCAGAAAAACAATGATTAAAAGATGGTAACAAAATATATAAACTGATACCTTTATTTCCTTTAGTAAATCTATTTCTTATCAGCCTATATGGCTCATTATTAAGCCTGATCACCCCCTTGGTAGACTAGAAAGTGATAACAATTAGTGTATCAAGCTGGGTGTGGTGGCGAACGTCTTTAATCCCAGCACTTGGGAGGCAGAGGCAGGTGGATTTCTGAGTTCGAGGTCAACCTTGTCTACAAAGTGAGTTCCAGGACAGCCAGAAAGAAAAACAAAAAACAAAACAAAACAAAACAAACAAACAAACAAAAAAACAATTAGTGTATCATAGGTACCACTTAAGCATGATTCACATGAGTTGAATCAGTGCTTTCAGGTTCAGCATCGCAGTGTTTATCTCCTAATTCCATGTCATTCCTTTTTGTAATGCTCTAATTTATGGTAAATAACTTATTTTAAAAGAATGAGAACTTAAAGAAATTATCTAAATGTAGAAAAATTATTATAGGTCTTGTTTTCCAAATGTGACAACCCAACCTAGTGTAGTATCAATGCTTAGATTACTCATGGCAATCTCCTAAGTTCTCAACTTGAGAAAGGACAATATCTCTGGCATTTAGATCAAAAGGCACACACTCTTCCCCATGCCTTCCTAATCCTCATATGTTCACACACGTCCTTGAGTTAATAAGTCATAGTAGAGAAGCATCTCCCTGTGATGGAATTTTAATCTCAGCAAACCCATTAGTTCTAAGCCATTCTAAGAAAAAGTGTAACTTCCTGTTGTCACAATACACAAAACAAGTAGGCTTTCTAGCTGCTGCTCATTAATAAAAAAATGAACATTTAATATTTTATATTTAATAAGGGGGATTAAATATAGTACAGGTGTTTTCTAAAATAATTTCCCCCAAACAAAAGTGTGGTTCCAGCCCGGCATACCAATCTTCTGCAAAGGTTTCACTCACATTTAATTGCACAGCAATTGTTAAACAATTCACCTTTATTGAGTCTTCTGAAAGCACTTAGTTTAATCTTTATTAAATTAAATTTCTGTGTTCACTAATTTTATCTACCAGTACATTATTTAATTAAGCATGCAGTAACAATAAAAATTAAAACCTAAGACACAGTAAACCGTGTGCGTCTCTTGACAGACATACAAGTCTACTGGCATGAGCAGACCAGCACTGACCATAAGGCCTCACCACTCCTGCACAAATAGCATTTAATTAAGTAATAAGAACATCAAAGTGAGCCCAAATGTAAACTCTAAACTTCTTGTGTTTGTACCACATTAATAATGGCTTATCAACTGCAGTAAATGTACCACGTGAATGGGAATGAGGATTGCTGACCTTGGGAAATGATCTGTGTTATGGGGAGCAGGGAGTACATGGAAAATCTTTATAGTCCTCTGATAATTTTGCTATGAAACTAAATTGCTCTGAAAATGTAGTCTTTAAAAATATTGATGAAAATCAGAGAACACAGAGGTATTTTTATTTAATCTTTTACATACATACATACACACACACACACACACACATATATATATATATATGTATATTTATTTTACACTCCAGATTTTACTCCCCTCCTGATCCATATCCCATACCTTCTCCCCACACCCTGTCTCCACGAGGATGTTCCTATCACCCACCACCCACCCACCAGATCTCTAAACTCCCTAGGGCCTCCAGTTTCTTGAGGGATAGGTGCATCTTCTCTGACCAAACTCAGACCCAGAAGTCCTCTGCTGTATATGTGTTGGGGGTCTCATATCAGCTGGTGTATCCTGCCTGGTTGGTAGTCCAGTGTTTAAGAGATCTTGGGGATGCAGGTTAACTGAGACTGCTGGTTCTCCTACAGGGTTGCCCTCCTCCTCAACTTCTTCCAGCTTTTCTGTAATTCATCCACAGGGGTCAGCAGCTTATGTCCCTTTGTTGGGTACAAATATCTGAATCTAACTCTTTCAAGTGCTTGTTTGGGCTTTAGTAGGGCTAGGTCCCTTTTGTGAGTTCTCCATAGCCTCAATAGTAGTGTCAGGCCTTGGCTCCCCCTTGAGAAGGATCCCACTTTGAGCCTGTCCCTGGACCTTCTTTTCCCCAGGCTCCTTTCTATTTCCATCCCTGCAGTTCTTTCAGACAGGAAAAATTATGGGTCAGAGTTTTGACTGTGGGATGACAACCCCCTCCCTCATGTGATGCTGTCTTCCTATTGGAGGCAGGGTCTACAGGTTCCCTCTCCCCAATGTAGGGGATTTCTTCTAAGGTCCCTTCCTTTGAATCCTAACAATCTCTCACCCACCTCCCAAGTCTCTGGTACATTCTGGAGTACTCCCCCAACCTCCTACCTGCTGAGGTTGCCTGTTTACATTCTTTTTGCTGGCCCCCAGGGCTTCAGTCTTTTTCCTCCACCCAATACTAGATCAGGTTCCCCTATCCCCCCTCTGAACTCCTGCATCCACTTTCCCTCACAGGTCTCTCTCTCCCTCCCCACTTGTGATTGCTTTCTTCTCCCTCCAAAGTGGTTCTGAGGTATCCTCAATTGGGCCCTTCAGCTTGTTGACCTTTTTGAGTTCTGTGGACTATATCTTGGCTATTCTGTATTTTTTTTACTAATATCCACTTATTAGTAAATATACACCATGAATGTCCTTTTGGATCTGAGTTACCTTACTCAGGATGATATTTTCTAGTTCTATCCATTTGCTTGAAAACTCAGGATGTCCTCATTCTTAATAGCTGAGTAGTATTCCATTATGTGAATAAACCACATTTTCTATATTCATTCTTTTGTTGTGGGACATCTGGGTTGTTTCCAGCTTCTGGCTATTACGAATAAGGCTGCTATGAACATAGTGAAACACATGCCCCTGTGGCATGGTGGGGCATCTTTTGGATATATTCCCAAGAGTGTTATTTCTGGGTCTTCAGGTAGATCTACTTCCAATTTTCTGAGGAACCTCCAGATTGATTTCCAGGGTGGTTGTACCAGTTTGCAATCCCACCAGCAATGGAGGAGTGTTCCTCCTGCTGTTCCTCTCAACATGTCTTGCTACCTGGGGGTTTGATCTTAGCCATTCTGATTGGTGTAAGGTAGAATCTCAGGGACCTTTTGATTTGCATTTCTCTGATCAATAAGGATTTTGAACATTTCTTTAGGTGCTTCTCAGCCATTCGAGATTCCTGTGATGTGAATTCTCAGTTTAGTTCTATAACCCATTTTTTGATTGGGTTGTTTGGGGTTTTTTGGTGGTTAGCTTCCTGAGTTCTTTATATGTTTTGGATATTAACCCTCTGTCAGATGTGGGGTTAGTGAAGATTTTTTTCCCAAATCTGTAGGTTGCTGATTTGTCTTTTTGACTATGTCCTTTGTCTTACAAAAGCTTTAGAGTTTCCTTAGGTCCCATTTATCAATTCTTGATCTTAGAGCATGAGCTACTGGAGTTTGGTTTAGGAAATTTCTCCCTGTGCCAATGAGTTCAAGGCTCTTTCCCACTTTCTCTTCTATTAGATTCAGTATATATGTTTTTATGTTGAGGTCCTTGATTCACTCGAACTTGAGCTTTGTGCAAGGTGACAAATATGGATCTATTTTCATTTTTCTATATACAGACACCCAGTTAGACCAGCACCATTTATTGAAGATGCTTTCTTTTTTCTATTGTATATGTTTGGATTCTTTGTCAAAGAGCAAGTGTCCATAAGCATGTGGTTTTATTTCTGGTCTTCAATTATAGTCCACTGAATCAACATGTCTGTGTCTGTACCAATACCATGCAGTTTTTTTAATCACTATTTCACTTGAAAGCTTGAGTTAAGGGATGGTGATTCCCCCCGTCGTTCTTTTATTGTTAAGAATTGTTTTTGCTATTCTGGATTTTTTGCTTTTACAGAAGAATTTGAGAATTGTTCTTTCTGTGTCTTTGAAGAATTGTGTTGAGTTTTGATGGAGATTGCATTGAATCTGTAGATTGCCTTAGGTAGGATAGACATTTTTATTATGTTAAATCTGCCGATCCATGAGCATAGAAGATCTCTCCATTTTCTGAGATCTTCTTCAATTTCTTTCTTGAGAGAGTTGAAGTTATTGTCATACAGGACTTTCACTTGTTTGGTTAGAGTTACTCCAAGATATACTTTATTATTTGTAGCTCTTGTGAAGATATTTGTTTCCCTAATTTCTTTCTTATCCCGTTTATCATTTGTAAAAAGGAAAACTACTGATTTATTTGAGATAATTTTGTATCGGGCCATGTAGCTGAAGTTGTTCATCAGCTGGAAAGTTCTCTGGTAGAATTTTTGGGGTCACTTATGTATACTATCACATCATCTGCAAATAGTGTACCTTTATTTCTTCTTTGCCAATTTGTATCCCCTTGATCTCTTTTTGTTGTCTTATTGTTCTAGTTAGCACTTCAAGTACTATAGTGAATAGAAGATACAGGGAGAGTGGGCATCCTTGTTTCAGAGGGATTGCTTCAAGTGTGTCTCCATTTAATTTGATATTGGCTGTTGGTTTGCAGTAGATTGCTTTTATTATGTTTAGGTGTGGGCCTTGAATTCCTGATCTCTCCAATACTTTTAACATGAAGTGGTGTTATATTTTGTCAAATGCTTTTTCTGCAGCTATGGAGATGATCATGTGATTTTATTCTTTGAGTTTGTTTATATAGTGGATTATGTTAATGGATTTTCATATATTAAACTAACCTTGCATTCCTGGGATAAAGCCTACTTGATCGTGGTGAATGATAGTTTTGATGTGTTCTTGGATTCGGTTTGGAAGAATTTTATTGAGTTTTTCTGCATTGATATTCATAAGCGTGTTTGGTCTGAAGTTCTCTTTTTTGGTTGGGTCCTTGTGTGGTTTAGGTTTCAGAGTAATTGTTGCTTCATAGTATGAGTTAATTATTATTCCTTCTGTTTCTATTTTATGGAATAGTTTGAGAAATATTAATATCACATCTTCTTTGAAGATCTGATAGAATTCTGCACTAAATCCCTCTGGCCCTGGGCTTTTTTTGGTTGGAAGGTTTTTTTAATGACTTCTACTTCTTTATTGGATATGGGCCTGTTTAGATAGTTTACCTGCTCATGATTTAACTTTGGTATGTGGTACCTATCTAGAAAACCATCCATTTCATCTAAATTCGAATTCTATTAAAGAAATGTCTAGAATTTGAAATGAGCAATATATGAAAATTAGTACTTACTTGTCTAAAGAAATGCTGCATTACAATGCTGAAAGTCTGAATCCTGGATAGAATAGAGTGAGGTTGCTCATTTATATCATGCTTAAATTTTAAGAAATAAATCTATGATTCCAGTGCAAATATATTTTAAAAAGTCAGCAAAATTGTTTTACTTATTATGGAATTAAGCTATTTAAAAATAATAAGAAGAAATTTTGAATGATTTACACCCAAGTTGAAAAATGCAGGGGAAACTGGCAAATGTCTTTGAGAGTAATGCAACTTTAACCTTCACGTTTACCTGACAGGCTTGTCTAGAAGGTAAAACAGTTTATAACTTCTCAGTCTACATGTTATCATCTACTCTGAATCTAAAATCTGGTCAACAGTGCAGAGTAAAGGTTAGTTCATTCCTGTGTATCAAATGTAGGTGAATGTCTACAGAGTCAGATGATAAATATTTTAGTATTTGGAGAACACATAAAATCCCTAACACTCATTATGTCTATATCCCTGAAAAAAAAATGTATAAAACTGTAAAACCAATCCTTACCTGTGAACTAACCAAAATGGATTTGTTTGGATTTCAACTCCTTGTCACAATTAGTGAAATCCAACCCTAGACAATACCATTATATTTGAAGAGGCAATTATATAGTGCTCTATCTAACATGATGACAAAAAATTCACAGTCTTCTCTTCCTTGTTCTTAAATACTGAAAAATTTGCTAACTGCAAACAGGGATTAGGAAACACAAAGAGTTAGTTCAATTCCCAAAGCAAGATGCAAAGACAAGAAATGAACATAATGTTAAACACTTTAGAATCATACATACATAAGTATATGTAATTTCAATGAATTAAAATGACATGTGTTTCTTAATTGTTCCTTTCATATTATAGTACACAACATACTTTATGCACATTTAACCAATATTACTCTGTACATTGCATGTCAGACTATAAGTCAGGGGCTATTCTTACAAGGTTGATGCTGAATGAAGACTTCAAAGGCTAGGAATGAAGAGAGAAGATACACAGAAAGAAGATTAAAAGGAAACACACAAAGTAAATACAAAGGTCAAGATAGGGAGAGCCAAGAACCAAAAGGAACTGAGACCAGGCACAACATACTGCAGTGTGCATTGATTCTTAACACTGACCTTTTTGTTTCTATACACCGAAAGTTGGCAGTCTCCAATAAAACACATCTATGAAAGGTGGCACAGTCCCAAATATAAAAAAATAAAACTATAAAATTCATGTACCTTACATAACTCAAGCATTTTGTCACCACTTAGTAATATAATTATTATAGGAAATGTTGTAAATTAATATTAAAATATAAATATACTAGCTTTAGAGAATGAAAATCATTATCACTCACCATATTCCTCAAATAATTCAAAATTGTAAATGTAATATAAAATTATTGTAAAGAATTTATTTTCCTAAATCTAGAATATAAAATGAAACATCATTAAATCCTCATTTTAGTGATAAAAAAAATTTTGTGTTATAAAATATATTCATTTAAAAATACTTGAATCATTTAAAATGTTGCTTAAATTAGACTTTTTGATAATTGAAATTGTAATCTATAACTAATAATTGTCTATGAGTTAGAAGTAATAATGAATAGTAAGCCATTTAGATAATGGCGATTTTTAAAAATATAATCTCATGTGAACTGAACAAACACAAATTTTTATTAAGCATGGCCATTTCAGATGCATACTTGGGGAAAGTATAATTTTTTTTAGAGATGCAATATAAAAATATAATTAAAGAGCTTAATGACAGAAACTATCTGAAGAATTTTAATTGCAAAACCCAAGGTTATTTTTTTCTCAGAATTAAATATGAAACTTAGAAAAGTGCCAATTTTTTAACAAAAAGAAGCAGTATCCTGATTTTAAAGTGCTATGCAGTACATTATGCAGATGGCATTTTGCCCTTACTGCAACACTGAATAAATGCACATGCCATACCATAAGGAAGCATTCCTCAGTGATAATCTAAACTTAGCACACAGCAACCTACCGTCAGTCGAGGGCTGCAACATATGCTTCAGGGGGTATGAGTCAAGATGAAAACATTCACTGACTAATTGCACATCACAGAACTTGACATGTTGCATCAAGTTGCAGCTCTCGCTGGGAAGGGCATGAGAGGCTGCACAATCTTCAGTTTAACAAATTAATCTACCATGATTTGGGGATACCAGAAATCCAAATGATTAGCCTAAAGACAAAAGGCATTACTGTGTATAATAGGTATTAGCAGCAATGTGCAGCCAAAGCATTGGTATTTTTGACCCCTAATTTCTAGAGTGATAGAGAGGGGCCAAGGTGACATCTGCCTGCTAAAACTGTTATGATAGGGATAAACACTGTTAGCATAGAATTAGGTAAAAACAAAATTAGCCTATGCCTCTGCTTGCATCGGTTAGAGATGTGATAGGCCTGTGGCAAACTGTCCATTAATAAGCACACAAAGAGGAGAAAGCAATCTTATCTAAAAGACTGTGTGAGGGATACTCATGGACTTGACCTTGCCAGAAGCCTTTTTCAGAGCAATGTGTAATAGTCAACAAAGAAAAGGCAGTTGCCTTTTGCTGGAGAAGAAATTCTCTATACTAATATGTCAAGGTACACTATTTTGTAAGATGGTATTTATTCTTTTGGAAGCTCTTCAACAAGCTGTGTACAAGTGGCTTAGAGAAATATGCTGGAAGAGGCATGAATTTTTTTGTTTAAAGGCAGTCATGCTTTAGTTGAAACAGATTGCATTTAAAATGTGTCACGAGAGTGATTATTCAACTGAAATATCACTGTTCCCACACCAACCATTTGCTGTCTTCTCACAAGAAACCGTCATTATAAGTTCTAAATGTGTCCTGTATAAACATATCAGTACCACATCATTTGCAGTTCCATATAGTGGTTAAGCGATGTTGCAGTTGGGCAAGGTTGCCCATTTGAAAGCCACCTTCAACCACCAAGTTAGATTCCTGAGAGATCTAAGCAATGAGACATTCAAGCTAGATTCTACATAAATTTAAGTCAGTTTTTGTAAATAGAGTGCAATAGAACATTCAGATGTGATAAAGTGGTGAAGATAATCATATTTTCTACTATAGGTAGGAGAAAACAGCTCCTTACTAATTCACTTATTCTAGTATACAGACCCAGTTCATATGTGGATCAAGTGCATTAAATACCAATAGCAAACAACTTTTAGAAACACACAGAAAATGTGGCTAACCTTTCTTCTTAATAATCGCTCTTGTAGAATTTAAGCTATCTGTACTACACCCCATAAAGATAATCTCCACCAAGTTGGAAATGGCTTTGGTAATTTCAGATATTGTTGTGTAACATGAATACCTAAGAATGAAGAATAGACAGCTTGGAATAAATTTTTATTTCTTATTTTGTATATTACTTTGACATTATTGCGTTCCTTCAGTGTTTCAAGACTCCCTAGCCATTAACCATTTAACTTAACAATACTAAATAACAAAGTTGTTGAGATCATGGAATGAGGCAATTATGTCTCCAACTCAAACATTTATGCACCCACCATCTATCTAAGCACTTTTTAGAAAGTAGGTCAAATACAGTGGGAAGCAGTGATGCGTCTGAGAGAGAAATGTGTACCTCTCTGCCCCTGTTCCCCGTGTTCGTGTGTGTGTGTGTGTGTGTGCGCGCGCGCG